>NC_080034.1:52375351-52684328 GCF_030020395.1 Manis pentadactyla
CTTGTTCTCCTGGCCTGCCATGTCTGTTTTCCCAGAGCATTCATATGCCCGGCACAAGTAGTCACTCAACACACATCCCTTGAATGAATGATAAAAACTGCTTTGTCACAATGGGGGAAAATTCATCCAAGGTAGAAAAATTATTTGAAGTCCCAATAGGAAAATTTGGCAGGTGTGTATTTTACTTTCAGATTTCCAGAGAGGGGCTCTCAAGAGTTGATATATGTTGCAGTTTGAACCCTTCAAAAATACTGGTAAACGGTTTACTTCCATTTAGACCTCTTGGTCGGCTTGCAGCAGTCAACTTTTCCAGCTGTCTTTATCCAGGGACTGCACACAAGACCATAAACTCATCCAAATTTAGGCACACAATACACAGGAGAAGTGGAGAGAATATTTAGGCTATGAAATTCTGATGGCTCATTACCATGACAAAGGTTGTAACAACTTGGACAGGAAGCTGAACAAAAGGCACCCACCGTTCTATTTGCAATTGTAGGATTGTATGTGTAATCTCTTTTTGCAGGAAAAAGAGACTGCCCGTAAAAGGCTGAGACACAATAGGAAGAGAGAGTCCGCGATGCCTAGAGAGACCAAAGGGCTCAGTCAGCGTGCTCACACTTGCACTCTGTGTGTGTAATCTTCCCTGTGTATGTACACATTCGACGAGCAAATTATTTCATGGGTAAGAGTTTAACGGTATCGACCTATAAGATGACTTTTAAAAAATATATGCAACATGGCCATAATGCCAAGTTGAGGTAGAGAAGCATTTAGGGAAAATGGATTGGCTGAGCAGCAGTATTTTCACGGAGCAGAGCAAGCCTTTTTAATTTGTTCGCTGCACAAGGTCTGAGAGTAAGCTAACATTGTAACCAGCTAAGTAAGGAACCGTGAATGTGATTAATAATGCAGAGGGAGAAGGCTCAAGAGTTATTGTGCTGTGTAGGTTTTGGTGCCAACGAGGCAGTGATTTTTCTAAAAGTCACTGACAATTTTGGTTAACAAGTGATGTAAATGGAAAGGGTCCGTCTGCCATTCTTTGGGGCCCTCCCTCTCCTGTAGCTGCTAAACTACACAAATTCTGATTCATTGCTCTTTGCTCCCCTTTTGTTACCTATTTAGCGGGTAACAATAGTAGGGAAGTGTGTGGTGGCAGGGATCATTCAAAAAAGGCTCACTGTCTCTGGGGCCCCAGGAGCACAGCCACTGCTTTTGTTCGGTTGGAAAGGAATGAAACACACATTTTGTTCTATTATCCCCCTGCAAGCCAGGCTTTTAATTGGCACGTTGGCATCTGTATTTAAAAAGGTGTGCAAAGGCAGCTTAGCAGTAAGGCGTCATAGGGGCAGAAGCGACTTCACCTCCAGGTCAGTCCTGCCAGGAAATTTTTGTGTGTGCTGTGTTGGTTCTGACTTCCAGGAAATGTGTGCAGTTGCTGTCAGTGGAGGGCAGGCCAAGCTGCTCTTCGAGTACAGGGCTGCAGCTAATATGCGACACTAATCATATGCTCTGAGGCATCGATCCCTTCTTTGCCTCCACTCCTCTGTTCCCTGATGGACATTAAACAAAGTTGGCGCCTAACCACCCTTCTCAATCTGCTTCCTTTGGTTTCCATCTAGTTAGGCGCACATGAATAAAAATGTCAGTTTGTCAATCCCATTTATGCTTATAAAATGAACACCTGAGGATGGAACAATTAGCATAAGCAATTCAATGCAACAAGCATTTATTGAACCTCTGTAATTGAAAGTGCTGAGTCATTAACAAAATCAGTTCTGTGACTTTCACGACACAGTCAAGGTGGTCCTTCCAGTTCGCCGTGCGGGTGTGTTTACATCGGCTGGTGCCGTCTGGGAAATCTGGAGCTGATGATATTTGGCTGTGAGAAATAAGACTCCTGTAGTTCCTGACAACTTGTGCCAGCTTACTGTCTCTTAACTTGCATTTAGACTGGTTCTGGAGTTTCTATGATCCAAATTGATGGAATGCTGTAATGTGGGTGATTGTGAGAACATATCTCTATAATAAAGTCTTGGTGTGTGGATTCCAGAACCAGCATATCTAGTTATTCTATCTCCATTCTCCACTTCACCCAGCCTGCTAGTCTTTAACTGATAAGCATCATCCATTCTTTATATACATGAAAAGGAGGAAAAAAAATATTTTTCTCCTACCCAACTAGGTTCTCCAGTGGGGGCCTTGTAAATTAGACTAACAAAAGAGAGACTTAAGAGGAAAGAGAACACACAGATATGTTTATGTAAGTTTTACATGGCACAGAGCCTTCAAAAGGAGGTAAAGAACTGAAGAAATGATTAAACCTGTGTGTTTTACACTAGGTTTGGTGATGAGTGGATAGTTATGAGAAAATGTAATAGGACAAGAGATTATGTGGTATGGGTAGTAACCTGGGGGAGACTAGGCAGGGCCTCCTTGTTCGGATTCTTCTGAGGGTTCCTTCTTTTATATCTTTGGATATAAGGATGCTTCTTTCCTCCAGGTATAGAGAGGGCACCTTCCACCGAGGGTCTTATGACCTGACTCAGGAGAGTAGGGGTATAGTCAGAGAATTCTGCCACCATTTGCTGTGTCTGTGACCTTCAGCTTAAAATGTTCTATATGGTAAGTTGGCATATTTTGTGTAGTGTGTTCTGTACCCCATCTCTCTCTCTCTCCATATATATTTATATATCTCTACTTCTTAAATCTCTTTACTCTTAGGTAATACAGTATCCATTTTACAGCAGAATGGTGCATCAATGAAGGGAGGTATACCTTTCTTTAAGCCTATAAGAAGAATGTTCTTCAAAGCCAAACTCTGTCATCATAGAGATATATTCTCCACAATCATCCATATTACAGCATATTATAGCATTCTCCTAGAAGAAAACATAAGGGAAAATGCCTTGACATTTATCTGGACAATGTTCTTTGGATACGACAATGAAAATACGGCAACAAAAGCAAAAATCAACAAGAGGGACCATATCAAACTATAACGCTTCTGCACAGCATAGGAAGCCATCAACAAAATGACAATACAACCTACAGCAGGGAGAAAGCGTCTGCTAACCATATAGCTGATAAGGGGTTAATATCCAAAATATATAAGGAACTCACACAACTCAATAACAAAAAAATAAAAAGGAAAACAGTAACAAATAATATGATTTTAAAATGTGCAAAGGACCTGAATAGACATTTTTCTGAAGAAGCCATACAGATGGCCAACAGGTACATGAAAAGGTACTCCACATCACTAACTAAAGCCACAGTGAGGATCACCGCATGCCTATCAGAATGGTTACTACCAAAAAGACAAAAGATAACAGGTGTTAGTGAGGATATAGAAAAAGGGAGCCCTCCTACACTGCTGGTGGGAATGTCAATCAGTACAGCCACTATGCAGAACCGTATGGTGGTTCCTCAACACATTAAAAGTGAAGCTTCCATATGTTCCAGCAATTCCACTTTGGGGTATTTATCCAAAGGAAATGAAATCACTATCTGGTGATGATATCTGCGCTCCCATGTTCACAGCAGCATTGTTCCCAGAAGACAAAACATGGAAACAACCTAAATGCCCATCGATGGAGGAAAAGATAAAGCAAATTAATATATATGCATTATAATAGAATATTATTCAGCTGTTAAAAAGAGAAGTACTGCATAGTGGCTGTACTGATTGACATTCCCACCAACAGTGTAGGAGGGCTCCCTTTTTCTACATCCTCATTAACACCTGTTATCTTTTGTCTTTTCGGTAATAGCCATTCTGATAGGCATGAGGTGATACTCACTGTGGCTTTAGTTAGTGATGTGGAGTACCTTTTGCCGTTTGCAACAACATGGAATATATGTGGAATCTAAAAGAGCTGAATTCATAGAAACAGAGGATAGATTAGTGGTTGCCAGGTGGGTGGAGGAAATGAAGAAATGTTGGTCAAAGGATACAATTTTCCAGTTATAAGATAAATAGGCTCTGAGGATAATGTACATCATAGTGACTGTAGTTAATGATACTGTATTGTATACTTGAGAGCTACTGAGAGAGTAGATCTGAAACATTCTCATCAGAATGACAATAACAAAGTGGTAACCGTATGAGGTGATGGATGTGTTAACTAATCTTATTGTGATAAACCTTTTGCAATATATACATGTATCAAATCATCACACTGTACACCTTAAGCACACACAGTGTTATATGTCAATTATTTTCCAATGAAGATAGAGGGAAAAAAGGTAACAGCAATTACCCTGTGATTATGGGATTATAAACAAAATGTATTCTTCTTTTACTGACATACCCTACCTTTTTGACAGTAATCATTTATACTTCATGTAATTTTTTTAAATACTGAAAACTGAAACAAATGATGTCTGAATCTTCCTTTGTTTCTTAACTTCAATATGAAGTGATGCTTTCTACCACCACCCACTTTATTAAGGAAGGGAGTTGGTAAATAATATAACTGGAATTCACCAGGGGTGATGGTTAATTTTCCATGTCCAGTGGCTAGAATGCAGAGGCCAGTTGTTTGGTTAAACACCAGTCTAGGCATTGTAGAAATATTTTTTTAGATGTCACTAACATTTAGGTCAGTAGAAAGCCTTAAGAGAAAAGACTCCCGTCTCCTGAGAAGTAAGGAATTCTGCTTCCAGACTGCCTTTAGACTCAAGACTGCAACTCCAACTCTTGATGGAATTTCCAGCCTGCCATCCTGCCCTCCAGAGTTCAGGCTTGCCAGTCCCACAATCCCATGAGCCAATCCTTACAGTAAATCTCTTTCTCTACACACACACACACACACACACACACACACACACACACACATACATTCACATGCACACATCCTACTGGTTCCGTTTCTCTCACTAACATATCAGGTTAATGCAAAGACCATTTGCAAAAAGAGTTCTGATGCGCCAGGGACAGCACGTTGGTGACCAAGTTACCACAGGAGCAGCACTGGCGTGAGCAGCAGTGTCCCCTGCTCCACGCGTGAATGCCCAGTCCATTTGAGGAGAGGGCAGCCGCCCAGGTGTTCATGGTGGTCTGGCTATTGCACATAGTTAAGGGGGCCAAATAAGAGCAGAATCCGACTGGCTGATGCCGACTGGCTTCCAACAATAAAAACCATGGTGCCAGCAGAGCCTGCGGTTTTTTTCCTTAGCCACATAGATCAAGGGACATCTTTGATGTGCCTGCTCTTCATGGCTGCCACACAACCTTGGAAAAGGACACAGAAGATTTCAAAGCTAGCTTTACCTACACCTTCATTAAAGAAGGGAGGCCTGAGGTCCAGAAATGCAATCAGTCTCGTGCGTCTTCATCAACCGTTTATCTAGAAGCTATGGATGGTGTTGAACTTCTGTGGCTTCTCCAGCCTCTAGCAGGCTGCCAGTGCCTGCAGGAACCCGAGTTAACATTGTTGAGTAAATGGATGAAAGAAAGAATGAATGAGAGCTCTTCATATTTAAGGGAAGTCAGCACAGGGACAGAAACAAAAATCCAGCCTCAGAGGCTGTCAGGTACAGCCTTGCAAGGATGCAGGCAAACCTCTTTAATTGGCACAGATCATTGCATTCCTGCCCTGCCATAGCATACTGCCCGGCCCTGCTGTTTCCATATCATCACAGCATCACATACTTTGCTTTGTATGGTCCCTGGAGGTGACCCAGGTGGGTCACTCACTATATAAACCACCAGTAAAGCAACTGAGGGGAAAAAAAATTAGCTGTGAAAGAGCAGACACATCTATGATTTAGTCTCATTTTGTTAAGAAGCCAGGCAGGGGAAACTATAAAAGTTGCAGAAAATTGAAGCAGATGCGATGAATACTGTTTTTGTGTGTGTTCTTAAATAAGGTAATTTAGGAGACGGCAATTGGCAAGGGGAAAAATACGTTTTTAATGGATTCTCCAATAAGCAAAAGCAAACACGAGACAAACACCCATGTGTGCTTGTTTGTTCCTCTGTCTTCCTGCCTGGAGTTGTCCCAATCCACTGTCTGCAAAAACCCCTTGGGATATATTCTGTTTAACAAAACAACCAAATCTAACTTTGTCATGCTTTTACAGAAAAGCAGTTAGTTTCCTTTCTGCATCTCTGAGCTGCGACTCTGGGCTTCCTTTGGCTTTCGACCTCCTATTTTGTTTCTCCTTTTTACACTATATTTCTTCAACTTCTTTTCCTGCCATTCAAGTATTATAAGATCATGTGGCCATTGTCAATCACACTCAAATTTTCTAAAATCTAACTGAGGGCATAATTGAAGAAGTATAAAATGCAGCCATGGGAATATTTGATTGGCTCCTTCAGGAAAGCAGAGGGCCAGATGGAGTTAGAATGTGAGATTATTGGGGTAACACTGTGAAAGATAAGGTGAGAGGGGCACGTGAGAGGGGAGAAAAAGTTCAGACTACAGGTCTGACACTTTGCAGGAAGAGAGAGTTCTCCAGGACCTAGTAGGAAATACGTGCAACTCCCTTATAGACATAAAGAGATTTCTTTTAAGAAATTGGCTCATGTAATTTTGGGGGCTGACAAGTCTGAGACCTGTAGGGCAGGCCAGCTGGTTGGAAACTCAGGCAGAACTCAATGCTGCAGTCCTGAGGCAGAATTCCCTTTTTTCCTGGAAATCTCGGTTTTTGCTCTTAAGGCCCTCAACTGATAGCATGATGCCCACCCCCTTTATGGAAGGCAGTGTCCTTTGCTTAAAGTCAGCTCATTACAGATTGTTAACCACAGCTACCAAGTACCTTCATAGCACCACCTAGATTAGTGTTTGACTCCATTACTGGGTATGATGGCCTATCCAGGTGGACAGGTAAAACAACCATCACGGGCAGAAGGAAAGAAGATTGGGTAGGAAGTGTCTCCATGTAAAGGGCAGCTCAGAGAAAGTCTCAGCCATCCCACTGGGGAGCCCTGGGGGCAGAGCCCACATTATGCAGAAAGAGCCAGGCTCCAGACCCCACCATGCTCAGCCCTTGGCTGGGAGCTGCACAGAAGAGCATGGCCTCAGCTCAAACATGGTGACAGGTCCCATGCGTGCTGCTCCTGGAAGCTGCCAACTGACTGCACCCTTGACCAGAGGAGAAAGGAGCCTGGGACACACAATCACTCTGCACTCCCATCGTCCATCCTCTCTCACACCATATTCTGACACCTACTGCTCCCTTTCATGAAACAGCATTTGCAGTCACGGCCTACTTGCCTTCTCTCCCTCCATTCTTTTCCAACATTTCCTCCAGTTCTTCTCTCCTCTTCCCTTCTCTTCCTCACTTTTGTCCCCAATGCTCTCCCAGCTTCCTTCTGTCGTTCATAAAATCTCCTGTGCCACCTCCCTTTCCTGCCCCTTCAAGAGTAGCATGGTTTGTGGGAGTCCTGGGCCTGCTGGAGGTTTCTTGGCACCCCTGCTTAGCCATGGTGAAGAGGGCAAGGCTGGCACCAGCCCAAATGCACATTTAAATAATGGGCACACTCGTGCCAGAACATGAAAACACAGCATGGAATTGCTGAGTTCACATTTTCATTGTTACTAATTGCCTGGTGGTTGTGCATATGGAGAAAATCTTCACAGCTTCTTCCATTTTCCATGGCTTGGTTAATGTGCAAATAATTCAACTAGTAACCTTTTTATTCTCCCTTGATCTGTGCATCCTCTCTTTCCCTTCCCAACCAGGCAAACAGAAAACTGAATTCACAACTATCACAAAACATGCTCCATATTTCATCTCATCGTTCACCTTTGATAGAATATTTTATAACTAAAAGATCCTTACAAATCATCTGTCCCACCCCATTCACATTTTGCAGACAAGGAAAGTGAGGCTAGAGGTGGTCACCTGTCTTGTTCAAGGTCACATAAAGAAGTTGTGGGAAGGTGGAGCTCAAGCCCAGTTCTTGACCCTAAGCTGAGAGGCTATTCATGTCTCCTTTCCGAGGGGTGACATGGAAAGATAGACAGGAGAGATGCCATCATGTCCCTTTACAGATAGGGAAACTGAGTCTTGAGGTTTCTCAGGGAGGAAGGGACATAATCAGGTCTCCTGGCCCATTTATTACTATTTTCAACACGTGATGCTACCTATCTTTTGCTAAGCCCCAGAGTAGTTAGCTTCTCTGTTAGAATTAGAGGTGGTGCCTGCAAGTTACCCAGATAAATACAGTACCCATGGCACCCGTCTATCACAGAACAATAGTAGATGTGCAGTAACATCTACATTTGTCTAGGGCTTCATAGTTTTCAAAATCATCCCTTATTCATTATTCCAGTTGGTCAGCACAGCCACTCCAGGAGGAAGCTAGGGCAGAGCCCCATTTTTATGGTTGTGGAAACAAAGTCTCAGAAAGTAAACGACTTTCCCAAATCACATATTAAGTGAGGACACCAGGACTTGAAGGCTGGATCTTCTGACACACGGTGGTCTTTATACTCTTGACCCATCGCCCAGCTCTTGGATGCTGGGGGTCTCCAATGGAATCGTCATATATATGCAGGCACCACGACAGTAACCGCAGTTTCACAGCCACTCTTTCTACCCTCACTTCTGATTAACGCCATTATTCTGGCTCATACTGCCATCACATCTACGTCAATCAGCACAACAGCTTCTTGAGTAGCCTCTTTGCCTCCACCCTTGTTACCCTCCAATTCGCGATCCACGCAATTAGCCACAGCAGTTGGAGCAAGCTTTCTAAAACATCAATCCTTACGCTCTCAAATATGCCTGCATTTACAAATTACATGCACATACTGCTGCTACCATATTAACTATGTGTGTAAAATGTATACAGAGCTAAAAAAACTTAGAGGGTGAATTTAAACAATGCTATTAAAGGATCCAACATTTTCTTCTTATAATTCTTTTGGTGATATTATTTTAAAATGTGTGTCTAATCCCTCCCTTGCTAAAAATCAACATTGACCTAAGATTGAAATCCAAAGTGAATGTGGTTTAAGAGGCTCTTGATGATGTGACTCTACCTATCTCTCATCCTAATTTCTTGCTATTCCCTCCAAGCAAATGAACAACTTGTGATTTTCCTGCTCCTGCTCATCTATCTGCAGGTTTTATACCCTACTGTCATTTCTGCCCAGGACACCAGCCTCCTCCTTCTGCCTTTGTCCTTTTGTGCCAGTTAGTCCCTCCTGGTCCCTGAGGTCTCAAATTGAGCTCATCTTCCTGAGGGACATCATCCCGCACGATCTGACACCAGGTCAGGTACTTTGGGATGCTGTTAGTAGCACTTTCTACACTGCAGTCATTTTCATTTTCTACTTCCTACTCTTCATTTCCCAGAAGACCATTAGCTCCTTGAGGGCAAAGTATGGCATTTGTTGACTGTTTACTTTCCAGAGCTATCAAAGTGTCAAGTGTGTAAACAGCTGTTTGATAAAAAGGTCCACGAATATCTGCTGTCCACCCAGTGGTTTCTGTTCAGTGGAGAACAGAAGATATAACCAGTCTAGCAATTACAGGGCTCTTGGGGTATAATAGTTTTTGACACCCACTTTTTCTTTTAAACTTCCCAGCAGGAAATCCTCTCTTGTCTTAGAAGAACAACGTGGACACTACGCCCCCCACAACCTGTCTGTTCACTCTTAGGCCACAGAAAAATCACACAGTCCTTTTAAGCCTCAACTAATTGAGTAATTAATGATGTGCAGCCCAGGACACCAAGCAAACTTCAGTGTTCCCAGGAAGATGGTAGGGGTGGAAGGAATTTTCCTCAACCCTTAAGGATCCCTGGTTGGGTCTGAATATTAAATGACAAAGACATTAACAGGAGAAAACTATGCACATTGATTTAATGTAAGTTTTATCATGTGGCACGAGAGCCTTCATGAGGAAATGGAGACCCAAACAAACCAGTCCCACCTGAGTGCTGGTAGGTGAGCGCCGATGAGCAGGGAGCCACGTGGGGACATGGAAGGCTCAGGAGCGGGAGGTCAGTGTAGGCAACTGGGGAAGCTCAGTGCAGCCTGTGTTCAGATTCATCTCCAGGCCGCTTCTTTCTCGGAGGTAAGGAAGCTCCTGCCTTCCGGATGGAGGAAGGGCATCTCTCACATGAGGGTTTTATGATCGGCTCCAGGGGACAAGAGTGGGGAGACGTCAGACTGGCCTTCCTGCCACTGCTGTTTTCTCAACCCCTTCAGCTTAAAATATTCAATATCCCAAGGGACCTTATTTTGAGGTAGCATGTTTTGAACCTCACTGAGATACATTTCCCTCTCCACCAACCAGACTGCCTTTCTTTGGGGGTCAATCTTCTCCCCCACCCACTGGCTACAGTTTCTAACCCTGGGGGGTAAAGTGGTCAGCAGGTGGAGGGGAGTAGAAAGGAAAGGAAAGGGAGATAGTGAGGACAGTAACCAACTGGTACTGCCATGTGGCAGCATCCTGACCCCTGTATGTGCTTCTGGTTGACTCTTGTCTTGTGTGCGCTTTCATGCATTTTCTTTCCTTGCCTTGGAAATGCTTATAGGATGCCCAGGCCAATGTTGCCAAACTGGGCTGCATCTCAGGTCCCTGGAATGCAAGATGCAAGCCAAACCCGCTCTTGGGGGAGTACAATGACACAGCCCTCTTTCTGGCCACCACGGGTCACTATGCTTTCCCAGGGACGAATCTGGCATAAATCCTTCACGAGTTCCCATGTGCAGAGGATGTGAGTCCAGCTCCCTGAGTGGTTTTGTGAAGCCCCTCTTGTTGAGCATGAAGGGTCAGACACCTCGTTAGCGGCTCAGTTAGAGAGGTGATCTCAAGGGGGAGGCCGCTAAGTGAGGCACAGCTTTGCCTCGCTAGGTGGTCCACGGGGAACAGACTCAACAAGATTTGGACTTGCCCAGGTGCTGGGGATAAAAAGTTGACACCCAAGGGTCGGATCCCCCAGGGGCTCACTGTACAGGGCTGGCATCAGTATCTTTAGCGTTTCTTCCTATGGTGTGAGGCCATGAAAGGAAGAGATTATAATAGGAAAGCCTAAGTCCTAAGCTAAAATTCCCTCTCTTGATTGCTGGAAACATTGAGTTAAAAAGTTAAGAAAGGTGAGTGGAGGTTTTGCTGCCAGGTCTTCTTGCCAACTGGTCTTTCCAAATTGCAGATAATTCCTCTCAATTTCCAAAGGGGGGATTGAGATGAGCAGGCTGTGAGCCTGCGAGATCTGCATTCCATTTATCAGTGCTCCGTCTTTTGCTTATTTAAAAGGTGAAATTTTCCATAGTGATTAGATTGACTTTTAAAAATTCAGTGAATGAATTTTAAAAATACACAGTCATCTTAAATTGACTCATCAGTCCCCCTAAAGCTGGCATTTATTATTCCATTCCTCAGAACATGTTGCAAGATAGCAATTTTATATGAAACCTCTCTAAGGCAACTATAGCAAGATGAGACTTCACGCAGCATTTTAGGGTAGAAAAATATATATATATTTTTTAGGGGTATTGCTTAATTAGCAGTTTTAAAAGACCCAAATGAAGTTGTAAAATAAATGAGTGCATGCCTCTAAAAAGTATGTTCATGACAATATCATCATGACGCGTTTCTGAAATTCTTAAAGCTGTGGAAGTGGGAAAATGAAGGCATTTTCTCCATAAAAGCAGCAGAGACTTCTTTGTTTCTCAATTTAATGGAGTTCTAACACAAAAAACACACAGTATTTAACAATGCTAGGTCTGACACAGAAAATCACAAAAACAAGGAAATCAACACTTAGAGCTGAAAACAGCACAGCCACACTGCCCTCAGCTCAGACAATTGGGCCAACAAGTTAAAAACAAAGACGGCCCAAGGTACGGTAAAAGTATGAGGCTGTACCTTCTCGATGCAAGTGTAAGATTCCTGGCTTTGAGAGTAACTCAGAGTTTTACTCTTTAAAGAAATGTTGTGGAGCTCAAAATGCAATTCCTTTGTTGTTCTTTTAGAGTTCGGTGTGTGTGTGTGTGTGTGTGCACGTGTGTGCATGTGTTTGGAACTAAATGGTATTTGAGGGCTTAAGTGTTTGAGTCCACGAAAAGTGAATAGACCATATGGTCTATTGTAGAATAAGTAATTACAGACTTATTAAAAATACATGTTAATTTTACTCACTGACACTCCATGATAATGGCTTCCTTAGAATCTCATCCATTCTGCCGAGTATACTTATCTTTTTCTGGTGCAGGAACCTCTCGTCCTGAACAAATGGCTTGAGCAAGATTCAAGCTGACCCAGTCCCTGCTGAAAGGTGAAATCACTACTTTTCGGTGATGTAGATAATTTAAGATTATTTTCTCTGTTCAAACCAGAGGCAGATAAAGCAGAAAAGAGGTTTCTGCTTCCCTCAGCCCCTCAATCGAAGAGAAAAAAATAAATACAAAACCCAATAATTTCACAGGGGTGTGAAAAATTTCCTTGAGTTCATTCCTTAAAAAATATACCACTCATTTAGGTTAACAGCCCCACAGTAAATCACTGATACTTGGAAATGGGTGTATAAATTTTATCCCCATCTAGCCTGGGGAAACTAGCATTGACATTTTCCTCCTCCAGCCACTAGTAACCTGCCAGTCATTCATCAGCGCTTCTCAAACTCAAACATGCTTCTGAAACACTGGAGAATCTTGTAAAATGCAGATTCTGATTTGGACAGTCTGGGTGGGGCCTGAGGTCCTGCATTTCTAACAAGCTACCTGGTGATGCTGATGTGGCTGGTCCAGGACCAGTATTTGAGAAGCAGGGACTGGGCTGACTGACAAGATGCTCTGAAGTGGGTACAGGCATACACAAGCTTGCAAATGGACCAATCAGTTGTACTAGTAAACTGCCAGTTAAGTGTAGATTATAACTGAGGCCTTACCTCAGAATATTAAACTTTACTTTCACAGACTTTCGTTAACCATTGAACTCTCCTTAGAATTGGTCGATTCTAATAGAAGATCCTGCCCTTCAGTGGGGTACCATTCTAGAATACAGTTACAGAGTATGTTTTTCTCCCTCATAACTTGGGCATGCTAGTGACTCACTGGAGATCAATAAATCAGCAAAGCTTTATGGCCTCTGAGTATATGTAATTCAAATCAAAGCCAGGGTTTTTTTTGTAATGTAAATATACTTATTTTTGGTGATTACAAATAGTAGATGCTTCTTGTAAAAAAAAATCAAACAGTTAAGAAATAATCTCATGTGTATTCTTTCAAAGGCAGTTTAAATTTTCATTTCAGCACAATATGACACATCATAGGCATTTGAAAAGTTGAAGCATCAGGTATGAAATCCTGGAATGCCAAGGGTCAGATAATGCCAATAGGCAAATAATAGCAATAGGTATCATGTACTGAGTGCCTACTTTGATGAATATCCTACTGTGTGCTCAGCTGTATTAAGCACTTCATATATTGTAATGGTTAGAGTTCTTGGACTCAAGCAAAAGACACAAGCCTATTAACTCTGAGCAGTAAAGGAATGTTTTGAAAATGTCCCTAAATTGAAGACTAGAGAACTGAATTCTGAAAGTGGGCAGATACCAAGGAAGGCTGGGCAGAAGGGGACACAGTCTGAATCTTGTCACAGGATCACTCTGGTTACAACCCACTTCCCATCTCACAACCATCCGAGGCAGCCACCAGGAGTAATTTCACTGCCGTCCCCCAGGTAGGAAAAAGTTAGAGGAGGGAATTTTTAAAGATTGAACTTCCCTGTGAGGCTGGAATCATGCCTCCCCACCAGGACTCCCAGAGTAGATTCCCCCAAGGTAGTCACAAAACAAAACAAAGACAGAATCCACTGTTTTTCATTATCTTGTTTAATAATCACAACAAATTGGTGATGGGGTTCAAGACACACTACCCAAAATTATGGCACCTAAGCATATTGAGTACCTGAAGTTGAAGGAATTGGAGAAATGGTAGGTGCATGACAGACTTTCTGCCTGTTCCCTGAAGCAAGTCATAACCCTATGGGAGAGGTGCCCTTCCTACACCCAGAGGATAGGGGCACCCTTTTCTCCAAAGACAAGGGATGCAGGGAGGAGTCCAAACACACAGGCCTTGCTATGTCTCCCCCCATTTACTCCGCTTACCTCATACCGTTTGTCCCTTTCTTCACAGGCCTAAAAACACCCAGGTTTAAGCGTTTCTTTGGGTTTTCAATTCCTTGTGAAGCCTCCCTGTTGCCGAAAACTCATATTAAATCAGTGTGTATGCTTTTATCCTTTTAATCTGTATTTTGTTACTGGGTCCCTGCCAGAAGCTTAGAAGACTAGAGGAAAAAATATCCACCCTGCCCTACACTGGAGAGCCTGATATAACTGTCGCCATTTTCAAGAAGAGGAAAGGTCTGACTCTTTCAAGAAGGGTAGTAGCGGTGAGGTGACTTGCCCAAGGGCCTGCCATCCAGCCTAGCGCTCTCCTGCACCAGAGCCATGCTTCCCAGCTCCCTGCGCTCTGGCTTTCTTCCTTACCCCAAGATGGAGGAAGTCGCCTCTCATTCATCCATGTACCTTTTGGACCATAATCTTACCCGCTTTTTAAGGAGGAGCAGGAGAATCAAATACAGGCAAACCTTAAGGCATTGATTCTTTTTCCCTTCCTGTTGCTCAGTCTTGCTCTCTGAGAGAAGCTGGCACAGGAGTCAAAGCTGCAGCCTAACTGGCCCACCACCTCTTCCTTGGCTCCTTCCCTGGACCCACCTTGGCACAGTTTTGCAGTACTGATTTCACGCTGGGATTATAGGTAACATTAGCCTTTCAGACTCCTCTCCAACGGAGACGTCCTTCCTTCCTTCCCCTCCTGTGGATGTTCACCACCAGTTGTAGCTTATGAAATGTACTCACAGGTGACAGATCTCAATACCTAAAAAATGTCCCTTTGCCACGATAGGATGTAGCATATGTAGCATAATGAAAACCCTTCGGAAGTTGTGATGGCTCCAGAGAGGCTTATGATTCTAACAGAACTTCCGGCCCAGGCTTTACCTAGAGGGTTGGTTTTGTTTTAAGAAGGTCACAAAACCAGGATAGAGAATGCTCATTATAAGTCCGTGGCTCTATGCCAGCCATCACTGGGCACTCCATCAAGATGCCTCAAGTGAGGTTAGGAAAAGAGAAATACTCAGTACTGTATATCTCCTGAAGTTTGGAAATGAAAATTTTCCCTCATTACTTTCACTGTGGTCTAGATTTCACATCCTCTCCCAGCCATACTATGCTTTGGTAGGGAAAAAAGGCTTGAATCAGCAAAAAACATTAATACATCAGCAATTCTGTTATTGTGTGTATTGATTCCCAGGGGGCCAGAACAGACCCTCAAAGGTGAGTGTAAGTGGAAAATACATGTAGGCAATATTCCACAGCTGTATTTATGAGCCATTTAGAATGTCCCAGGAGGGCTGCAGTTTAAAATCTATCAAAGCTTTGGGTTTTTCTCTTCTTCCAAGGAGATATCAACAACTGTTCATTTTTTGCAAGTTTCTGCAAGATCTGAATGCTTCCCATGAATGGTACCTACAAGAAAACAGTGATTATTCTGCCTATAAATGGGAAATGCTTGGGGATTAAGGAAGAGAAAACCTGGGGTGTTTTGGCTTTTCATTTGGCACCCATCATGTTAATGCTTAGAATGTGCATGTCTGACGGATGATAATCCAGTTACTTCTGGTTTTATGTAAATGAGTTTTATCATTACCTATGGGCATGCTACATTTTAAGGACCAAAATACCAAATCCAATTACTTTGTTCATTTCCTTTTTCTGATTTCCTCATTGTTTAGAATGTTCTTTCATCTCAAGTAGGTCTGAAGAAATAAGTGTGCTGGATGGTGTGCAAAACAAACCTGGTTATTTAAAGATGAATCCAGTCATTCCCATGGATTCATTGATTCATTCATCCCAAAAGCATTCAATGTAGTGCCCATTCTGTACCAGATTTAGTTGCAAGGTTCCAGGGTTAGAGAAATATCCTTTCAAAAAGCTCAGTCTCAAGGAGATGGCAGACGGTAAATATGATCACACAACACTGTGGGAAGGGCTATAATTAATAATAAAAGTAGCTACTGTTCTGGAGCATTTACTACTCTGGTGCTACATTATGTTAAGCCTATTATCTCTGCTTCTCTCCCTGCTCTCCAATGAGGTTTCTGATCTTTTTTGTTGAAAGAAGTAGACTGAGAGATGGTCAGACACTTGCCTAAAGTTACATCGCTATCAGTATTGGGACCAGCACCCAAACTTACACTTTGCAGGCTCGAAAACTCTTTCTTTGTATGTTGCTTTTCAGTGTGCTAAGAGAGGAAAGACAGCTAATCCAGACCCAGTGAGGGCCGCAGGGAAGTCTCCCAGAGCCAGGGAGCAGCAGGGGAGATGCGGGAGGAGGGAGAAGAGCTGCCCTGCACCTCTGCGACATGGAGCAACTTAGACAAAACCTCATAAAATGTGCCCAAGCTCCTGAGCTGTGGGGGAAAAGGAACAGACAATGCCACCTTTCTTCTTGTGTTATAGGAAAGTCAATAACCTAGGAAAAGTGATAACTGGCCAGGGATGGGCAAAAGCAGTAAGCAGTGAGATGCCACAGCCAGCTCGGGGCAGCTGGAGTTGCTGGAAACAGCAGAGTGTCTCTCGGTGACAGTGGGCTTGAATGATGAAGAGTCGCCCACGGTGCTGGCACCCACCCGACAGTCTTACCCGCGTATCTTCAGCTTTGTCACTTTGAACAACCACGTCTCCCTACCAAGACTTCAGCTAACTTATTTCTTACGTGGCTAAAGAAAACTGCTGAAAAATTGGATCCAAATTAAACACAGTAAAACCTCCAATATTTGAAAAGACAGGAGATTATAAATCTCATTTAGATGAATTTTTTAAAAACCTTTCTAACTCAGGGATTTGTTCATTCTTTCTTCTTTAAAATTTTCATCTAAACTCAGAAATGAATGGGGTACCAGGAAGGAAAATGAGCTACATCAATCTAAGATTACAATTTATACAAACACTGTGTTTGTTATATGTGTAGATCTCGTAAAAGTATAGCTTTCTGAATTACAACCCTTCTTTCAAACTTCTTACCCAATAGGATCACTGTGCTCTAATTAATATAAATTCCAAAATGCTAAGCCCCATTAAGGAAGTTTTACTGCATAGCAAATCATGAGGTGGGCTGTTGTAATGCTGTACTTATAATAAGAAAGTATTCTCAGAGTAGTGGTATCAAAAAGGTCCAAAGCCACTCAAAACAGTGGAAGAGATTTAGTATATACATGTTGTGTTGTGTCAGAAGTCCCCTAATTGCCCTGGAACTATTCAGCTTTCTGTATACTGGTCACTGAGAGCCTGCCATGGCCCCAGGTCTCTATAAACATGAGCATGGCCCCGTCACTAAGGCACATACATGTGCTGAAGGCTATGGCATGGCTCTCACACACAAATACTGTGTGACTGATGAACTCAACATGCACTCACAATTCTCCTTCTCCTGTGACTCCATTTCCCTGGAGAGTGAGTTGAGTACTTTGGAAGCTAGATAAACTTTCCACTGAAAGAAGGTAACAGTGGCCGAGAACTGTCTCATGACGGACGTCTCTCCAGTACCCAATTTATAGGAGAAAAGCCAAGAATGGGAAAATCAGGCTTTGGTAACCAGACTGACCTTTCTCTTTGCTTGTACGGTCTGTTGGTACCAAGTGAATTTTTTTTTTCAACTTGCTAAAAGTTAAATGTGTCTGACTAGTTTAACTGAATCGGCTGGCAAAGCTAGACTGCTTGCTTTTCTGAAGGCCATGGGCAGGGCTATGGTGTAGATGAGGTGGGTTCACAGGACCTGGGTCTCCGTTATTTTTTCCTAGCTACCTGAGGAGCAGCCTAAGGGTTACGGGGAAGGCAGTTGAAATTCACACACGGACACTCACATTTGTCCCACTGATTCTGTGCCTCTCAGAGCCCGCTTGAGAATGGCTCACTCCATCCCTGCCACCAATATCTGCCCAGGCCTGGTGTTCCTCAGAGCCTTTGCACTATTCCCAGTCCACACGAGGCACAGACTCCTTGTCCCTTTGACCTGGAGCTGGGCTTGCACGGAGGGGAGGGGGCACACCCCGGCTCGTGCACTCGTCCCAGAGCCGTCCCCTCAGCTGCTCCTCCTTCTGCCTCCTCCCATTTGACGTCTCCCTTTTTAATGCCCATTTTCTCATTAAGCCTAAGTCATGACAGATGGTGCTGTGAGGCTGATTAATACACACTTTCCGAGTGCCCTGCAGCACCTGAGGTGTACTCACAAGGAAGGGCTCCAGCTTCGGCAGAAATGGCTCACGGGGATTGCAAATAATTTGGAATGAAAGGAATACGTGGAGTGGGGGTTGGGGAGAGGTGTAGAGAGAGGGAGCCAATACCCCATATGCTGGGACTTATTTTTAATTATGCTAATTTTTTAAACCAGTCTCAATCCACAACCTACTGGGAAGGAAAGCTGGAGAATGGAGAGAGGATGGTCACGTCCCCACTCCAGTGACCATTACCTCCCACCCAGTTTATCTGCCCAGCAGTCTTGACCACACTAGTGGAGCGTGGATGAGAAGGAATCAGTTGACCAGCACCCTCCAAACGGCTCATTGGGATTTTTCTAACAGCTAAAAGAACTGCGCCCCCAACTCAACCACAAGCTCACTGGGTGACTTTGATAAGCTTTCCCACATACCCCAATTAGATGCCAAAGTTGCCTATGATTTTCTACCTCTTATTTATAGGAGGCACTCTGTTCAGCTAGACAGATGAGCCAATTTCCCGCAAGATGCTAAATATCTGCCAGGGGTAAGACAGAGTTGTCAGCAGCCTACACCAGGCTACCTACCCTCTCTGAGCTCAGTTTGCTCATCTATAAAATAGGCATCTACTAATGTACCTGACAAGGCTCTTCTTACTAGCAAGTGCAATGGTACATGAGAAATGTAAAATCTTTACACACATTAGGCACCTTAACTGAGCCATTAAGAAGATTTTCAAATAAAATACTCTATGATTTGAGTTTTCATGAAGTTCAATGTTGCCTCCTTCCATCTGTGAGTCCTTCTTTCTCCTCCTCAGCACTGTCTCCTCTTCCTTCATCAAGCCCATTTGGAACAGAGCTCTATTATCTTAATCTATAGCATTTTGTTTTCTTTTTCATATTCCTCCTTGTTTTTCTGCTTTGTCTCCATATTTACATTATTATTATTATTATTATTAATTCACTATTATCTCTATTATCAAACCCAAATGTCACAGATGGGCTGTAGTTTAAACAGAGACCTGGAAGAGACAAAGATGGAGGAGAGGGTGAAAGTGAGTGTAGCTGTCATGGGCATAGAGATTCAGATTGGCAGCCAGGGTATCAGGAGTGAACACCTTTAAGATAAGACCACTTGAACTTTCTTGGGGGCAGTTCAGTAACAATAAGAATGATGCATTACGTTGGCCCTGGCTTTCAGCCACACCAGCTCTGGAAAGTGTGGTCAGTCTCTCCGACTGAACTTGGCATCTGGAAGTCAAGCTAAACCTCGCCAAGTGTGTGAAGAGTTTCCCTCTGCCCACTAAGCTATTTACAAAAGAAAAGAGAGGGAGCAGTATAAATATTTGAAGATCATACAATAAATAATGCAGTCCTCTTCTGATCAGCAGCCAGTTCAACATCCCAAGTACCTCCTGGTCACCCACAGCCACCCATTGACTTGTGCCCCCCTCCTCCATCCATAGAGAAGCTACATGCAATTTAGTCTCTATGGCCAGGAATCCCTATGCAATGGATGGGAGGGTCAGCCCTGCTACAATCAGTAAACCATTTGTATGTTGCATAGCACCTGCCAGGAAGGGAATTCCTTTTTCTAATTCACACCAAAGCATCTTGAGCTGGAATAAGAGCATTCTTCCTCCTTATGTTGTGGAGAAAGCAGTCTTATGGAAACCTTAGGGAAGCAGGCTTGCTCCCAGGTTTGTTTTAAATCACTTTGACTTTCATCCAGTTTTCTCCCAGGCAACACGTAGAAGGGAAAGGGTAATCATTTGCATTTAGACCGAACTAGACTTGAATCCTGCATCTGCCCCTTTCTACCAAATGACTTTGTATAAGTGACATACCTGCCCTGAATTTCAGTTTTCCCATCCACAAAATGGACACAGTAATAGTTGTTCTTGAAGGATGTTCTAAGGATAAGAAATAGTATAATCTATATCCTTGGAACAGAATGAATATGGTCATTGGCAATCAGCAAATCACCAGGAAGAGAAAACCACTTTTATTAAAGTTTGTAGGAAAAAAGAAAATTTCTGCCTGGCCCCTATCTTAAACAAACTATACCAACTTGAGTTTTTAAAAATTGTTGTTGCATCTCCTGTTAAAATAATGTGATATATAAAAATACAGATATAGCAAACAAAAGTAAGTCACATCTATTTTTTATTCTCCCTTTATAATAATGCAATCCAGTCCTGGTCCAACTACTTTGAAAGAAGAATTCAATTTGTAGTCTCTTGGTTTGTGTGCTGCTTTTCCAGGGAAACATGGAGCTCATCATTAAGCATACCTCCAGATCTGGGATGTGTGCATGACCCTCACAGAAGTGAGCTTTACTGACCAAGATAAAGCTAAAGTGTCTGCATATGACAAATGAATCAGGGCACAGAAACAAAAGTGACTGGTTAAGCAGTGTACCTCTCCAAGTGTGTCACCTCGGGCACCAAGGCCTGAGGATAAGAAAAGGAACACCTCAGATTTTCAAAACGGGCCTCAGGATTCATTTGTCTGGGCAGCAGATTGAAATGGGAAACTCAGGTAAATTGGTGAAATGTTAGAGCTGAGAAAGATTACTATCAGCTGGCCTGACCCTCTGGCTGGACAGAAAAGAGAAGCTCAGGGAGCTACACGACTTACTTACATGGTAATACTAGTAATACCTGGGCCTCCTGATACCCTGACCCCTGGAGAAATCTCTATTTCATCTACAGCAATAACAGGTATTTTCCTAAGAGACCTATGTGATACCAGTGGTATAGGAAATGAACTTTAGGTCTAAGTCGTCTTGGCCTGCACGTGTTCAGATTACACCCTGTAGCCCTAGCAGGAGAGGCCCTGTGGTATAATGGGGGGAGACATCATCTAGGAGGCTGGCTTTCCTTGTAGTTTTCTGTGCGGCTCACCGTGTCTCCACGCTACCGTGGTGCATGGCACGTGGTTGGTATGCAGTGAGTCTGTACTGAATGAACAACTGTGAGCGTGCACTTTCAGATCTTATTAGTTTAAGAACACAAGAATGATGAACATGACATTTGCTGCTTTAGCAAGGAAAGAGCCAAAAGAGGCGACAATATACACAAGTGGAAAGATCAAGGACTCAGCAACCAGGAAGAACAGTTTCCAATCCTGGCCTCACCCCCGCCTGTCAGATGACCCACGACAAGGGCCCTTTCTGACCTTAACTTCTCTCCACTGTAAAATGGGATAATGATGTCTATTTCACAAAGCTTTGTGAGGAATACATGGTAATATGTATTAATTGCTTGGCATTGTACCTGGTATAGAGTAGGAGCTCAATAAATAATCATTATGAGACAAGAAGAGAAGCAGACATAGTGGCAAGATATCCTCTGCTGGCTTTCAAAGAATGGTGTGCAGACGAGAGGCCCTGTCTCACAGAAGCATGTTCTGGTGCCCTGGACACATCACTGCATCACATCCAACACTGCGCATTTATCCAGAGGCTTGATATGAAGCGGCTCATGTGTCCTCAATTCTGGTTTAGCCATACTTGACTTCCTTCCACTTTCGCCTCTCACGTTCATTACAGTTTCATTGGCAGGGCTGACTGCTCCGTCTGCTCAGCTCTCTGAGCCTTACTCCTCACCACTCAGGGGAACTGAGGCCATCTTGGAAGGGCAGTCATGTCTCTGTCCAGGGTCAGTCCAGGAAAGACTTTTCCCCAAGGCACTAACAGCCACATGTCACCACTAGGGACCCAGGACAGGAGAGACTCGGGGGAAAGGGTGCCATGCCAGGCTCTGCTCAGAGGGCCAGCCTACTGGGACAAACCCCTGAGCAGTTCCCTACCCTTTCCCAGGGTGACCAGGTTAATGGCCAAGCCACCAGCCCTGCCACAGCCCCTTCCTCCCGCACCCCCAAGGTGCCATCTTCTGCAACTGCGTGGCTCCGCAAGCTACTGCTGTTCGGATACATGGGCTCAAGCAAGCAATTTAAAAATGAAGCAGAGGGAGCTTGTGGCAGCGAGTGCGCCCACAGTGGGAGCAGGTCAGAAGAGTTTACACCTGTATGACTGTGAGCAGGCAGACATCAGCCACTCCAAAGAACATTCCCAGGGAAGATGCAAACCAGGGTGGATGAAACCACATTCCTGACCAAAGAAACTGTCTTTGCTTGGCCTTTTACAGCTTACAAAGCTCTATCACAGACTCCATGTGCACCTTAGGAAAGTGCAAAGTGGGTTTTTAAATCTAAGGTGGGGACATAAGAGTCCCCGGATCTCATCTCTTCCCACAGACACACTGAATCTACAGCTACACACGGAAAAATTCCCTCTAAAAGAAATCCAGAAATGGGTGAAGTGGCTCCTACACTTTGGGCAAAAGGGAAAATAACCACACTGAAACATGTAGGAAAGGCTGAGACACTCTTGCCATAAATCCCTCCCTCGGTACAGCAACGTACAGTTGGGAGGGAATAATTCCCAGCTTTTTCCAGAGGAACAAAGGATTTGGACCCAACATCTAGTGCCAACATCTAGGAATGCTGAAGACTTCCACTAAAGGAATGGGATCCCCAAACACCTAGTTCTGAAAATGAATGGTGCTTGCATCCATGAGACCAACAGAACTATAGGGAACAAAGGAATGGTTTCTTAATGGCCTGAGGACTTGTGGCTACTGCCTCAGAGTTTAGCAGAGTGGGAGCAGACAGAATACCCATCTCCCAGTTTTTCCCTGAAAGACACTATTTGCATACTTCAAAAGCTGCTGCCTGAGGGTGAGGCCCCTAATTTAGCACATATCAGAGGCTGACAACAATCCTCCCTGGAGACCTGGCCACTGGCAGGGGCCATCTCTATGTTCTCCCTCCGGTGCCCTGGCTTTTTCAGCCGCCACCCAGGGGATGCACCTCTTGATTGCCTGGCTGTGGTGGCCAGTGGGGCTTGTGTTGTGGCTCCCATAGGATGGTAGCAAACAAAGAAACCATCTTAACTGGCTATCTCACCACAGTTCAGTGCAAAGTGAACAGAGAGAAACACTCAGCCCCGAGTCTTTCCCTGAAAGAGGTTTATTTGTACACTTGAACATTTGCTGCCATAGGGTCTGGCTTCCAATAAGCCTGCATCTAGATGTTGACTGAGATCCTCCCTTTTGGGACCCTAACATGTCTTGGCACCCTCTCAGCTACTGGAAGACATGAAGAACAAAGAAGGCAGCTTCAGCAATCACAGAGGTTTGAGAGACAGCCAAGAGCTAGGGCCGGGCTGAATAGTAAGTTTCATCTCCTATGCAAGAGCCTTCCATCAAGACTGGGAAAGGAGACTGTGTTAGCTAATGTATAGAAACAAACATAGAAAGTCAAGAAAAATGGAGAAACAGAGGAACATATTTCAAACAAAGAACTAGATAAAAATCCAGAAACAGACTTTAATGAAATGGATATATATGATTTACCAGATAAAGAATTCGAAACAATGGCAGATAGATGTTCACTGAGGTCAGGAAAACAATGCACAAACACACTGAGAATTTCAACAAAGAGATAGAAAATAGAAGAAAGTACCAAAGAGAAATCACAGAGCTGAAGAACAGTAACTGAACTGAAAAATTTGAGGGTTTCAATATCAGACTAGATCAAGGAGAGGATCGGCAAGTTTGAAGACAAACCAGTGGGATTCCTTCAATTAGAGGAGCAAAAATTAAAAGGAATGAAAGAGTGAAGACAGTTTAAGGAACTTACAGGACACCATCAAGTAAACCCAATATTCACATTATAGGGGTCACAGAAGGAAAAGAGAGAGAGAGAGAAAAAGGCAGAAAGCTTGTTCAAAGAAATAATGGCTGAAAATTTCCCTAACCTGGGGAAAGAAACAGACATGCAGATCCAGGAAGCTCACAAAGTTCCAAATAAGCTGATCCAATAGGACCCATACCAAGACACGTTACATTTAAATTGTCAAAAGTTAAAGGCAAGGAGAGAATCTTAAAAGAAGCCAAAGAAAAACAACTTATTATACATAAGGGAAACCCCATCTGACTATCAGCAGATTTTTCAGCAGAAACTTTGCAGACCAGAAAGGAGTGGCATGATACAAAGTGCTGAAAGAAAAAAAAGTGCCAAATAAGAACACTCTATCCAACCAAGTTGTCCTTCAGAACTGAAGGAGAGATAAAGAGTTTTCCAGGCAATCAAAAGCTGAAGGAATTTATCACCACTAGACCAGCCTTACAAGAAATATTAAAGGGACTTTCAAGCTGAAATAAAACAATGCTAATTATTTATGGGAAAGCATCTGAATATATAAAGCTAATTACTGAAGGTAAATGTTTAGTTAAATTCAAAATACTCTAATGTAATTGTGGGGGTTAAAACACAAATCTATTAAGGTTAAAATATAAAAATATTAAAAATCCATTATAACTACAGTAATTTGTTAGTGGATACACAATGTAAAATGTTGCAAATTGTGATATCAAACACATAAAACAGAGGAAGAATTAAAATGTAGATATTAGTATGCATTCAAAGTTAAGATATCATTTTTAAATGACTGCTATAAATGTTTTGTGTAAGCTTCAGAGTAAACACAAAGCAAAAACTTATAGTAGACACACAAAAGATAAAGGAGTCTAAGCATACCACTACAGAAAGTCATCAAATCACAAAGAAAGAGAGCAAGAGAAGAAGAAAGGAACAAAGGAATTATAAAACAGCCACAAAACAGTTAGCAAATTGGCAGTAAGTCCATAGTTATCAATAGTTACTTTAAATGTTAGTGGACTAAATTCTCCAATCAAAAGACGAAGAATGGCTGAATGGGTAAAAAAAGAAGACCCAAGTATATGCTGCCTACAAGAGACTCACTTCAGCTTTAATAACATACACAGACAGAAAGTGAAGAGATGAGAAAGGATATTCCATGCAAATGGAACCCAAAAGAAAACAAGGGTAGCCGTTCTTACATTATACAGAGTAGACTTTAAGCCAAAGACTGTAATGAGACAAGGGAGGTCATTATATAGTGAAAAAGGAGTTCATCCAACCAGAGGATATAACATTTAAAAATATTTATGCACCTAGCATAGGTGCACCTAAATTATACAGCAAATATTAACAGACTTGAAGGGAGAAGTAGAAACATAATAATTGAGAAGTGGGAGCAAGGGCATCGATGCTGCTCTCTGATAGCCAGGGGACAGACCCTCCTTCCTACAGAATGGCCACAGCAGGGCTCCCCACAGCCTCCGTCACAGGTAAGTCTTGGGTGCTGATTTAGGTGATACAGGCAGGTAGCTAAAGGGGCTTCCACAGCTGCATAACCAGGGAACTTAAGGCCAGAAAGAACCTAAGATGTCAGGGATTCAACCCTCTCAGGTGTGTTTGCGATGCCCGGAAAGAGGAAGGTCACTCATTACTTTCTTGCACTTGCCGTAGCTTGGCAGCAGCTTCCTCATCCCTTTACCCTGAGGGGCTGATCAGGGCTGCAGCACGGGGGACACTGGGGGACTCCATCATCTTTGCACAGATGAGCATAATGCCTGGGGATGGGCAGACAGTGGGGAGGTACGAGGTCCAGGCAGCGGAGGCCTCTCCACTGCCAGGGAGCAGCCTGCTGGGCTGAATGTTCCCTCGACAGCCAAGGAAGTATGATACCAGGGGTACCGGCTTGGCAGGGGGGCCGTAACAGAGTACCACAGACTGGTTCACTTACAGAAATTAATTTTCTCAGAGTTCTGGAGGCTAGAAGTCCAAGATCAACATGCAAGCAGAACCGTTTCTCCTGAGGCCTCTCCTCGGCTCGCAAACGCTGCCTTCTCCGTGTCCTCACGTGGGCTTTCCTCTGGGTGCACATAGGTTTTATCTCCTGCTGTTATAAAGACACTAGTTACCTTAGACTGGAGCCTCACGACCTCATTTTAACTTACTGCCTCTTTAAAGATCCTATCTCTAAATACAGTCACATTCGGAGGACTGGGGGTTAGGAGTTCAACATACGGGTTTTGGAGGAACACAATTTAACCCATAACACCAAGTTTTCTCCCATTTGTAGTGGAAAATGAAGTTAGTTCTCTGTACCCTTCCAGAAACAACACAATACTCAAGTGACTAATATTTATTTGCCATATACTATGTGCAGTCACTGAGCAAAGAATATAAATATCTTTATTTAATTCTCATAGCAGCCTATCTGTTATCCTCCTCACTCCCAGGAAACTAGGTCTTTAAGAGATTAAGTAACAAGAGCCTGATATCACAGAATTAATAACTAGTGAAGCTAGAACTCAAACCTAGGTCTGAACAACTCTCCAGTTCACATTCTTCCCAAAATACTACTCTTCTCCATGTTCTAGGATGTAATTTTCCTTCTCAGCATCAGGTTCCACTCAAGTATAATGGATTGGATGATGGACCCCAAAATGATACATCCACTGAAATGTGTGGATTTGAGCTTTCCTGGAGAAAAGGGTCTTTGCAGATGCAAGAAGTTAAGGATATTGAGATGAAATCTTCCCGGATTCTCCTGAGTTCTAAATTCAACCAATGCCCTTATAAAAAAGAAAGTCAGAGGGTGATTTGAGATCAACAGAAGAGACAAAGTCACACCCAGGAGGTGACATGAAGATGGAGACAGAAACTGGGAGAATGTAGCCACCAGCCTAGGGACACCTGGAGCCACCAGAGTCTCCAGAGGCAAGGAAGGATTCCCCCGGGAAGCCTGCAGACAGAGTGGCCCCAGCAGACACCTATTCCACACTTCCGGCCTCCAGCATTGGGAGAGCATACATTTCTGTGGCTTAAAGCCCCACCTTTGTGGTACTTTGTTACAGCAGTGGCAGGGAACTAATACACAGAGGAAGGCTCAGGGTTTGTATATGCCCAGGCCATGCTCGGCTTTCTCAGCCACAGCCTAGGAATGGGCAGCCCACCAGGCCATCAGCTTCTAGTCTCGGGCTGATCCCTGGTCCTTTTGTGTTGTCACAGGCTGTGCTGCCTGGAGAGAAAGCTCCCTGCAGCTGGGGCAGAAAGGGCAGAGTGGCCCACCCGCAGCCCTGGCCAGAGCTGCACTGGGTGGCTGGGACCAGAGAGGCCCGAACCGGCCACAGCTGCAGACTCCTCAGGGCCAACTGACCAGAAGGAGCCAGAGGAGACATGGAGGGAGAGAGAGCATAGCACAGTTAGTGAAGCCGATCTGGATCTTTCTCAGAAACCACAGAGCCCTGTGCTCCCGGGGTTTGCACTGTGAAAAAGCTCTGCCTTCATGGCTCAGTGGGTTGTTCACAGCAGCAGAGCCGGCCTCTTCTGCAGGAGTGCATCTCAGGACCCACGGGGCTGCTTGGGTTGCTGGTGGCATCCTTGCTGGAAGGATCTATGGGTCTTGGCAGAGAAGTGCTTAGAAACCCTTGTGGGAGTGAGACCCTCAAAGTCAGGGCTTTGCTATTTCTCCAAATCCGGACATGGACATAAGTGCTGGCTGCAGCTGAGCATGGCACCATCCCCCAGCACTCGGGTCTGCGAGGTTCTCCATAATGTGTGCACTGTACACAACTGTTAGTCGTAAGCTTTTCTGTGCATTGATAAGCAGAGCCACCCCCTCCTGGATTTGGACTCATCTTCCCTTTTTAAAGCTCTCCCCTCAGCCATGTATGCTCTTCATTCAAACTAACAATAGCCCAGGCAATAATGAGGTGGCAGCGGGGAAGAGCTACGGTTTAATAAAACCGTGGCTCAGCATCCTCCAACTACCCACACTCAGGGCTCTAATAAAGCCCTTTCATTGTCCCAGGGCTAGTTTCCACCACAGTGTCTGTGAATGGCTTTCTCAACTAAAAGGATGCTTTATTTGTACTTAGGACACAGTTGAGGGTGGTTATAGATTTCAACCACCCTGCATAGGATAGGAAAAGGAGTCAGGTGTGGGATAGTGTCAAAAAAACCCAGCCCCCAGCCTAGTCAGGTAACAGGACTTCTAGAAGTTTCTCAGGTGGCTCCTGTCCAAGTTCGACTCCAGTTAGATGTCCAGGCGGGCTTCATCTCTACCTTCAAATGTAGCTAAATGGTTTATCAGACTTCAATTTTATGTAGAGGAACAGTCTTTTCACCCTCTCCTCAGCAATCATGTAGTAGGTTGGGAAAGAGCCTCCTCAGAGGTGTCCCTTTCTCCAAATCCCACCATTTCATAGAACTTTATGGAATGCGAGCCAAGAGCTTTCATCATCCTTGTATATTTACTCAGTGAGTCACTTGTGCTATTACTATGTGTGTTTTTGCAAAGTGTTTTTATGCTGCTTTTATAAAGTGTTACTTTTTTTAAATTACAAAGTCATTCATGACATTGGTTAAAAATTCAAGCATTATGAGTTAGAGGCTGAAAGACCGCTATAATCCTACCCTCTGGAGAGCTGTCTAATGTATGCATGTGAGGTTTTCCTTTTAATTTTCCATCTTAGTCATGGGGAAAACAAAAGGATGGCTCCCACGTGAGAAACAGCCAGGAAATCCACAACAGAATTGGGTAACTCTCCTTTGCACACCATGCTGAGCCTCCGTCCCTGCACAGGAGGGTGGTTCTGACTTCTGTAACTGCTTTTTCCCAGGTAACACACAATTTCCTTTGGTAGGGGGCCCACAAGTCTTGGATGTGTCGATGGAGAACAAAAGGGTCAATGTGGTGTAAGAGTATAAGATCAGGACTCTATGGAAATAAGTACAGTTAAATGAGGTCATAAAGGTAGGGTCCAGGTCCCACATGATTAGTGTCCTTATAAGAAGAAATAGCAGAGAGCTTTCTGGCTAACTCTCAGCCGTGTGAGCTCAGAGCAGGAAGGCAGCTGTCTGCAGGCCAGGAAGCAGGCTCTCATCAGACTCTGACCATGCTGGCACTCTAATCTCGGACTTCCAGCCTCCAGAATTATGGGAAAATAAGTGTCTGTTGTTTAAGCTTCTCAGTCCATGCTGTTCTGGTAAGGCAGCCCCAGCTGACGAGATGGGGGTGAAGGGAAAGTATCTCACCCAGCCTAGCTGTTCCCCCTCCCTGCCCCTGCCCATCACCAGCACATTCACATCTTTCTCTACTGCCACCCCTGGGGCTCTGAAAATGGGAGTGGGGGGTAGGATCGCCCTTCCATAGACAGAAGTGTGTCTGGACTCAATCTCCTTCCTCCCAGTGGACTTTCTGCTTCTCCTTTCTCTACTGCAGCCAAGGGGCCAGATGGTCCCCCTGTGCCACTAAACGTGACTGGAGTGGGAGAGAGAGAGCTGTGGGGCGCACTCTGGACACCTCCGAATCAGACTGAGTGTGTGCTTCATGCTTAGCAGATATAAGTCCACTCACCAAGGCCAGTGCCTCTGATGGCTTTGAAAAGTTGTGCAAGCCTTCCAAGTCCCAAGCCTGCTGTGAGCCTGAAGTGTTAATTATTTAGTCTCTCCTCTTTCTTGTGCCCCCATAGGATCCACTTTGACTGCAGGTTTGCCCCGTTGACTCTGGATCACACAGACCCTAACACCAGCTCCTAAAACTCAAGGCCCACATGTAATTCAAAAATAAAATGAAGTAAAATCCAGGGGCATGTGGAGTTCAAAGGAAGTGTTTGCAATCTTCAGCAAATGCCACCTAGGTGTATTCCAAGATGCAGGGCTCTTTTGGAAGTGGCCATGAGTGGGGAGAAGGGCAGGTGGGAGGAAGCTGAGGACCTCCCCCTACTCTGCTGCTCTAGGGCTTTCCTGTTGTGACCCAACTAAACAGCCTTTAGATCACCACTTGGCCGTCTGTGTACACACACACACACACACACACACACACACACACGAAACAACTGGTTTTTTTTCATCTTTATTTGCCTGGGTGCACTCCAATATTATCCAGTCTCATCTATTTCATTAAAATGTTGGTTGGGAAATGAATTGATGGTTAATTTTGTGTGTCAGCGTGACTGGGCTAAGGAAATGCCCAGACAGCTGGCGGAACATTATTGCTGGGTGTGTCTGTGAGGTGTCTCTGGAACAGATCGGCATTTGAATGGGCAGACTGATTAGCCAGCCCTCCCTCACGTGGGCCAGGGTCCTCCTACCCATGGAGGCCCTGGAACAAGAAAGCAGAGGAAAGGCAAAGCTACTCTCTCCTTGATCCACTCCATCTTCTTCTGCTCTCGGACATTGTTGCTTCTGGTTCTGGGGCTTTCTGGACTCACACTGAAACTTACACCACTGGCTCCCCTGGTCCTCATGCCTTTGCATTCAGACTGAATCACACCACAGCTGCCGGGTTCTCCAGCTTACAGATGGCAGGTCACAGGACTCCTCAGCCTCCATAATTAAGTGAGCCAATTCCTCTAATAACTCTGCTCTTACATCTCTCTCTCTATATATATCCTATTTGCCCTGTTTCTCTGGCAAACCCTGATACCACCAGTTGCATTGAATGACAGCAGCACTCATTAGGATTCTCAAGGATGTGGAAAACCTTCAGTGTTTAAATCGTAGGGATGCCCTTTGGTCAGAGGGAACAGAGAGCATAGTGGGTAAGACACAGTGTTTTTGCATCCCAGCAGTGGCCCTGGGTTCAAGACTGCAGCTTTTACCTTTTAACCTGCTACACAGACTCACCCGGCTCCTATAATATCCGTGTTCAATGGGGCCAGTGGTACTTTCCCCAAAGGTTGTGATAAGAGTTTTAAAATTACACACAATGCCTAGCCCAGTTTCCTGCACAGGGCAAACTGATGAAATAGTCGCTATTATTAGTAGGCAAAGGCCTAATTGAGGCAGTGTTGTATGCTTATCCCAAAGCTTCTTCTGGAAGCGGGTCAGCCCCGTGTGGCAGGCCTAGGCAGTGACGTCGGTCTCAAGTGGGCCCCTGTGATGCAGCACTGGGAGGTTTATCAATCATAATACACGGGGGATCGCTCATCTCAGCCCTATGCATGCTCATCCAGACTCCAAAAGCGCTCTGGGTCTTAAATCTTACTTTCTCTGCCTTTTGGGGTATTTTCCAATGACACTATCTTGTCAGGAATGGGCATCAGGAGGCTGAATTCTAATCTCTCAGATGCTAATGTGTTAAGTGAGTTTATACAAGGCATTTCATTTTCCTGAGTCGGTTCTTGGAGGAGTAACAGGACTCATTTCACCTGCCTGCCCTGTCTTCCAGACAGGTGGAGAGGCACGCGTACATGAACAAATAGAGGAAGAGGCCTTGAACCTCTCACAGATAGGCATTTTATCAATACAAAGGTTGGACTACTTATTATAACTGTCTCTCCTTCCCGGGGAGCCCATTGTGAAGCCTTGTGGTTGGCATTTCATCTTTTTTTTCTTTTTTCAAGGATAAAATTCCTTTCTAACTACCTTCTGAGAGCCAATTTATGCTTTGGTCATTTGATTAATAGGGGTGGGAAGACCAGCTTCCTAATCAAAGTGCTTTTGAATAATTCAATGCCCGATATGAAAAGAGAGCTGCTGCCTGGCGCAGTTTACTCTCTACATCGGGGACGCCGGGCCGGCTACTCAGCTTGTTCGCCCTCCCTCTCCCTCTCCCTCAGAGCCCCACCAGCCCCACACATGGCTCTGCGGTTTGTGCATAAATACAACAGCCAGGGCTACCCCCAGCCCTGTGCCCTGCCTAGGGCTCACGGTACAGACCCCAAGAAAGGGATGGGAGTCTTTCTTTTCCTAACTGGTCCACCCAGAGGGGGTGCCTTTTGCAAATTTGCAGAGTTGCTGCATAGACTAGCAGAGCCACTGCTACTAAGCAAAAAATGTTGGGAAAATATCACGCTAGGCAGTGTCGCTGCAAAGGCTCCACGGGTCATGAGCACAAGAGCCTTGCAGACACCTGGATGGGACTGACCATTTGGAGTGCAGGGTTCACCTGCCCTCAGGTCCCCCACAGGCCTCAGAGAAGTCCTCCACTGTGCCTTTCAGCAGGGCAGGGCCTGTGTGGCTTAGGCTGTGGTCTCAGTATGGAGCACAGCCGGGCGTGAGGGCCCCTCAGCCTCCCAGGGTACTTGGAAGCTGAGCCTTCGAGGTTCTCATTCCAAAGTCTGTTGCACAGATTAAATGAGATGTGTGTAAACCCCTTGCAGCCAAGGCCACAGACGTCAAGAAGTGCTAGTTCTGCTCCCTTCCCCCGACCACTCCCTGCCCATCTCTGGCTCCGTCCAGCCCCTCTCCTCTTCCTCACCCAGGCCTCTGAAATGTGCACATAGACTCTGGCTGTGTGGTGCATCTGAATGAACTCTTCACCTCAGTATTCCAGTTTGCTTCATCCTCCCTTATTTTCCTGGTTTTCCTTCCTGTTTACCAACTTAATCCAGCTCTAAGGGCGTGATAAACCAAAGTACCGATGATGGTTTTTTTTTTTCTCCTTTCATCAGTTGAGTGCTTCAAAGGCCAAGGTCCTTGTGTGTTCAGTATATGCTTCCAAACTGAGGTCAGGGGCCCCAAGTCCATACCTAACATGATGTGGTATTGGGACCACCAGGCATTCACCATGGGGGCCGCAAATCTGGCTGGGCCGTTCTGGAAGTGAAGCCTGTTGCATTATCCCAACGTGGAAACAGGAGGTGCAGTGCTGGGATTAGGCCCGGTCAAAATCTTGGTCATCACTATAGCATCTGTAAGGCTACTTACTCCTGTAATTGAGTCCTCCATATTAAACATTGTCATAGAGGTCTTTTATTTTACAATCAAAACAATTTATCACACTTTACTGGGATTCATTCTTCAGATTGTAGAGACTGGGAGGGACAATTCAGCCCAACTAACGATGACCTATTTTAACAGACTGTAAACTTTTAAGGGAAAAAATCTGTTATCTTTTTCACAGCTGTCTTACCAGCAGAGTGCCCAGCACAAAGGAGCCTCTCACCAAATGCCTGTAGAACAAGTGAATGAGTGAATGAATGAGGGAATACCGTGGGCTTAATTCAGTGCCAAGCACTATTCTTGCCCAGATGAGGAGGCTCAGCCCCTCTCAAGCCAGCTGCAGAGGCCACATGAACACACAAGTACAATCTGTTACAACTGCTGCGAGCCGATTTGTGTAACATCTTATGGGAACACGCACGAGGAACTATGAATCAAGTGGTGTGTGGAGCAGGGAGGGGAGAGAGACCTAAAAATGCCATCTCTTCATGTCACACATAAAAATTTTAACTGAAAGAAAAAGAAAACATTTTAATTTGGGGGATAAATTATTTATAACAATTCTCAAAATACAGCTAAAAACTGGAAAACCAACCACATGCAAAACTGTGGTGATGGGGAGGGAGAGAGGCTGCCCTGTGTTGCTGGAGCCTGGCCAGTGGCTGCCAGGCCCACCGCAGGTCTCAAGGCTCCTGGACCAGCCCTCCCAGGGAGAAATAAGGCTCCACACCACCTCTTCCCCTCCCTTCCTTCTTAATCAAGACTGTGAAAAGGCTTCAAGAGTCAGCTTTGTTAACCAGATGGGGATGGTTGGGTTTGCTTTGCTTTTCATTCTAGCCTGTGATAACCCAGCATCACCTCAGGATGCTTAATAAAGAAAGATGATTCCTGGGCTTTACCCTAGACCTCCTGAATTAGGGGCACTGGAGCTGGGACCCAGGACTCTACATTTTCTTAACGCAAGTGCCCTAGAACAGTTTGTTTAATTAATTGACTTATGTTTCAGATTTTTAGGAAAATTGAACAGATTGTGCTGAGTTCCCTTAAAACCCAGTGCACACGGTTTTCCCTGCAAGTACCATTTTACATTACTGTGGTCTGTTTGTTATAACTGATGGACCAATATTGGCTCGTTATTACTAACTCGTCATTATTAAAGCCCATAGTTTAGTGAGATTTTTTCTGTCCTTTTTCTGTCCCAGGCTCCCACATTATATTCCTTAGATGATTTTTTTTGCTTGTTTTTATTCATTTTTAATTACCAAAGAACTTCATGAATATATTCTCTTGTTAAAAGTTAAATATTACTGATGAATAACCCCTTTAGCAGCTCTTAACCCTTTCTCCAGAGGCAAACAATGTCAAAAGTTTAGGCCGTAACCTTCTGGTCATTTTTCTGTGTATCCGTATTCATAGACAAATGTATGAAAGGATACAATATACTTTTGTATTTTTAAACATAGATTAAATGGTGGCGCTCTACGCGTGACCTTCAGCTCCTTCCATTTTCCTCAGTAATCGTGATTGCTGAACGTTTTGCATCAGTATAATGAAACTCACTATATTCTTTTAAACTGAGGCTAAATATCCATAACAAGAACACGCCATATTTTACTTAGCTACTGATGAAAGTTTTCATCATTTACATATATCTTTTTTGTTTTGCTATTACCAGTTTACGATGAATAGATCCCTGTGAATATTTGTTTCTCTCGGGCACTGTATTCATTTGCTATGGCTGCCACAGCAGAGGCTTTAGGCAATTCCCTAGGAGCTGCTCAGCCATGAGCTTTCTGTAGCCAACTTTTCTGCCAGATGGGGGATCAGTTGTCTGCCCTGGAAGGGTATCTAGACAGGACTACTGCACCCTCCTCAAAAATAGACTCTCAAGGAGAAATTTTTTAAAGCAGCAAAAAGTCAAACATACAATAGAAATTAATACATTTTCCCTGATAGTCGATGAGTCTTGCATATCCCCTGAAATATATAGAATCCACCTTCTAGACAACCGCTGGGTCATAGAGAATATGCATTTAAAATTTTAATGGAAACCGACAACTGTCCTCCTAAGTGGCTATCCACGTTGCCCTCCCATTGAGAATTTAGAATGCATAATGGTATCCATTCTGTTTCCCCTTTTCCTCACCAACACTTGATAGTATCAAACTTCTTACATTTTACCAATGTTTAGTATAAGAACATCTCATCAATTTAATTTGTGTTTTCCTGGTTCCTACAAAGGTCAAGAACCCTTCTCTTTTGTGAATCCCATGTCCATACCTTTTTGCTTCTCATTTCCTTGAGTTCTGTGTCTTTTTCTTACTGATTTGTTAGGCATTATTTATATCTTTATATTGAACCTTAATTCATTCTTAGACATAGTAAATCTGAAAGCCACACCCCTGTTCTTTCCCTCTCCAGCCCTCTTCTTACCTTCATGAGATGAGTTTCTCCATGAGGCTAACCAGACTGCTCTGTACAGTGTCCTTGGAACTAAAAGTCTCAGGGTCTCAGTCCCAGTGTTGTTCCATGCTAGTTGTGTGCACTTAGTTGGTTAATTTGATCTTTCTGATCCTCAGTTTTCTCATAGGAAAAATGACAAAATCCCATTTCCCAGGGTTGTTTTGAGGACTTAGTGACATTTTATGTACATGAAAGTCTTCATCCTTATGGTTTATTTTTTGGTCTTTATTAGAAAAATATAAAAATCTTTATACAGTCTCTTCCTTCGGCTTTGGACTCATTCATTCATTCGTGTATAACTCCCTGATGGAAATTTATTATTGTTCATCACTTACTGTGTTAAGCATTGGTGGGTAATATAGTTCCCATCCTGGAGGAGGGCAACAGGGAAAACAGATACAAAACAGAGTTCTATAGTCAAGGATAATGGAGAAACTGCATTCCTTCTCACATTTTGCTCGTAGACTCATAAGACCGTATTTCCACCCTTCATAGGCTCCAGCTGCGAAGAGAGCTGTATTTACAAATGCCCTCTGCATTGTGATGAATCAGAACTTGACATTCCCTGAGCTCTGCCTCAGCCCTGGGCAGGGTGACTGCACTAAAATAGGCACATAGGGAAGTCCTGACCCCCTCGCACATCCAGCCTCCCTGTAGCTAACAGTTTAGGTAGTTTGGCCATCTTCCTACGTACCCCCTCCTCTTTCTGCCAAGAATGGGTTAAAAAGGGTGCTGGCTGTGCCCTGGCAGCTGGTTGCTTAAGGGCACCTGGCATCTGCTCTGCAGGTCTGGCCACATCCTCCTCTCTTTGTGCCCCTGAATGTGTCGGCCGTAAGTCAGACATTTGCAATGAGAGAGGGTTAGATTCAGCCCTGAAAGGAAAGCATGCCTTCCAATCAAGCTTTTATCAGAGTCTTGCCTTTTAGGTAAGCAGGGTTTTTCGATCTCCTAATAAAGGATTGATTTCCCATTTTTCTATTGGTCTTGAGTTAGTGCTCCACTGTTGCAAAGGCATGGTCTGTTCAAGAAATGGTGAGAAATTCCATGAAATTGAAGATTCAGTAAGGTCCACTGGGTGCAAACACTGGAAAGGTACTTTCCAACTCAATTAAGGATGTCTTTGTGTGCCAAACATTGTAGGAGTGGAAAGTAGAGTGTTTAAAATAGCAGCGCACCATGCTTAGATTTAATTTTTCAGAAGACGAAGATAGCGTGAGTGTAATAGAATGACAGGAGCCAGGAAGCTTCCACTGACAGCATACTCTTCCCACACAAACCTGGGCCCCCTTTCCTAGCCCACCACCACCCCCTTTTCACCCCAGCAATCCCAGGAATCTAAAACACAATACAAATAAGCCTGCCACCTCCCTTACCAGCATTCTGGCCATAGGTTAGGAGATAGAAATGAACTTACCAGGAAATTCTATAAAACAAGGTTTAAGGCAAGAAAGGAAATACAAAAGCTGACTTTGCCTATGCAGCCTAAGCCCCATTTTTCAAACCTCTCCCTCCCGCAGCGGCTGAAATGGCGCTGTGTTGTCCAGGCACCTCCCACATGGCCTCTGTCTCACATTTTCTTCAGCTGTACTATTAAACCCTTCCCTCTCTTCCGAGATTTTGGGTTCTTGTGTTTTCATTTCCCTGTGGCCTTTTACAATCTTCATTGGCATATAACTCATTGCTTTAAAATGTAGGTTTTATTTTTGTTCAGGTATGTGAGGCCCATGGTCAGGAAACAACTGCCATTGAAAATAGAATTTGTTACTCACAGTTCCCAAGAGGAGGGGGCACGCCGTGCCCTGGGGGCCTGGGAGGGCACATGGGAATGCACCAGGGTCCATTAAGAAGCAGAAAGAATAAAGGCATACACTGTTATTATGGTTTCTGCAGGAAGAAAAGGTGAGGCAGGGTAAGCAGGCTTAGGATTGGTTAGTCTGAATAATTTTAGCAGGCTCTGAGGCATAGGGGCTGTCCCTAATTCTCTAGGCCCTGGCCGTCGTAGTCAGTTTGGCTGCCATTAATAGAATACTAGAGACTGAGTGGCTTAAAAAGAAACATTTCTTTCTCACAGGTCTGCAGGCTTGAATTCTGAGATCAGGGATCTAATGTTGTCAGGTTCTGGTGACAGTCCTCTTCTAGGTCGTAGTCTGCAACTTCTCATGGTAACTTCACATAATGGAAAGACAGCAAGCTAGCTCTCTGGCTTCTTCTCATAAAGGCACTAATCCCATTCGGGAGGGCTTTCCGCTCATGACTGAATCACCTTGAAAGACCCCTTCAAATACCATCTCATTGGGATTAGAATTTGAATATATGAATTTTGTGGGGGACATAAACCTTTGGTCCATTGTTCTGGCCACAGGATGATTAGGGTAGATTGATAGTGGCCCAGGGTGTGAGAACCCCACAAAGGAGATGTTCGAGATATGGGCTCTGGGTGGTTCAGTGGCATATGAAAGCCATGTTAGCAGGTGAGTCTTTCCTCTCTGTAGGACCAGCCAGCCCAGTGAGGGGCAGCCCCTCCCAGGCCAGCAAGGCCCCAAGATGTCAGTGCATCCCAATAAAAGGATGAGATTGCTACACTCATATTCTTAGTGGAATGGATAAATCTTTACAATGTAAAATATGTTTTAAGACAGTCAGGGATATGCTCCATGGGGGAAAAAAGAACACTACAGTTGATAGTCAGAGGGGGATCATTCTAGAGGAGTTAAGGAGTTGGACCAGGACAAGGCCATCTGTAACACACAGTGCTCCCATCCATGCCCTCACACCATGTTGGCCAGTGGAGTGGCACAAAATGTGACCAATGACAGCGACACCTCCTAAACTCTCCACCCTACCCTGAGCCCCAGGAAAGCAAGGGAAAGGAGGGAGAGTCTTGAGCTCTCTTTTCTAGAAACCAAGGCCCCAGTGCTCCTCTCAGCTCACCCCACCAACCCCACCACATTGCCTTAGGTTAGAAGTGTCGATGAAACCCCCACCATCCTTCACACTGCACTCAGATCACCTCCCTCTGCAATCAAGTGCTGCCACTCATCCAAACAGGTGACGGTGGTAAGGTGTGCATCTCCACCAAGAACAGAATGTGTGTATAGAAAAGCTGGTTGTAAAATTAACCATGATGCAGGCAACGTGGTATTGAAATTCTTAAGCAACTGCTCAGTCTGCTGGGCAGAAACCATCCTCAGATCTTGACAGTTGAAGTCTACTCTTGCCTATGTATGTGGATCCACCCTTGATGTAAAATCCCATCTTGCCCTAATTTCTAAAGGCATTGGGTAGATTTATTTCCCTTAGTTTAGAGCACCTGTCTCTCTCTTTTTTTTGTTTTCCTCCAACAGAGCTCTCAGTCATTACTTTTAGTTGTAAAGCTCCTGTCCTTCTTTCCAGTGCTCACTCTCCTGGACTCCCCAGAATGTTTGACTAAGTCCACCAGACTCAATTCATAGACTATGCCAGCCTCCTCCACTCGGCTGTTTTCTTCTCTCCTTTTCTGAATTATAAAATTGCAGCTTTCAGCCCCTTATACATATGCCCAACACAATTTGGGTCTTTCTTTTTTCTTAGAGTAGATGCCTGTTGAGGCAGGGAGAGTTTCTGAGGCTTTTGTTGGAATCGCCCAGGGCCTAGTCAAGAGCAATCCTCTGCACAGAATGAATAGTCAGTAAGTATCAACTGACTCAGGGTAACATAGTAAATGAAGATGCATTCATGGTTGACAGAAAAACAAACATTTAATCCTCTTCTCTACATTTTCGAGATTTTTGGAGCCCTGGGTGCTTAGGTTTATTTCTTTTCAAGTTATAATAGTTATTTTCTAGGACTCTTCCCTTAGGTAATGTATTTCACAGCTTAAAGACTTACTTCAGATGTTGGAAGTTATTGGACATATAAAAACATATATGACCCTGATCTGGTTTAACAGCCTATTATAACAAGATGCCAACTATTCTGCCCAACAGAAACACATATTAATTTTGTATTATGTGCAAAAATTTAGGTATGGGTCCATGTACACATACATCCATTAAGTGGTAAAATACCTAAATTGAAAATAGCAAGCTGAAAAAAATTCTGAGTGCAAAGGTACGAGTGCTTTGAAAATAGCCAATTTAGAAGAGAGTTCAGCCTCGAAATGGCCAAGTTAAACAAGGCACAATTACTACTAACTTGGTCCCCAAAGACTGGTTCTAATCCTGCCATGTTTAACTTGGCTGGCTAAATTGCAAATCATGTCCTTCTTTTTGGTTTGGTTCATTTGGCTAATATAATGCCTTTCTATGGCTGACTTTCTCTTTTCAGACTTAGCCCTTTCTGTGAATGTAAACTCCATGTATTAGGAAATACTGTACCTTTTTTACCCCCGAGAAAATGGCAAAAAGCATCTGTGGTTCTTGTTTAAAGAATTTCTGATACAACTTTATGAGTTCATGGTTGTACAAATGTCAAAGTTCATCATAAAATTAGTGTGTATATGCCAAATCTCCTTATTAACCTGATACCTCAAAACACTTGCAGATTTTTGTTCTGCTTTATGTTACAGGTGAAGAAGAATGTTCTTTTGTGCTAACTTGAACCTCTTCTGTTATTGAGAGATGAGTAATTTAACTTACACATTCAGTGTTCAATAGCCAGCTCAAGGGTACCACCCAGATCCACAAAGCCACAAGGAAGGATGTTTAAATATTTATCTCAATCTCTATCTGAGAGCATCACAATTCAGAGAAGGCCAACTTCTTTGTTCAAGATGGTCAGTTCCATGCATAGTGAATAAAAAGGGCAACTAATTTCATATGTAGTAGCACAGAATGCACCAACCTAAAAAAAAAACAGAAAATCTTTTTCTGTGGTAGAGAAACATACATACACATGTGTGTCCATTCAATGTTCATTTATTTACTCAAAAACCAATAAACATTTAAGGAGTGATTACAATGTGCTAGGTTCTATATGAGATACTGAGTATGCAGAAGTTAGCCAGACACAGTCTTTGCCTTCAAGAATCCTATGGTACGTACTACATGTTTTTATTTGGTTATTGGCAAGGGAGCAAATCAGGAACAAAATGGCTTCAGATTCCAAATTTTAGCTCTGGATGCCTCTTTTTAGTTCGTAGCATAACTTCAGTTTGTCTTCAGCATCTCTCTCCTACATGTCACCACCCAGTGCTGCTCGGCCTCTCCCTCAGTGACAGTCACTCTCCCACTTCACATTCCACTGCTGTGATGGCTTCTCCAAACTCAAAATGAGAAAGCTAATTAGTCTATCTTGTTATAGGAAAATCATTTTATAAGAACTCTCTGTATTACCTTTCCCATGGTTGTTTGCTTTGAAGCAGAGCCAGCAAAACCATATGCTTATGAAAGAGAAATAATTTTCAGATACCTTCAGGTGTATATTGCTTAAGAATAAGGTACAGACACCAAGTCATTTTGTATCAGAATTGACAGCTAAAATTTAACGCTATCCACATTTTCCATTCTACCAAGTCAGGCCAAAAAGTCTGTTGGGGGTTCAGAAGGGTGGGGAGGGGAATGAGCACAATACCCCATCCAGGTCTATAGATTGGGTACAGGGATAGTCCAGTCTTTATATTTATTATCAAAAGTAATAAACTGATGGCGCTTTATCTGATTTTATTTCTGAAGGATCTGGGCTTGTGGCCTAAACTGATGAATTCTCTCCATCAACATATTGCACTGTTGCAAAGTTTTGACTTCTAGTAATGCATAAACAACAAAACAAAACTATATAAAATGTCTGTTAGCCATGTTGCTCATTAAATATACAAGCAAATGACCCAACAAATATAAAATATTCACTATGTAATGAATGGAGCCAATGGACCAGAAAGCCCACAGTTACAGAAGTATCAGTAATATTTAGGTCTCTATACCACAGAGAACAATTTACAATCAAAATAGAATGGTTTCTTCTGGGATTTAGTAAATGGTATCTAAGGACATTGGATGTATGTGACAGGAATGCCTGTATCACATTCACTTTTGGTTGTTTTTCCAGAAAAATCTTACCAGAAGCCTGATATGTAAGTAGGTAGGGAAGGAAGTAATCCTGTCAAAGTTGGAAAAAAGATGCCCTGTCCCCACTTACATACATTAACACATGTGCACAGGAACCACACACACCCTCATGTGCACATGCACATATGCACACATGTGCACACACTCACACAAGCATGTATCCGCTCTGTGGCCCATGTGGAGGCATCACAAAGCACAGTCAGAAAATCTGCATCTACATTTATCCTGATAGAGCCTTAGAGCCTGAACAGTCACAGTTGGGCTTGGCTTGGTGCCTAAACTGTAAATTTGTAATTAGTTCCAGAAAAAATGTGATACTCAAATCAAGAATGCACTTGGGAGAGCGAGCAGAATCTGATTTGGAAAGTCTGAATATGCTTATGAAATTGCATATGAAATACTAGGGCTCTTGAATCCTGAGTTTCAGTTTTGGCTACTAACTCATCTCGTTACCTTGAACAAGTTACTTAAGCTCTCTGTCCCTCAGTTTTCTTGTACTTGTAATGAAGAACTCCGGCAAAAGATTTGTGTCTGAACCCTCTATGCAGATGCTGTGTGCTACCACATGTAGAAAACTGCATTCCCAAGACAAACACGAGGGCGCCCAAATTCTTTCCCATGAACATTTAGTGTATTGGGCAATAAATAAAAGAAGAAAACAAGATTATTCTACAAAATACAGCCTGTCATTTTGAATGACTCTGACCCATCTTTCACCAAGCATGCCCTTCTGGTGGTGGAACTAATTCTTGGATTTAGCAGAAGCCTCACAGCATGATGCTTCAGCTTCATCAAATGTCTTAAGCCACCGTAGATGTGGAAAAGGGATCCAGGAGTAGAACCGACCACGGACTGATGCTACAAATTCCGGCCAATCACTAAATGCAGAGGACTTGATCCCATCTGGAGTTTTCTGGATTTCCAAGTAGGTGAACCACACAGCATGAACACATGGTTAGACAAGAGGAACATGCCTTCGGGGTGGATCAAACTCAAGTGGTGATAAGTAAAACTATGTACATACTCAAGCATCCATTACACAACTCAGTGAAATGACTTTGAAGTGCAGAACTCCTTGGAAAAGACACAGAACATACTCAGTTACCTTCTGCCTAAAGTTATCTTGTTCAACTGCTGCTGGAGGTCTTCACTTTATTTCTCTTATTTGTTTAGCCACTGCCTTTTCACTCAGGCCTTTATTTTCTCCCAGTTGAAACACAGAGTACAAAAATTATAATGTTGTCATCGCAGAAAGTATTCATTGTTCAGAATATATGTGGTCAGCCTAATAAAACTGAAATCCATAAAGACACGCAGTGCATGGGCATGTTGAAACATGCTTCAAGATTATTCCAAGCATGTTTGGAATATGTCAACCCATTCTCAACTGAACCATTCCTTTCAGGAGAGATCACCTATTAGAACAATTCTGGTACTATTGACTTCTGGGATCATTTGAGAATTGGCCCCCCCTTAATGAGCTTGGCTAATTGATAAATTATATTTCACCTTGATATTGGTGTTTATCATTTGTGTAGGTTCAATTGTGAATAATCAGGGCAGTTCATGTAATATAACATGTTCTCCCTGAAGAAAGAAAGAAAACTGGTTTTCTTGCTTTGAAACATTAGTGAACCAATCATTCATTTATTCAACATTTATTTAACAACTGTGTGCCAGGCCTTGTGCTAGGCACTAAGTGAACAGAAAGAAGTGAAACAGTCTAGTCTTTGAGTCTTCTTTGTAAGGATATCTTGGGGATAGGAAATGTTGTGAAGGAGGAGAGATCTGAAAAGCTGTATTTGGTCATGCCCTCTCCGAGCTTTAGTGTTATGGTGTTTGTATGTAATGAACTCAAGTTTATCAGAAATTACCAGGGCAACAAAAATGGGCCAAAAAATAGAATAGCTGGAGGAAATTGTCTAGATTTAATAAATTCCTGTGATATTAGTTATTTTGACACTGCAAATTCTTTCCTGAACTTACATTTTTGTGACAAAGATGTGTTATCTAATAAAATAATCAAATTGAAGCTATAGGCGCTAAGAAATAGGACAATATGATAGAAAAGGCCATAGCTGTTTCCTCTAGTTCTGGGCATGAAGAATTATCTCTGAACCTCCATGAGCCTCAGCTTTCTCCTTAGTAAAATTGAAGAAAGAGATTGCTGTTCTACCTTGGAATTAAGTAGCATTTATAACTACTGTCTTCTTCCAGGACAGGCTACATTTGTGAGAGCAGAGACCACGCCTGTCTGTTCCCCATGTTGTCCCAAGTTACAAAGTCTATGTCATCCTAAGAAATATTTGCTGAGAGGCAGCACACATTTGTTAAAGATATTATGCGGGAGTGATGAGGGAATGTAAACAAATTATTTGGACTTTGTGAAAGAGTATTTTTAAATTAAAGAACTCACTTTGAGATTTTGTAATTCAGGTAAATGCTTGACCTCTCTTTGGGGATAACTAAGCTGTAGCCCAGGAAGACCTCTGGGTCCAAAATTGGAGGACAGAGTCTGGCTCAGGAGCTAGCCACACTAGCAGTTTTCCAGTTTTGGGCTGAGATGCTCTATCATCCCCCACACATTTTAAAATAAGGTTTCAAAGTGAAATTTCATCCAGGTCTCTGAAAGCATCTTCTTCCACTGGCACCAAGGTAGGATTTTATGCTGTCCAGCGGCTAAGATGCACATACCCCAGGAGTTTTGCCAAGTATGGCTTTAAAACAAACTGTTTTTATGTAATGAATGGCCAGGATAGAAATCAACACCAACCCAGCTGAAGAAAAGATTTGGATGACTTCCTGAGAACATAATTGCAGTAAATCATGTAGTCAATCCTGCCTTGTTGCTCTTGAGGAGGCACCAAATTCCTCCTCAGCTTCTAAGCACAGCATTTCTTCACTGAAGCCACTGCAGTTGGTTTCCTGTGAGCTTCGCCATTCCCTGCCATCCTCCAGGCAGAGGACCTTATTCATCAGTCACTCACAGCTCTACGTGCACTCAGCACTTCAAGGAAGGGCATTTCCTTGGAAGGTCCCTTCGGAACAACTGCCCTCCCAAATTACCTATGACGTCTGGTCCTGAGTGTCTTCCTTCTACCCCAACCCTGGATGGAGTGCCACATCTGTGAGCCCCACATCTGTGTCACAGAAGACAACCTACCACTAGTTAAACCTTGTCCAGAGAGTGACTCATTGTCACTGAGCCCTTGTTACTGATAATTTGAAGGCGTCTCCTGATTTCTGCATCATGGCCCAAACTGAACCAGGCAGAATGGTGGCCTGATGACCACACAGTCTGGCATCACCTGTGAGGCATCCCAATTACTTCCTTTCTGGAACCCTAGGGACAGACAGCTAACTGTGAAGGATATTTACCATCAGCATGTAGGTTCCATGGTTTTGTGATGTTCCTGACACAACCTGATACAGATATCTTATCTTGGGCACTTACAATTTCCCGGAAAACCAGCATCACCCAGCTCCCACCTGGAGCTCTGCTAAGTGTTCCTGACAGGCGATGTTCAGTTGCTTTTGTTTTTCTTCCTGGAGGTGAAGGATTTGCAGGGAGTGTCATGGTTCCCCAGGGGAGCAACAATAACGCTGAAGAATCTAGGTGCTCGTAATGTAAGGCTGATATGGGCCCTCAGGGAAGTCTTGCAAAGGGAGAAGTCCTCAGTAAGCATGCTTGCATGAGGATGTGTGTGTGCATGTACGTGCAAATGCAGGGGATGTTCTGAATCCTACTAGGGAAGGATTCATTCTTCTGAAGTGCTAGAAGACTCAGAGGAAGACATATCTGATGAAAATGGATAGGGGAAAAAACTTTAAAAATATTTCTGAAAGTTGATAAGTTGTTTCTGGAAAGGAAGACCAAAGTTGAGATGTCCTTCTCACTTCCATCTCACCTGCTGCCCACAGTGTTGGACTCACATTCTTCTTTATGGACAGATGCTCTCCCATCCACCAGCCCAGGGTCCCCATATCTTCCCAACAGCTCTGTCGCCGTGTTGGGAAGATATGGGGACATTCCTAGCTTCCTGCACCAGGATGGCAGATGCTTCCAGCCCCACACAAAGAATGACTGGCCATGCAGACACCCAGGGAGGACCCCTGGGTGCAGTCACAGCCTGGGACGAGGCCATCTCCAATAAGCATTGGTGGCCAGAAGAGTATCAATGGGACTTGGGAAATGAGCTGAGTAACAATGACATAGTTGAAGCTGACACTTGGCTGGAACAAAATGACATTTTATCAAATACTGAAAAAAAAATGAGCCACCACTGCTTGGTCCTAGAGGACTTATGTGATATTTATTTTTATTTTTAAATAACTCCAAACATAGGTAAAAGTAATATAATAAAAAATTCTCATAATAGAGTAACTTCATTCAGATTCCCCAGATGTTAATATTTTGCCTTTACCACACTTGGTTTGTCATTCTTCCTGGAAGGATGACTACACAGACAGATAGCCATAGATAGAGCTACACACAGAGATGTGTGTGTGTGTGTATGTGTGTGTGTATATATGAAATTTTAATAATATATCTGATTAATATAGGTACTTTTCTTTTCTGAATTGTTTAAGTTGCAGGAACTGTGTTCTTTTACTCCAAATCATTTAGATAATATTATCCAATTGATGTCCTGGTCCAAATTCCTTCAGTTGTCCTCATAATGTCCTTTAGAGAAAAATGGAAATCTTTTCTCCTTCAGGGATCTGTCAAGAACCACTTGCTGCATTTAATTGTCTTGCCTCTTTGGTCTCCTTTAAACTGGAATCATTCTACGGTCGTTCTTTGTATTTCATGAACTTGATACTTTTGTAGACTATCCCTCAATTTAAATCTGTCTCATGTTTTCCCCATGAGTAGATTCAGACTATGTACTTCAGGCAGGAAATGTCACAGAAGGGATATGTCCCTTCATACATTGCATCAGGAGGCACATGATACTAATTTGTCCAATTAGTGGTGAAGCCAACTTTGATCACTTGGTTCGAATTCTGTGTGCCGGATCTCTCAGCTACCAAGTTACTATTTTCCTCTTTATAATTAACAATAATTTCATGGGGAGATGCTTAACAATTAAGTCAATATCCTGTTTGTAATCAAGCTTCCACCCACCAGTTTTAGCATCCATTGATGTTTCTTGCCTGAATCAATTGTAATTGTGATGTTTGCCAAATGATAATTTTCCTTATTTCCTCTACATTTGTGACTCAGCATTCTACTTTCTCTCCTATTTTTTAAGTTGTTTATTTACATCAGTCAGTGTGGACTCGTGGATTCTTATTTTACTTAATGGATAAGAATCCATTAATGTGAAATGTATTTTTGAACAGTAGCAGTAATACACTGGGATCTGAGATGTCATACAGAAGTGTTTCCTGACTTTTTTAGTGGTCTCTGAGATACATTTTCTTGCAGAGTTCTGGGAAATGGAACTTGTTAGTGAAATGTTGGTTTGCACTGTGGTCAGTAAAGAAAATTGACTTGGGGTCACTGCCCAGACTGTAATTATTCATAGGAGGTGGTAAGAAATAAGATCTCTCCCAGAAAGCCAATATTTTGGGCCTTCAGATGTTTGCTGTGATGAGTGGAAGGAAAGTGAATACATAAGGGTTGGATGGTGTGCTGGCCAACTCCATGGCCATGAAGACTGAGTCAGGAAAACTCCACTGATTTTGGAACTCACTTGACCTTGTTAAAGGCAAGGTGACTTCATGGAGCTTGAATTGGAGAATCCCACAAGTCAGGGATGAGGGGGGTCTTCTAAAGTCACTTCTGTTGGCATTTGAGATTCCAGAACTCTCTCATTATATGGCTCTTCTTTTCCCCCTCCCCTTGCTTTCTCTTTGATTTGCCTCCTACTTATTTCTTCTTTCCCATCAACGTCTTACTTTTACTACTCTTTCCTCAATCATCAGCTTGTACCCTAGGCGACTAAAGGCATAGCTTTATCCAGAAGGTTGGGTCTGAGACCTGAAGATTTTCCTTACTGAACTCCTGTTAGAACTGAGCCCATCCGTCCATGGTCACGTGTGAGTTAAGATCTGGAGGAACTGTGAAGGATCCTGTGTTGCTCAGACTCTTCAGTTGCAAGCAACAGAAATCAACTCAAGCTAGTTCAGACACAAAAAGACGTTTATTATAAATATAAAGAACCATCAGGACAAACCCACAAGCAGAAATGTCAACAGAAATGTCAACTCTTGGAGAGGTCTTAAATCAGACTGAAGAGCTGTCCAGATCTTCTGTGTTTGTCAGCTTTGTCCCTGTTCTGACATCAGCTTCATTGTTTTCTCTCCTCTCTGCAGACTGGCTTGCCCTGCCTCTGCGGTCCATGTGGAAGAGTCTGCTGCCTCTTTGGGTCCAGAGTTTACATGTCATAGTGCCAGTGAAAGGCCAGAAAAGGAATCTTTGTGTATTAGGCAAGCACCAAAGAGATGTGGCCAAGGCTAATTCCCCCAAATCTCCCTCATTTATGTCTTAAATTCCACTATTAGTAGGCCATTATTTTGTATTAGAAATCCTTTGTCAGGCATACTTAACAAAATGTTAAATAATTTAAAAGTAAATGTTTGGAAAAAACAAAGGAAAAAAGTAAAACTGGCACATAATCTATCATCTGGTGCTAGGGCTATAAATATTTTGGCATACATTCTTCTACCCTTAACTCTGTGTGTGTGTGTCTGTATGTTTATTGACAACAGAGGCTCAGTATTGTATGCATATTACTTTATAACTTGCTTTCCCACATAATTATCAGCATGTTACCTTGCCATTAGCATTTATTCAGAAACATAATTGTGCCAAGTATGGTCTTTCTTCGTATGGCCATACCATAATTTAACCACTTCTGTGTGTGCTAGACACTGTTTCTGGGTGTCCTTTCTGTCCACAAGCCAGCCTTGAGGATTAACTGCCTTGGAGCCAAAGCTATGCACAGCTTTGACTGTGCTCCTGTGGCCAAAATTCATCAGCTGGAGTAGACCCACAGTCCAAGCTCAATGAAGAGTCTCTCTCTCAGGAATTGAGAATTGGCGCCTAGAGACCCCAGTTTTCTGGGGGGTTATGTGAAGTTTTTGGTAGTGGTGGGACAGCCACATCTTCCCATGGAGAAGGAGAAGCAGAAACAGTTAAGACAGAAACAAATGAGACAGATTTTTAGAGAGAAACAAGAGCAAGAGATGGAAGGAAAGTAATTTCTTGAATTCTCTGTCATTTTCCATTTTGTTTGTAGTCTGGTAGTGGGTTGAATAGTGTCTCCCCAAGTTCCTGTCCACTCAGAACTTCAGAATATGGCCTCACAATAGGGATTTTGCAGATTATAGTTAAAGATCTCAAGAAACAAGTAGTCTGGATTTAAGGTGGGCCCTAAATCCAATGAATTATCCTTGGAAAAAGGGGACAGAAGCAAAGGGAAAAGCCATGTGGAGACAGAGGCAAACAGTACAATTATGTTGCCACAAGCCTAAGGACAACTTGGGGTCACCAGAAGCTAGAAAAGCAAGCAAGGATTCTCCTTTGTATCCTCCTTGATTTCAGGCTTCTGGCTTCTAGAACTGTGAGAGAACAAATCTCTGTTGTAAGTTTTCTAGTTTATGGTGCTTTGTGATGGTTCCACAGGGACCGAACATAAGTCCTTCCCTGCGGTCCAGCAGGAGGGATGCCCTGCCTTGAGCCTCCTGCCTTGGGAGTCCTGCTACTCTCCTCCTCCAGCCAAGCCCTCCCCGTGGGCACTAAAGGGTGTGCCCATCTGAAGCCCATCCTGTCCCCTCTTGAACCACACTCCAGGTGGCCTAAGCCCACTTGAGGGCCTTTGGGGGCCCGTCTGCTGGATGTGTCTTCTCCAGGCCACCTCTCCTTGCTGATATATGTGCACCCCTAGGTCCAAAGAGCAGGCAGGAGTGGTTGTCTGCAGGGATGAGGATGGACTGGGTGGGCTGCTGATGTGTAAGCAAGGTCCCTTCAGACCCCAGGCAGACCAGTGCTGCATTTTTCGGCACAAAACTCTGAGACGTCTGGTGTTCCAGGTTAATCTGAGGGTGTATTTGTCAAGGTAGGAAGTCAGAACATTACATTTAACTGTTTGTTAGCTTGGTGTCTAACTTAAATAATCAGATGTCTGGAAGACAGACCTTCATTTTTCCTCTTGTCCCAGGCTACAGCTGTCAAAGGCAAGGCTGGCCACTTGTGTTCCTAACCTTAGTCCCAGAAGAACTTTTATTTTTATATCACCACCCCCCACTCCTTTGCCTAGACTGCCTTGTCTTGGCCCCGATTTCTTGCCTCTGCAGAATCTCAGGCACTTTTTTTTTGTTTAGTTTAGTTTACTTTCAGTTTGTGGCCATTATGAGCAACCCTACAGTGAATCCAAGTGCACACATTTTTGTGCATATCCTCATTTATTTCATTTAAGTCCCAGAAAAGGAATTACTAAATCAAGAAGCATACAGATTAAGACGTTGCCCCACACGCAGTAAAAAAGAGAAAGTCTCTTCTCCCCACCCCTAACAATGATTTAAAAACACCTTTAAAGGTTCCTTTCTTTTAACTTCAAATGCACTGAATTCTTGGTGTAAATGAGTTAATCCGATCAGGCTTCTGCTCAATGGAACATTCTAGAAAATACTAGGCCCTGGGTTAGGAGCTCTGCAAGACTTACTGAAAGGTTTAAAAGCTGTAAACAGGGGAGAACAGTGAAGACAAACATCCCTCACCTCCCAGCTTTGCTCAGGGAGGCTCAGCCTTGCATCTTGAGGAGCTGGTGTTTCCACTCTTCTTCTATAGGTTACTGGAGGCACCATTCAAACGGCACTTGAGGGGAAGAATCCCAAGTCCCTTATATGTGACCTTGTCCATCTTACTTTGGTTCTCTGGGGAGGTGGAAGGAGTATTAGTGGTAGAAAGATGGAGGGGCACCAATACCTTTCTGCTTCTGAGTGTCTGGAGTGGCGATGCACCCCTCCATTGCAAGGGAAAGAATGAAAGCAGCAGGATACTGCTGGCAGGTGGTTATAGTTGCCAGCACTGCGGAGGGCAGGGGGCTTTCTGAAAGGAGTTGGCAAGGGCTTTAAAAGAAGACAGGTTAGAAGAGGGGAGAGTCACTATTTCAAGACCACGAAAAGTCGAAAACTAAAAATATTAATCATTAAGTCCTTCATAGGCAGTTAAGTTAAATTAAAACTCACCCTTATGTTCCTCCCACACTGTCTGACTCACACACTCACACACATATGCTCACACGCACAAATGGACTGCATGCAATTCTTCAGCCGCTGCCTGTGGAAACAAAATCAATATTGTGTTGCACATAAAGCACCTATTTAATTTAAAATTGCATTTTATAGTCCATTTACCCCACCAGAGTGGCCCAAAGTCAGTCACTCCTTTCTGTTCATTTCCAAGCTGCAGTCCCCTTTTCATTGTTCCCCCGTCATGTTGAACTTGTGAAGGGAGCTTTGACACAGACAAGAAAAGCTCCAAGCGGGGCACCGCGGCTGCAAGACCCTGGATGAACAGAGAGTGGGCACGCACAGGCACGGCTCTAAGCTGGCATAGATTCTTCAGCTTTTTTCTTTGTCCGGTTCACTGTAGCATGAAGAAGAAAGGAAGAAAAAGCAATAATAGCCTCAAAAGAGGTGTATGTGTGGGTATGTGTGCCCACCTGTTTCTGTGCTGGGCACATGGGTTATGATGTCAAGACTACAGACATGTAATCAAAGTGATGTCCATGAAGTACATTCTCTGCCCTGGGGGTGTGTTCCGCTTGAGGAATCTTCTGTCCCTCGGTCATTTGATTCAGTCCCTGCATGGTGTACCGCAGTAGAATTCCTGCTCTGTGGAAAGCAAAGAGCACTTCAACAAAACAGTCACTGTGCTGAGCTAAAACTGCATTACGAACACCTGTCGTCCGGAGCATCCATGGGTGCAGTTCGAGGTTTGTAGAAGACCTCGTGGGCAGTTACCACACGTGACACAACAACCGCAACTCATAAATTCATGGAGATAAGAAATTTAATTTTCTTCCATTGTCTTTAACTCCATTTCTTTTCTAAGCCTCCCTCTGTCCAGGTACTTAGAACATATTCTCAGTCAGTTCAGGGACCCCTCCCTCCCCCGAGACTGGGTGCAAATCCCAGGGTTGCGGTGTCCTACCAAGATGCCAGGCAGGGTGTGGGTCCCCGCTGCTCTGCATCCACACTAGCACCCACTGAGGTGCCCATCACTGGGCCAGTCCCTAGATCCCCCTCCACACCCACGGCTGCAGCCTCCCCGTCACACTGCTGCTCTGCTTCTCCCAACCACAGGGCTGGCCCAACCACTCCTACCCACCCTGGGGCATTGAGAACCGGGGGAACCCCAGCTGCCTCCCGGCCCCTCCCGGGTCCGTGATGTGCACTGGCTGTTTCCGCGCTGAAAGGCTGCAGCCCGCCCCACCCTGCGCAGCGCTCTCTGTTCTGGAGGCCACCTGCCCTGCCAGGCTGCCCCCGAGAGCGAGGTCGGGCTCGCGCTGCCTTCCCACCCCTCAGACTCACCTGGGGCTAGGGGCTCTCTGGGCGGTTGCAAGGCCTTTCCTTCGTGACTCCATCTCCCGCCTCTGACTCGCCGCTCAGCTCCGTGGGGCATCCTTTCAGATCTATAGAAGCTATAGCAGATCCTGTGGATGCCTGGCCAGGTCCCAGGCATCCTGCAACAGTCCCTTCGGGCCCATTCCTGGACTTTGTGTGCATTTGCTTTTAATGGCCTGCATCCTCTTTTGACACCCCCACCACCTCGGGGCCGCTGGAGCTGCTCGGCCTCAGCTCACGCACGTGCAGAGAGCCTGAAGTAGCTAGGAGTTTGCCTCCAAACCTCCCCTCCCAGGGTGGCCTCTCGCCGGAGACGGATGGGTGGGGGAATAGAGAAGCCCAGCTCTCCTTTCGCAGCTTGGCACCAACTCTGAGGCATAACTAATGCTCAGAGCTCCCCCGTAGGATAAGCTGAGGCTGCACCTTTTCTGAGCTTCTTCCTCAGTGTGGTGGACTCTGTAGTGTGCCGACGAGACCCCTTCCGACTGACGGACTTTCCCCGGCCCCTGGGACTACCTCCACCCCTCAGTCCGCAGCTGGGAACCAGCACGGCGGTGGCCTCAGCTGAAGAGGGCTGCCTCGGCCCACGCCCTGCCCCGTCCCAGGGCAGCCCTCATCCAACAGCCAACGCAGGAGCAGCAAGAACCGAGCACCTCGCCACACGCGGGGTCATGACGGAGGCCCCTTCGTCTTCAGAGCTCCTCCTGCAGTCAGCCGAGGCCCCCACGGAGACCGCCTCACAGCCCCGCATCCTCCCCTCCCCAGTCCTGCTGGGGGCACTCCCCTCTCGCAGCTGGGGGCCCTGCGTGCCGCCCCCAGGGACCGCGCTGCACAGGCGCGGCAGGTGCACTGGCCTCTGGAGACACACTACTGTGCTGGTGAGCCCACTGTGCTACCTGCCAGACCCGCAGCCCGTTCAGCTGCTGTGACAAAAACAGACCAGGTGGCTTATAAACAATGAACACTTGTCTCCACAGTCTGGAGGCTGGGAAGTCCAGGATCAAGGTGCCTACAGATTTCAGTGTCTGGTGAGAGCGCCTTTCCTGAATGGTCATCATTCTGCTGTGACCCTCGCGTGGCAGGAGTCTCTTTTCTGAGAGCACTTATCCCGTTCATGAGGGCTCTACTCTCAGGCCCCAATCACCTCCCAAAGCTCCCACCTCCTAATACCATCACCTTGGGGTTAGGGTTTCAGCACACGAATCTGGGGGGACACACACATTCAGCCTAGAGCCCCAGAGGTGCCATTTGGACAAACTGCTCCACTTCTCTGCACCTTGGTTTTCTCATCTGTAAAAGAGGGATGGTAATAGTACCTATCTTACTGGTAATGAAAATTAAAAGAGATAAAATTATACCTTAAAGGGTGCCCAGCATATTGTTTCCAGGAAATGCTAGCTATTTCATAATGCATCCAGGGTCTTTGCATTTTTCTTTACTTTTGAAATTCAGAAACTGGAAAATACTGCCAGCTTCACTTAAGGTCATTACTTCTTGAGGTAGCAAATATGGAAGTTTAGCTTACAAAAGGTAAAAGGAGGAGGCAGAAAGGGGGGAAATTAGGTAAACAGTTCAAAGTATTATCCTGCCTTGTATACTTAGAACTTTTCATCTCAGAACAAGCTTATGCACGTACCTTGGGAAAAGTAATTTAGTTATTCTGAGATAAGCTATTCTTTTTTAAATCAGAAATTGGGTTTGATGACCGTTCTCAGATCCTTGATGTGCTCTGTCTTGTGCTGTTTCATGAAACTTATTTTTCAAAGTTTTCAATTAAACCAGCCCAGTTGTGATAGGATCACAGGAAAAAGACACCATCAAGCTAGTCAAAACACTATAGAAATAGTTTTGGTGGGTGTGGAGGAGCAGCGGTTAGTTCACTGTTAACATGTACTTGACAATGAATGAATCCTCCCCCAAAAAAGGTGGTTTCAGGTTGGAGGGCCATGGTGCACTATACAGATGTCAACCATGAGGACTTTTTCTCCCATGGCAGGTGTGCACACAATGCCTCGCCCTGAGTTCACAAGAAACCTTTCCTCTGTGGCATAAAATAACAGCTATAAGAATTCTCTGCTGATTGAAAAAGGTTTCAGACATATACCCTTTCTAAGCTTTTTAACTGTGAGAACCACATAATCCTAAAGCCAGCAACTTTAGGGGGGACACCTTATTGACAATAGCACCAGGAGAAGCCTGCTTGGAATTGGAATAAAATATTTATAATCCCTCTCTGGGGGTAGTGAGTTTAGCACAATGAAATCACAGGCTTTGGCTCTCCTGAGGTATTTTTCTCATTCTCCCTGGCACGGATAAAATCTAAACTGTACTTAAGAAACGGTGTTAAATGTGTTAGTTGACTGAATCTGGCATTTATAATGCAATTTAGCAAAGTTTTATATTGACAGCATGACATTTTTAAAGGGCCCTTTCTGATTAACAAGGTTCAGAATCACTCCCTTGATTATGCTTGCAGAGTGAGTATAAAACGCTGCAGGTTCTGGAAGCAATGAATTGGGGCTCTGTTAGCATTAGACACATTTTGCTTTCTTGGTGACCATTTTGAGGGAGGATCAGGCTGGGGCTACATTTTTCAGGACAGAAGAAAATCTGTTTTCTCACTTTGGGGGGGCTTTCTATGAGAAAAAGGTCCCAATGGGCAGAAGAGAGACACAGTTTCCAAGCCAAGACAGGACAAGTGGTCCTCAAGGAGACGCAGGCATTACCTTCCATTTCCTTGTCTGGATAAAGCTGAGTCCCCAAGATCCAAATTGGGGCAGGCAGGAGGGGACTGAAAATGCTCTTACTAAAGAGCAGTTTGAGAAAGCTCTTAATTTATCTTAGCTCCATTACTGTTACTTTTACTGTTACATTAAACATTTCCTGAATATCCTCTAAATGTCCGACAATCCTTTGGATCTCACAGAGGAAAGAAGGGAGACATGTCCGTGATCTGTCACAAATGGAGCAAATGCAGCAAAGGGAGGGATATAAACTGTCCCAGCTGGGTCACAGTGCAGCCAGAAGTAGTCCACTCTCTTGAAGGCAATGATCTTAGCTACCACCTACTGAGTGTCACCCACATGCTGGACACTCTGCTAAGTGTGCCACCTCTCTTTCCCTTTTATTGTGGTAGAATATATGTAAAATCTACCATTTTTAAGTCTACGGTTTGGTGTCATGAGCATGAAACCCCATGTTCATTAACCAACAACTTCCCAATCTCCCCAGACCAGCCCCTGGCAACCGCCCTTTAACTTTCTGTGCCTATCAATCTGATTACTCCAGGGACCTCATCTGAGTGGAATCATACACTGTGTGTCCATTTGAATCTGGCTTACTTTGCTCAGCATAATGTCCTCAAGGTTCATCCATGGTGAAGCATGTGTCAGAATAATGTTCCTTTTTAAGGCTGAACATATTTAATTGTATGAACATACCACATTTTGTTTATCCACTCATCCATCAGTGGACATTTGGGTTGTTTCCACCTTTGACTATTGCAAGTAATTCTTCTTTGAATGTGGATGTTCACATGGGACACCTGTCTATCCCTGGTTCCTATGATGATCCTGGAGCAGAGGTATTGCCCCATTTTTCAGGTGATGAGACTGACAATCAGAGAAGTGACCTGCCTAAGACTGTGCTCTTTGAGTGGTGACACGGGGATGTGAAGCCACATCTGTATGCCATCTTCCCCACCTCTGTCCCCTGGTTCAGTTCGGCCCACGTGCTGTGTCCATGTGGCATCAGGACCTTTGTTACACAGCAAGTCTTCCAGGACAATCTCTCTTCGTCATCATGGTTTTCCAATTTATGAATTGTTCAGAACCTGGCAAGAAACCAACACCAGAGACTCGGAGTTCAGTGAGGTCAGCTGCCCTGTCTCTGCATGCAGGGAGGAGTTGAGAGGGAAAAAGTTCCTGTGTGAGCTGGTGTACTGAGATCTATTTTGATAGAGGAGGGGAAGAGATTCATCTCAAAGCCATGAGGACAGAGAAACGAGACCAGCCCCTGGAGGGACACAGTTATCTAATGCCCACTGCATTGCAGGCCACCAACGCTTGGAAAGGGGTGTTGAGACCACACACACACACACACAATTATGTTTCTGATACCTGATTACATTTCAACCTCTCTGGGCCTTGGGCTCCATAGCGACGTTTCAAAGAACGCTGAAACATAATTGGACCAATGTGCCAAGTTACACTTGGGCAAATCCAGAATAATCCAGTTTGCAGAATCTGGTATACACAGGTTTTGTTTCAAACTACAGTGAAGGAAGAAGGTTTCCAGGTGCCCACAGGATAGAGAACAAGAGTCAGAGTCCAGGCAGGCTGCTGCCTGGCCCCCCGTACAGCTGTGTCTGTCAAGCAATGAAGCCAGTAAGCTGGGTCCTTAGCTCCCAGCCAAGGTCAGGTAGACAGAGTGTCCTCAGTCACCTGGAGGCAGAGACTGTCACCAGTTGGGGGTGACTGCAAAGGAAGAACGCAGCAGATGCTAGATGAGGAACCACTGACGGGTGGCGGTTCTCTGGTGAGACTTTGTGGTGATCCTACGTGACTGAGCAGGCAAGACAAGAGACAGAGAAATCAGAGCTGTGGTACTGTTCCTTTGGACCCTGGGTCCCCACAGCCTGTGGTCAGACTTTTAGAAAACAGATGACCTTTGAGATTCTTTCCACATCTCACAACCTCTGACTTAAGCAGCAATATTAACAGAGCTCCACAGTGTAAAGCACAGACTAAAAACCCGCCCGAGGAGGCAGGAAATCAGTCAGAGCACACACTATAAGCACCATGACAATGTCAGTTCCTTGAAAACAAGTCTTACATCATGTTGTTTCTGATAAGCCTGGGATGCATGGCTTCGTGCTGCCGATTGCAGCACTGACATGGGACCCCCGCGCCATGGCATCTATCTCCCAGCCCCCTCCCATCCCCTCATCCTGACGCACAGCATCCGATCCCCCAGGCACCGTGTCTCTCCGCGTCAGAGCAGCGCCTGGCAGCATGTCACAATTAAGGGGCATTTCCCTTCATAGACCCACTTTGGAAGGGTTTATTATTTGTTCATTAAAATAAACTGAAGCCTGGCTGCGTGGCAGGACCTTGGCATATGAGCGGTTTGTTGGCGGGGTTTTATTTTGAGTTTTGTGTGTATGTGGGTGGGATGTAAAAATAGGTTCAAACCTGACTTATTTGTAAGCTAACAGAAAACACCATCAAAGGACAGTGTGACAATCAATATACACTTTTTTTCTAGAAACAATAGCAAATGCCAGTAGAAGATGCAAATCTAACCTGTCAGGAAGATTGCTGGACTCCCTGCCTCTTCCCAGACATCAGCTCCAGGCTCTTTGTGGTGCAGCCCTCAGGAACTGACCGATTGGCTATCTAAGTGACAAAGCTGGCAGATGGTGCCTGTCCCGGGCACTTGCTTGGCAGGTTTCCTGGGGTGGGCTAATGGCCCCCAGCTCTACTGACAGGGCAGCACCCGAATGGTAAGGCAGCCGTTAGCAGAAAGTTCTCCATCAGAAACTCCTGCCAGCAGTGCCCCCCTCCCTCTCCTGTGGTTATTATTAGGGAGGAGGGCTGGACCCAAACTGTAAATCATCTCCAACACCAGGGAACATGCTTTTAATGTCTGTGTTTCCAAGTGTTTCAGGGGGATAGTTTCTGTTGGTTTTTGAAACTGAAAAATGTGACTTTACTAATGCAGAGCTGGAAAAGAGACTTTGCTAAGCATTTCCTACCATGGTTGTCAATACATTTCTTAGCCGAAGTTGGCAAGACTGAGAGCTGAGATGAGAAGGGGAGAAATCCCAGAAGAAACAAAGCCAGAGGCTTACCCAAAGATAGTTTGGTGAGATAATAACAGCTCACAGCAGCTCTTTCTACTGCTAGGTGCCAGGCCCTATTCTAGAAGCTTCGTATGTATTAGCACAGTTAATCCTAACCGAAGCCTTGTGAGCCAGGAACTCCTAGTACCACCTATTCACTGAGAAGGCCCCCGAGGCCCTGAGAGATTGAGTGGCTTGGCCAGATGCGTAGATAGCACAGGGTGAAGCAAGGATTTGGACCCAAGCACTTGAACAACACACCAGCCCTGCTCCCCTTTCATTGCTCCATGAGGTGCCCCAAAGCAAGGGCTGCTCACACAGATTTTAAGGAAAAGATAGTTGACCCTTTATTTTTCACCTTGCACATAAGTTTGTCCACTTGAGCACCAAAAGGCAGTGTGTGTGTGTTGCTGTGTGTCAGTGTGCATGTGGGACAGCACAAGGGCAGGCTTCACGTGCCCGCCTGTACTTTATATGTAACCACATGACCATTAGAACTGATGACAAAGGACAAAGGACAAAGGGAGAGCGCATCTGGTCCAAAAGCCAAGGCAGCCCATCCACCGCCCACCTCATGCAGCCTGTTGGTGACAGTGGGGCCTGGTACCCAGCCCTCTGACCTTGGTCCAGAGCAATTCTGATTACAGAGGAGAGGTGCCTTTGACAAGAAGGAAAGTGGCAGCAGGGTCTGTCAAGTGTCAGGGAGGATGATGAGACCACTCCAGGAAGTCAGCATTAGCTGATGGCCTCTGGAGCTGGGGCAGTCAGCAGTCCTCTAGCAAATTCTAAACCTTACATAGGAAACACACTTGTTACTTTTGGCAGATGGGAGGAACACAACGGGGGGTATCATGCCTCTCATGACTTGGGCCCCTCATCATTACCGAGGATGGACACCCACTCTCCTGGATAGGTCTTTGTTCCTCACTTACAAACAGTCTTATTTTTAAAAGAAATCTAATTAGGAGAAAATGACATCAACAAATACTGCCCAGGCAGTGTTTCAATGGTGCCAGGAAGTTCCCCTCCTTCCCGGCTCCTTGGAGGCCGAGAATGAATATACCCTCTCTCTCTCACCACTGCCCACTCCCCAGTGATCCCCCAAAGTCCCTGGAAAGGTAGCAGAGAACCTTCTCAGCCTCAGCGCTCAAGATCTCTAACTTTGAAACCCTTTCCCTGATATTGCTGGTTTGGAGAAACCTCTAAACATCAGGAGTAAGTATCTTCCCCTAGTTAATTTTCTTGGTTATTCTGCAACACCTGTGACTGTTCTTTTTACCCCCTCTGTCTTGGTGGGGGGACATTTTCCATATCCTTTTAGAGATCACCAGCACAACCCACAATTTTTAAAAGCAGAAAATGGGAATCTTTCTATAGGCATCTCCTCTCCATTCTCTCTTTGTTTTCTACTGAAGATACAGTCCCCTGTGTCCCTTTGAGGGGGACTGCCTCCTTTCAGGACTCCCTGCTTGCATCCCAAGGGAGCTCAGAGCATGGTGATGAAGGAGGGCAGGGTGACTGTTCATCATTCATCCTCAGAGGAACCCCCGGCCCAGGTGAGGAGGCTCAGAAGGCATCCCAACCCTGGCTGGGTGTGAGACAGGCAAGGGTCCGAATCTCAGCTCAGCATCTAGAATCTATGTGGATGTGTTCCCTAGCTGCTCCTCAGCATCCTCATTCATAAAATCTGAAACATAATGTCTTCCACATAAGGGCCGCTGCAAGGATTAAATGAGATGATGTGTAAAACTTGTTTGGTGCCTACTGGGGCCTTGGGAAATGCTGGGTCTGTTAGTAGCCTAAAGCAAAGGGAGGGGGAAAAACTGAATCCAGAGTTTAGGCTGCATCACCTCTTTTTCTCTCTTTCCATCAGAGTCACAACAAACAACGTCTTTGCCCCAAGAAGAGAGTGAAGGCCAATGGCCACCACCATTTTCTACTCCCCTCAACTTGGAACAGCCACAACCACCCCCCCTTTTTGTATTTAAAATGCTTAAGTAAATAGCCCCTCCAACCTTTTCAAGCAAAGGGCGATGTAAGACCATCTAGAGGGCATGTTGACCCCAGCAGACCCCTGGGCGTGGGCTTTGAACACATGTGCTGGGCATTCTAGGATTCCTTGCTAGATCACAGGCTTTCTAAGAGACGCCTGAATACAGGCTTCCACGGAACAGAGGTCTTCACCTGCACCACACAATGATATACATAAAGGCCTCAGAAAAGAGCCTGTCAGATGGTAGTCTCTCAAAAATACGTGTTAATGACTAAATTGCTGCTGACTGACTGAATACTTCAGGAGCCCATTGGCTTCAAAGGCAGCTGGCCTCAGATATGATTTCTACCTCCACCACTTACTAGCAGTGAGGTTTCTAGAAAGTCACTTACCCTAATCCACCCTGCCCCCTTAATCCTAAAGGAGAGAAAGTCCTATCAGTGTTGGGGGTAGTCTTATGAATTAGGGATAGTACATGGAAAATGTTTAGCCTGTGGAGAAGAAACCAGAGTGGCACCCATAGATAGAAAGTCTGGGGGCCTAGAGTCAGGGGGATCTGGCCCACTCTCTGCAGAGAGAAAGGTCATCCAAATGTCTGGTGACCTTGAAGTACTGCATACCCTCAGTCCCCCAAGGCCGAGAAGGAAGCCTACACATCCATACCTCTTGGCCCCAGCCAGACAGTCCCAAGAAAGATCATGTTGTTGTAAAGAAACAGCTTATCCTACTATCTGGTGGCCCTTGTGACAATCACCACTGGCAAGACCCTGTCCTCACCAATGCTTGCCTCGTACTCACAACCACGTACCTAGATATCACCTTCCCTCTCAGCCCCTCTTCTCTCTCTTTCCATCTTGGGTGGTTCAAGGCCAGAACTACTGAGGGTGATCATACTTATCCTCAGTGGGAATTGTTTGGCGAGGTTACAGACTCTAAACCTGTAAAGCAGTTCGGCCAACTGTACATCAGTAGGATACCCCACTTCTAGAAATACCCTGCCTTGCAAGATCAAGTTATTCCCACCATGTCAGCATTCACAGTCTGTTTGCACTGGTATGGCTTCGATAGAACTTGTATCAGTATAAATATTACTTTAGCTTTTAACTGCTAATTATATCAACATAAACTTAATTTATAGCAATAATCACAGTCATAATGTGCTGCTGCCAAACATCACCACTGATGCTTTGAGGCATCGTGTAAACTCAGCCATTAGCAATCATGTAAATGCTCCCATTACTCATTATGATACTGGCTAAAGAACTTCTCTAATTGACTTTTTCCCAAAGTCCACAGTAGGCAAGAACAACAGAAGACTAGACAATGTAGATCAATTTATTACAACAAACTCCTTTTTTACAATAGCCCATGCTGGTAAATACAAAGTTGCACAGGAGGACCTCAATCTGGCATGAACACATTCTCACTTTCAAACTTAGTTTTGGTCCCATCATATCACTTGAATCATAGCACTCTCACTCAGACAAATGCCAAATAACACTATCTTCTTATGTCAGGATATAAAAAAGAAAATGTGCTGCATCTTGTAAATTCATACTGTTTTTTTAATTCAAGAGGTTCAAAGTGCTTTACTTATTTCAACTATTGCTCCTTTTCTGTGGTGGTATAGTGGATTATTTGTTTATGCCACCCAGTATCACTTCCCATCTTGAAGCAATAGCAACCCCATTTTGCTTGGGGAACACCCTCACCCCCACTCTCAGCCCTTATCATTCTCATCAAAGACACTCCATCTCGTGCTCCAAGGGTGAAGCGTGTGATGAGATTATCCAATCAGCATATTCCACCCACACTTTGCCCATAGGAATTAGTTCGGGGTGGGCACGTGATGTAAATCTGTACGTCAATGAAATTCACATCTAGGAAGCACAATCTCTCTGTTCCCCATTGGGCAGAAGGCTTGGAGGAGGGCCGTGAGGGGAGATGGCCTCCATCCACGACCCACAGAGAGGTCAGGACTAAGAAGGAAGCAGCCTCCCAAGGTGAGCACAGCTAAACTGAAAGTAGGAGAGAAACACGTGCCCGTGACATTTAAACTTCTGACTCAGCGTGTCTGAAACTAGCTATTTTCCTGGACTTTTCCTTTAAATGAGTCAAGAATCCCTTTATGCTTAAACCCGTTGGGCTATTTACTCTCATTTGCAGCTAAAATAATCCTAATTGATACCAGCAGCAGGTGGACATTGGTTATGATTATGTGCATTTCTAAGAAGAGGAAATGTGAGCATAAAAAATGATGTCCTGTCAGTAAGGGAGCAGTGTGAATTAAATACAGAAGGGTGAGCCCATCCTAAACATTCCCAAACCAAAGCACCCTGCAAATACAAGTTTTAACAGAATTGGAGTTGCAGGTATAAAATTCTTTCTTTTCCTTTTCAAATATTTCTTATTCTCCAGTTGGTTCAGTGCAAAAGAAAGCAAAATCTCGAGACAGACAGAAGCTTCAGGAGAAATGTAGGGAATGCCAAGGGCTTGGGTGGGGTTGGGGGCAGATTAGGAGTTGGTGCCATGATTAATTCCAAATTCAGAAAATTTGGTGAGGGACTAGAGTAAATTTCAGAAGCTGGATGTGTAAGATGCCCTTGCATTTGGGAAATCCAGTTTAGTGTGCAAGGCCAAGCAAGTGTGAGGAAAATCAAATCCTCAGGGCTTTTGAAGATGCAGTTTTTCATCTCTGAATCCGTATTCCCAGCACCCCACCTACTGCTCTCTGTGGTGCAGGGGCATGTTATCTGTCACGGTCCCCCCAATTAGCACTTTGAATGCAATCACAACAATGGAGACCATGCCCTCATCTGCCAGGGGTGGGCTGATTTCTGCAATTAAGCTCAAGTTCAGGTTTTGGCTAATAACAGGAGAGGAATGTGACAGTGAAGGGAATGCTTACTCATTAACTCATGCTAATGGGTGCTATAACCAACCAGCCACCAGCCCGCTTGTGTGAGAGCCAGGCACACGGTGTCACTCTGATCTCCGAGTGTTTGCAGGTTTATTTCACAACATTATTGAGGTCTGGCAGTTATCTAATCGGGAGTGGTTTTAAGGGAAAAGAAAAAGATAATCTTGTTTTAAGTGCCAGTCTTAGGTCTCAATATTTTATGAAATAGTCATTAATTTTCAATCCAAGGCTGATGGTGATATTATGAGGTTGCCATGTTAATGTGGAAAATGTTCCCTGGATATCCCTAAGAGTTTGGCGAATGCAGGGAAAACAATTATCTCTTATTTATGTAAGGCAAATGGTAATTATCACACCAGTCCAAGTTGTCTGAGAAGACAGGTCACTGCAAAGAAGGGGACAGGCTGCATATGACCCTGGGTAATAAGGAAAATTCAGAAAATGAAGCTGTTTTGCCTTTTGCAGCAACCGTGGTGATCCACTCATTCAACCATTCCTCAAATATATTGATCACCTACTAAGTGCCAGGCCCTCCAGTGGCCTGCACACACACTCAATAGTCTATGAAGCAGCAAGAGCCTTGCCCTCTGGGAGTTTATATTCTTTTAGCCACAGGGGGTTAGGTCTCAGGAGACCCAGTTAGGTCTTGTATGCAGGAAATGCTTTAAATGGAGCAGTTGCAGCCACCCCACAGGTTTTACCACTCCTCAAACTTGGGGCACCCAGTCCTAGGTATTGGTGACCTAGAAATGTGTTGACTTCATGTAAGCATGTTTAAGCTTCTGGAATTGTAGGGATCAACCTACAGGCATCGATGCACACTTTGTTCTTTTTAGGTCAGGCGGATAAAGTAGGCACGTGGGCCCGATCCTCTCTGTCCCAGTTAAGCTGCTCTCTATCACACCATCCCAGGAAGTGCTCAGCCCCAGCTCTGCTCAGCCGCCCTGCAGATTCTCAACAGGAATACATTAAAAAGTTGCATGAATAAGACCGTTTTTATCATGACTACACAGTAAACAGCTTAAACATATATGCTAAATATAATGGGGCCATTTGTCAAAAATACTAATGTATGTGAAAACTCATTGAATAGTTTTTAAGGATTACACAGATCTGCAGTGTGACCAGGGTCATCTGCCTCAGGGGTCATTTTGGGTTGGACTCTATTACAGCAGCTGCAGATGAGCTCCAAAATTCCATGTTAACTATTACTAACATGAAGGCGAGTCCCATCTTCCCTCTAGAGCATCATCTATTCAAAATGAATTTATTAAAAATGCATCTAGTCATTAGTGCTAAGCAGATTTATGAAGAGCAGATCATCTAGGATACATAAATGTGCAAACCCTAAGCTGATGCCTGTGCCATATTTTCTATCATTTATGTAGAATCCTGGCCATGTGTGTCAATATTTGTGGACTACCACTTTGGAGGTTATTTATTGCTCCTGGCCCATTTCTCCTGGTGACATAGCTTCCCAGCATCATCTGACAGGTGGTAGTTGACACCAATCTATATTAACTTCAGTTTATGCTGAAAATATTCCCCTAAGTGAAGCCAGTGTTCAGATTACAGTCTGGGTGTGTGTTGATTACTAGGGAGAGCCTTAAAATTTCTCCTCATTTTTAAATGATGAGTGTTCTGCCTTTTGATTTTCTGACAGGAGTTTTTACTATTTTCTTTTGCCTTTTTTAGGTTGTCAGCTGATTTAGAGACAGCTGGTAAAGTCAGTTACCAAATATATTTTGTAAAGATAGGTCTTTAAAAAGAACTCAGGTAAAAGCTTGTGTAGAATTTCTCTGTTAACCATTTCATCAATGGAAGAATAGATTGTGTGCAGAGGGAAAAAAACCCAAATGATCTATGTTTTAAAATAGTAATTGTGAAAAGGGTTAATTTAGGGACCAGAACTTCAGGCTGGAATTGGGCTTCCCTGGAAATTGTATGATTCCTTGACTCAGGTATTAGGAAACATGCAAGCCAGTTTCTAATTTTTGGAAGAAATGATATTCACTTATTCATCATTGAATGTTAGAGCTAAAAAAAGATGATAGAGATCACCTGGCCTGTTTGACAAGTGACATACTGAGCATTAAGAAAAGTGTGTGGCTCATGGTCCCGTAGCTGGAGTAATGCAACTTGTGCTGAAACCCAGATCTTTCCATAACATCATGGCCTCCTAGCTCCCTGCTTCTCATACTTTGTGGGGCTCCACTTTCTTTTACTGTATCTTAATGCTAATCAGTGGGGAAGAGAGAAATGAAGAGCTTTAGAGTCAGAAAGGACTCATTTACTACACATCACATAAACATTTATTTAGCTAGCCCTTATTATGGGTCAGATGTATCTATATAAATTTACAGATATAGGTAGACATCTGTGTTTATATTATGTGTCATATCTATGACATTAGCTATTGTGGAAGCTAGCATGAGTAAGTCATTTCCCTGCCTAAAGTTTTCATGATTTGTGTGTGTGTGTGTGTGTATATGTGTTGGTGCTGGTGCAGGGGTGGGCACAGGGTCTGTCGGGTTGCCAGAGAGGAGCAGTCTAGTACCTGCACCAAGTACTATAAGGGAGAACGATACCAAGTCGGTCCTGGGGTAGAGTGGGGCCCAGAAACACTGGGCTCTCTGCCTGTGGTCTGCAACCCAGGTTTCAGAGTCATCCAGAGAGTCTTATTTTTTTTTAAAGTACAGTTTCCAGAGCACTGAATTGAAACTTCCAGAGCTGGAAACCCAAAGTTGCATTTAAAAAATGTTTCTACATTGTTCTGCTAATCAGTCAAGTTTGCCAATTATTGTTCGAGTCTACTCAGGGGAGAGCAGGCTGGTCAGGATAGATTTAGAAGAGCAGTGGCTCTCATACTAAACCTTGGAAGCTGAAAGACTTCCCAGGCAGTCAGGAAGGGCCTGGCTTAGTCCTTGGCCAGCCACTGCCTCCACCAAGCCATCTCTGACCTCCCTGGTGGCACCTAGGCATTCAAGCTGTATGCAGATTAAAACTTCTAGGGGCAGAGCTCTGAAACCGAGGTGGTGTGGAGGTGGCAATGTCTCAAAGTACTGACCATCTCACTGGGATTGCAAATCGGTCTCCCTAGAACCTACAGCAACTCCAAAATACTCAATTGCATGCCATCGCTAACTTCTGGTAATATGAAAAAATAAAAGACAGTAGACGAGGTTTTCCCTGAAACCTACCATTTTAAAAACTCTGAGTAGGAGCACCTCCACTGTTTAGAGTGTGCACATTAATAGTTAATAACATTTTTTTAAATGTCCTTATTTGGAAAAATAAAAAGTTGACTACATGTCTGTCCCAGAAATTCACAAAAGGTTTTGCCGATCTCTGAAACCCGGAAGTCTGAGGACAGCCTCTCCAAGTCTTGCACGTAGGACCGTCTCTTTCCTCCACACTTCTTGTCAGTCCTACATTTGTTTTTACCGGCACTTAAATCACCCTGCAGATAACCCTGAACCATCATCATTTGCTCCCTTTTTTGGGTACTGTCTTAATGAACTTTTATTTCTTTTCAGCTTTTTTGAGTCACTCTCATTGTGTTTCATTAAATCACTGTGAATACAGGCACACTTGAAACAGTTTATTTAAACTCATATGAGGAACATGATCATTTATTTGAACCCCTAAAATCACTAACCAGAATTTTCCAGATACTACTTTTTTTTTCTCACCAATGAAGGTAGAAAGTTGTTCCTTCTCCCCAAACCAGTTTCCTCTGGAGAGCTTTTTTTTCTTTTCAGTCATAATATTCAACATCACCTACCACTCCAGAATTGTAGACCAGTAAGTAGAAGTGTTTGTCTCCCTCGTGGCTAGGGGGCTCAATTTATATGGATATGAATAAGATTTATGATGTGTAATAAACACTACTATAACGTGACAAAAGAGTGAAGATTTAAAGACACATACTAATTTAAGATGACATTTTAAACATTCACAGTCTTTAGAGCAATACATATCTCAGGTATTTATACAGGTTTCCAGGCAAAATGCCTGTTAGGAAATGAAAATCATCTGTGATGTCACTCTGTCTCTTCACATGGTAGCATTGTCCCTTCCCAGTAGCTCCCTATCCATCAGTATTTAGGGGTGCCTTTAGGCTCAGCACCTAGATGTTAAGCAAATTAGAATCTTAACATATGAGGTGTGACTATGAGGTCAAAAATAAATAGGAAAGAAAAAACATTAAAAAAAAGAAAAACCCAGCTGGCCACAACTTCAGCTACGGATGCCCTGTTAGAGCCCTAAGTTTTAAAGCACTGAAATTGACATGGTGCCAGTCCTGTTGGAAAATGCTGCCAGTGCTATATTTCTTCTTACATGGGAAATTATACAAACAAGTCTACCATGAAAACATGCCATGGCTTTGGAAAGTTGGTGCTTGGCCAATTTTCACACATCTGGTTCACCGGGCAGTCTCCGTTCTCATCGGCTAATAAGGACTTATGTGAACCCAGCTTAATCCAGGGCCAGTCCCTTGATCCACATTTGATCTCACCTGGATGCCAGCCCTCAGCTCTGGCCTGGCTCTCTCCATTCAGGGCCTCTTTTATTTCCAACACAAAATGCTCTCATGTTGTTAAATGGTCTCTAATTTTTCTAATAGTAGACAGTAGAGTTTCTTGCTGGTTTTCAGTAAGCGTGCTTTATTTTGCCTCCCTAATTTGTCCCCAGTTGAATCTGATTGCATTTACTTGGGCAAAGGGAGGGGCTGTGACTACCCAGAAAGCCATGGACTTAAAGTAGTCCTAATGATCTCATGTGGTGTTGTGTGTAATGCAAGCCCCAGGTCCCCTCCACTCTGTGTAGATGCCAGTCTTGGTGACTGACATGTGCTTAAGCACTCAGGGCTGTTTTTCAGTGTGTGATTTACTCTCTCCCTTTAATTACCCTGGAGATGGCAAGCTGAGAATATTCTCGGCTTGGTTTGCAGGGAAAGGGTATTTCCTGGAACAGGTCACAAACAGCACCTTGTCCCTTTGGGACCTGAGCTAATTCAGGGAGAAACTCCATGATAGGATTAGGATGGGCCTATCTCTGCATTTCTAGTATGTATCTAGTAGAGGCACCATGGTAGTGAATTATGGTCAGTCACAGAAGAGAATTTAACTCATCCCAAGGTAGCCCATAATGTTCAACAACCCGTATTACAGAGAGCTGTTTATCTCTTTTCTCACATAGAGGTGTCCAGGACCTTTGGAACGGAGGGGCTCAGGGGGGTTCACTGTCTTGCAATGGTAGCATCTGCTTCAGGGACCACCCAGGTCCTGCTACACCTTTATGAATAAGTGCGAGCAGAGTCTCGATGGCCCCTCTGCATCCTGTCATCAGCGTGGCCACTGTTCATGCTGGGAAGCACAGAAGGAGCCAGGGCTGCACAGCTTCCTGTCTTGGGGGGACTTTTGCATACCCATATCCTTGAACGTTTTATTCTGAGTGAGCTTGTTTTCTTTCACCTTTACAGATGCTGCACCTTATTGACAAATCAGGTAGACACATGCCTGCAAGTATTTCTCCACCAGTGGAGGAGTTGTGACCTGCCAGGTTTGTCTTTTTCCCCAGACAGAGAGAGGCTTGGGCCTCCCACCTTCATGGCCCCCTTCTCACATCTGAGCTAAGCAGGCCACTGGAAGGGTCTATTCCTCGAAAGTGGTGATTTCCTGCTATTACAGGCAGTCTGGACTATGATCTGGTCTGTATCTAGTACCAGTGTAGTATGTATTGCTTACAAGTGAAGCAAATGTTTTCCTTGAAGAAAACGTCAAGAGTTAAAGTTTAGGGTGTTGCTTGCACTCTTGCCAAATTTTCAGAAGTGTTGCTCTTCATCCTGGGGCACTGCCGTCAGTATCTGGAGGCAGTTTGGTAGAATGGTTTAATTTCAGAAACTGCTTAACATCTCCGGATCCATTGAGTGGTGAGGGGATGAGGCCAAGCACCTCTGCAGTTATTTTTGGTACTAAAATGGGTGATTCAACACCAGCAGTGGCTGGTGGGCAATGCCAGACATGCTATGCAATGAACAGTATCTGTTTATCTCAATGTGAGGAAAATTTCCCTCTTTTTCAGACTGTGCTCATCTTTCCTCAGTGACTTCCAGTGATGCATAGCTGACTAGTGCCCCCCACCCCCCTTCATTCCTGATGCTGACTGGCTCTGTTTGTTTTTCTCTGAAAGCAAATGAAACTCTTCAGGCTCACCCTGAAGCAGAGATGCAAAATCGAGGTCTTCAAAGCAAACATAGTAAGAACTATTGAGAAGAAATTGTGAAAATCAACACCCAGATTACTAGATGTAATTTAGGTAGGTGAGTGTGACCATTGTGAAAATTCTTTAGAGACCAGGACCCTTAAATCTCAGGCAGAACCAGACTGACGACCCAGGGAACTTAGCGCATGCCTGGTCAGGTTCCTGTTGCTCTGCCAAACTGCTGCCTGAAATGTTAACCCCTCCCAAGTATTTAGGAATGGAATGATATCGTATTAAACAAACAAACAAACAAACAAACAGGTACACCAAAGAGCAGGGAGCAGAGAAATTAAAGGAATGGTACAAGATTGGTAAGTGTTGAAACCGGCTAATGGATGATGAGTACATGGGGTCATTGTTCTTTTCTTTACTCATGTGTGTATTTAAAATTTTCCAATATAAGAAGTTTAAAAAAATTGAGCCCTATAGCAGGTCTTACTCAAGAACTAAGTTAGAGGCTGCAGAAGAAAGGGAAGGCTCTGGAAATCAATCTGGCTGAAGTCCCTGAAGGTCCCAGTAAGAGGATGTTGAGTGTCCATTCTTCTGCCATTAACTGCACTGGGAATCCCAGAACAGCCCATAATGATTTCACTAATGTCAGAGTTCCTCCTTAGAGAAATGTACATTGCTGCCTCATAGCTAACAGTGGCTCGTAAGCCTTGATGAAATTAATTAAGCCCAAAAAATTCTTTTCTTCTGCTTCATATACATTCACACGACTTCACTTTCACCAACTGCACAGGCGTTTGTGTGCATGTGTACATGCTGTGGCTTTCCCCATGGATGATTCTAATGTGGGCTCTGAAGATCCCTAGAAAAGCTCTATCAGGTCAAGAATAAAGAAGACTCATTGCTAAATGCTCCTTTGAGTGCCTGCTTCCTTAAGTAGACATGAACTCCTTACTTCCATATCCCTTGACCTAACACAGAGCCTGCTCCCTGTAGGGGCAGGAGGAATGCTGGTTGAATGGAGTTAAAAGGACAGTAAAGAATGAGGTTTACCAGATGTTGCTAAAGTAAACTAAATTCTCAATGGATCCGTGCCGATTAAAGAGCATAGACTTTGGAGTCAGACAGGTTGAGGTTCAAATCCTGTTCCACCAGGGAGGCCGGTGGCTCTGTGTCTGTGATCTTCTCCCTCCATCTCTGTGGTGGGCTTGGCACCTCTGCTGAGCTACATCAGGAGGCCTGTGGGGTGCTGAAAAGAGAAGATAACACAGGGTTGATCTCCTACCCTATTCGCGCCCAGGATTCCCTTGGTCAACATGACCCCCCCAATCTTCCAGCCCTTCAGATGTGCCTGAGCTTTGAAGCAGGTGCCCTGGTCTGTGCCCGACCCAGGGCTCCACGGGTGAGACCGGATGGGGTGGGTGGTGTTCTGCTAAAGGCACTGCCGAGCACCACAGGACTTTGGAGAGACTGAGCCTCTTGCTTTCTATTACCACCTTTGAAATTGAGGAGGATCGGGGGTGCTGTTGGCCATGAAGCAAGATCGCTAGATGTGACCTCTTCCCTTCAGAAATGAGGATATTCAGAGACCTGGAGGGCTGAGCTCATAGCTGTAACCTGTGGGCTGACCTTGGACGTAGCCTGATGACTACAGCACAAAGCTACTGTGTGCCCCAGGCTGTTCCCCTCTGCTTTGGAGGTGGGCTGTCCTCCTTTCAGCCCCGTGCCCTTGAATCTGGAGAAGGGCAGGGGAATCCTGACTCAGGCTGGCAGCTATAAGCCACTGGGAGTGAGAAATACAGGGATGTGAATGATATTTTCCCAGCTTTATGACCTCCCAGTCAGACCTCAAGCCTCCCCACTTCTGAGATACCACCTCTGAGCCCCAGGAAGTCCTGCAGACACAGAAGGAAGCCCTAGCCCAGTCTCAGCCCTTCCTAGACACTCAGGAGTACCTCCATTGATCAATAGCCCATTGACCCTGCTTCTTAATACTCTGTCCCTCATCATACCTGTATTTCTCTGTGAATGGAAGATTCATCCCTTTATTCACTCATTGATACAAGAAATATCTATTAAGCACTTTCTGCATGACAGGTACCTGGCCAGGCTCTGGGAGAACAATAGTGCATGAGATGCCTTTTGACCTTCAAGATCGTTCCAGACCAGGAATTTGTGTGTTTTTATTCATTTCTGGGTTTGGTTTGGTTTGCTTCAGTACCCAGTGAGATGCCTCTTGACCTTCAGAATCTTTCCAGGCCAGAATTTTGTGTGTTGATTTGTTTCAGTGCCCAGGAAGGTGCCTGACCATCGCAGTTGTGCAGCGTGTCCCTCTCATCACTGACGAAAGCACCAGGGCCACCCACGTGGAGCAAGGCACCTGGACAAGTCACACCTCAGGAGAGCACTTCTCTGGTTCCTTCACTTTTCCCAGAAGGTAACATCTAATTGAAATGAACAACAAGAAAACCTTGGGAAAGAAGCAGAAGGAAACGTCCCTGAAGGGCAGCCTGCAGCCTGAGCGGACCCGGGGTGGGATCAGGGCCGGGAGAAGGTGCCGCGGTGGGCTGCTGGGAACGCCTTGCTACGGGGACTCGTAAAACCTTTGAACAGATTTTCAAGCGGGACCTCCCGCTTCCCCTGCCCCATTCTTCTCACCCCAAAAGAGTTCTAGCTGCCTGACTGGAAACATCACAGGGCACCTGGCAATCACTAGGTGGGGACTGAGTGGCCTTTACTCACATGTACCTCAGTACAATCCTGAGCGAGCACCCCGAAGCAGAAATGAGCCAGGAGTCCTTTCCTCTCGCCGCCATCAGAAGCGGTGCATCTCTGTTCTGTTCGCCAAGAGAGAGCATCTGGCAGACAGCCAGAGCTGAGGATCAAAACACTATCATCAAAAGCTACACCTCCCACTGGAGAGTGCCAGAAGTGGGGGAAGAGAGCAGATCTATCGGGCAAGTTGGCCAGAGCACCCTTGAATTCTGTCCGAACATTTCTCCCTTGTGTCACAGTTTCCCACCCCCACAGGGGTTCAGGAAGATCAAGGAAACAAGAGATGGGAAAAAGCATTCAACCTCTCATCTGTAAAATGGGTATAGTCCTAGCACCTACCTCACAGGGTCATTGCACAGATTAGAGTTAATTGATGCAAAGCATTGGGAATAGTAGCAAAGACAGAGTGAGCATTTATACGCATGTTGGCTACTTAGCAGCCAGGGCTGGGCAAGACACAGATGGTACAAGTTTAACTAAAGACTTACTGAATGTTGGTGCTGTCTACGGAAGCAGGGGCCAGTTTCAGGAATCAATGGTGAAATGACCATGGATAGTCCAAGGCTGGAACTGTGGACCAGTTGAGATAACAGTCAGGGGAAGGAGCACACTGACTTTCTCTCCTCCCACTCCCATCTCCTGCCTCTGTCTCCATCGCCCAAACCATTGGGAAGCGGGGCAGGTCCAGGTGATACAGTCCATGGGGTCAGCCTCTGGAGGCACAGATATTAGATCTGATCGAAAAGATAAAACCAAGAATCACTAGCATGGCTGTTCTTTGTGGTGATTTGAGTATTAGTTCTGATATGAGCATTAACCTATACAAATTCATATTGTTATTAACACTGGGTGTCTCCAGTTAAAGGCCTGTTTCTTTTGTTAGACTTGAGCTTTGTTCTTGAAAGGCTTTGGGTTTTGTTTTCTTAAAAGGGGGCCTGACTTGCTTGCTTCACGGCTGCTCTAGTGTTGCTGTTTTCATCAGGGCAGCTGTCCTTGTTCAGGGGCAACCAGAGCCCACAGCCATCGGAGCCACGTCCTGATCTGCAGTCCGGAGCACTTCCCTGCCTGCAGCCCATCCTGCATCCTCAGGAGCCCCAATTTCCCTTAACATGGAAAGGAGAGAAGAGTTCTAACTCCTACTGTGAAAAAAGAATACCCTGCCAGAACTGAACAAATAAGAGGAATTGGCAGATATAAGATACTAAAAAATTTCTTGATAATATGCACGAGTTCTGCCTTAACAAGCATGGCATATTGTGGCTATCCTGTTAAAAAAAGAAATCCACTGATCATTTTTTTACAACTTCTTTATTCTTGGTGCTTATTTCCTTTCCAAGGAAGGAAAGGGAATAGAGGAACTTCAACATCTTTTTTCTTTACTGAGTGCTTTTTATGTTATACCCAAAATTCGTTTCCACAGAATATATCTAGGGGTCATGCCTTCTGATTAAAAAAAAAATCTAAATTATTGCCTATTGACATTTTAGGCATTTTGTTCACCTAAATGTGTATATTCTTGCTCTAATTGAAATTCCTAAATAGTCACTTTCTGAACTGTCAAAATTGTAAAGCTGTTGATGGGCACAGCGCTGGGGTTTCCATGACAACTACTTTCATTGCCTAGGCGACGCTGGTCTGGTGATATCACCACTGAACTGGCTCAACTCCTGAAAACTTGGCGGCTCCCAAAAATGTGCAAGCATGTCCTGAAAGTTTAACGGGCTTTTATTTTTAATGGCTGGCACCAAGCTTGTATCCGCCCGGGTTTGGGAAAGCAGCAGCTCGGTTCTGAGGTTCATTGCATAGGGGACGGGAGATTCGACAAGCATGCTAATACTACCAGATCCTGTTTGGATGGTGACTTTTTATGTGAATAGCTCCCCAAAAGCATTACCATCAGTCATTGCGGCTGAGATGGAAGTGGAGTTAAGTGACAGAATCTTAGTTCACTCATGAGATAACAAGATGCTTCTGCATATAAGTGAAAATTAAAATATAAACTGTCTCATAACTCTATTTTTACTTTTCCTTTTTTCTTTCTCTCTCTCTCTCTGTCTCTCTCTTTCACTATTCCTCTCCTTCCTTCTCTTTTCTCTTTCTCTCTTGCCTGAAGAGACAAGGGATATTGGAAGCTGGAAATAGCATGATTTTTTTCACTATGGATGTCTGTTGGAATGTAGCGTGTCATTCTTAAACTGCCCCCTTGTTAAACTGTCTGTGTGGGAAAGTTACATTAAAAATAAATCATTTCTTGATAAGCAGTTTTACTAGAGCATGGTCAGAAATTACCCAGGGAGAGGAAGATCATTTAGTTTGCCTTTTTTCTTATCTATGGAACTCAAGTTTCTTCTAATTACATCCGGAGGATCATTTAAACAGGGTGGTCCATTTTAAAGCAGCCACATTTAAATCTACTTTGCATTAAATGAGCTTGCTTTTGGATGAGTTTGGCTGGCTGAAGAATACATCACAAAATGCAAATCTGATGATAAATAAAGCTTTGGCTACATCATGGAAATGGGGAGCATTTCAAAAAATGATGTTAGCGCTGACTGCTAAGTGAAATGGCATCCCTTGAACACTCCTCGTATTTCAAACATTTAAATGTATGCTACTGAATCAAATATGTCCATTTGATATGTGGCAATTCGTAAGTAACACAAAATAAGAAGATGAGGTGCAAGCTTTCCCTCACAAGTTAACACTAGTGAAAATACAAGGGTGGAAAAGGACTGTTAGAAGTCAAGAAAATGAGGAAATGGCTCTGCATACTTATTTGAGGAATCATCTTGAAGTAAGTAGCAGGCAGAATGTGAACTGCTGTGTGCCAATTATTCCACATCTCCTTGGGATCTGAGGCTGTTCAGCTGGTGCTACTCTTGGCTTGGTTCTCAGGAGAAGATAGAGGTAATGAAAAGGGTAAAATACGAGGTAGGACTAAATATCATTTAGTTGGCTTCTAAAAAAAACTATTTCAGACTACTAACAAAAAAGGACTACTCGCTTTACACTATTAGCCTTATTGGTAGCTGATCTAATTGTTATAATGGTCCCGCATTATTCCTCTTTTTGGTTTTTTTTTTCATGCCAATTTTTCTTTTCTTTTCTTTCTTTCTTTTTCTTTCCTTTTTTTTTGAGATTGTCCTCAAAGACTGCAGCCATCTGTGACACATATTTCTATCTAATTATTTACCAAAACCCATTCTTACTTCTGGTGAAGTCTAGAAGTCCAACATGCGGTTTCCACAGGAATAAAGTGGCCCCTGGGCCCAGGCTACCCAGATGGTAACTATGACACATGACTGAGTTCTCAGTGGAAAGTGGAAGTGCTGTGGATCATTTAAAATATTGCACCACAGCTCCTCCATGACTTTCCCCATCCTCCAAGAACTTTTAAGACCCAGCATTGACCATGTCCCAGAGATGACAAAGCACCATACTGGAAGGAACCAGGGTCCCTGAGTGGCTGCATGGAGTCCATCTGGTCCACCAGTAGAGTTCTCTCCTCTTGAACTTGTTAAGAGAACTATAAATTCCTTTTTTCCTTTCTAAAATGCTGCTGCATCAATGGGCCTTTGGCTATAGGTTCAACAAAGTCAGTGAAAACGGTCACTATAATGACTTGGATAAGTAAGTTCTTACATGGGTGTTTAGGAGGAAGTCAGTCCTTGTATAGGGCTCACCGAATGAGTGAACCTGAAGGACACAGAAAAGGGCACAGAAGGCGGTGACAGGAGACAGACAAACACTGGGGGAAGCACAGTCAAAATTAATCAGGCTCAATATTATAATTTTTGTTACAGGACATGACCTTCTTTACTGTTCTTCCACTGAGCCTCACTTGAACACTTTTCTCTGTGTAACAGAATTCTGCATAACTGAGATGCCTCTGGAAAGGACATTTTGGGAGGTTCTGTGCCCCAAACACTAACCATCAGAAGGATCTCAATGGGTTCATGTTTCTGTTATATGCTGCTGTGTAACGAACTGTCCTACACTTAATGGTTTAAAACTACAAAAATCTGATTTCTCACAATGCAGCAGGTTGACATGGATCAACTGGGAGATTCTTCTGCTTCACATGGTAGAGCTGGGATTGTTGCCATGGCTGCATTCAACCAGCAGATAGGCAGGGCAGCAGCATCTAAGGTGGCCTTCATCTTCATCCTCCAGGACCTCTCTCAAGATAGCCTCTGGTCATCCCAATATTCAGAAGAGCTTCCGAAAGAGCAAGGCAGCTGGCTTCCAAAGGGACTATTCCAAGAGAGAAAAAATGGAAGTTACCAGTTCTTCTAACTTTTGGGCCCAGAAGTTTTGGGATATCACTTTGTTGGCATTCTGTTAAGCAAAGCAAGTCACATGGTCAGTGCACATGCAATGGAGGGTTAATAGACCCACCTCTTAGGGTTGAGGGCTGCTTGCTATCTGTGGTGGGGAAACTGTAGTTGGTGGCCCTATTTGGAACCTACCTACTATAGACCATTATGGTATAATAAAGAATAACTGGTCTTTGTCCTCAGTTCTGGCACAGAACTTAAAAGCCCTTGGACTATCCAGAGAGATAGGAGTATCTTTCGTTATTCATAATGAGCCTCTTTCTACCATACCCAAGTTCATGCTACTGAGGTGACCCATTACAGAATCTGTAGGTGGCTTCAGAATTCAGACTGGTGCCAGAAAAACCAAGCACATGATTAAAAGTTTGGAAATTCAGTCCCACCCTCTGACCTCAGGGATGGGAGAGGGACTGGAGATCATGTTCAGTCACATGGCCAATGATCTCACCAACCACGCCTACAAAATGAAACCTTGATTTAAAAAAATCTGAAACAAGGTGGCTCAAAGAACGTCCTAGCTGGCGAACACATTGATGTGCTCAGGGAGTCACATGCCCGGATTCCATGAGGAAAGGGCATGGGAAGCTGAGACACCTCCCCCCCACACACACTTCCCAAGACCTTGCCCTGCGGGTCTCTAGTTGGATGTCATTTGTATCTTGTATAACAAAATGGCAGTTGTAAGTATAGTGCTTTCCTGAGTTCTGTGAGCTGTTCTAGTTAATTCTTGAATCAGAGGGCATCAAGGGAACCTCTGAATTTATAAGGAAGTTGGATAGAAATGTGGGTAGCCTGGGGACCCCACTAGCAGCTGGCTTCTGAAGCGAGGACGGTCTTTTGGAGACCTTGCCCTTTAACCTGTGGGATCTGATGCTAACTCTGGATCCTTAGGGTCAGAACTGAATTGAATTATGGACACCCAGTTGTGTTGGAGAATTGGTGTTGAATCACAACATGTCACCTTGTGACTGAAACAAAGGTTCCAGGATGCAGAGGGCTTGGGTTAAATTGCTTGTACTGGGACTGCCCGTGTGTCCTCTCAGAGAAATTAATTTTCTCATCAGTTAATGTTGGTAAAAGAATAATACCTATATTCAGGGCTAATATGAAGTTTAAATGTACAGGAAAAGCACTTTATGAACTGAGGAAGCAAATATTAGCTATTATAATGGCCCAGACTCTAATGCATAACCAAAAATCTTATTTATAACTCAACAAGAGCTTTGTGGCCAGATTTCTACCCTTTTTCAAGTTAAGTGAGAGAAGTAATAAATGTAGATCCCTAAAGCTAAAGATATAAATTTGGTTCTGTGTGCCTTTCATGTGCATGTCTAGGATTTTTTCAACCAAGTTTTTTCCATTCAGTTGAAGGCAGAAACTCGACAATTTCTTCTCATGAATCATCTTTCTATGGCACTGTTCCATACCCGGCAGAAAAATTATGTGAGGCCATGGTTGTTGCTGGCCTGCACTCAAAGAAAACATGCAAAACCGAACTCCACGTGGTCTTTGAGTCATTCCTCAGATCCTGACTTCTCTCAGCCCTTGAATCTGAGTTGAGTTAGTGGGAATCCCAGCTGGCTGCTGTGGACATGGCTGGTCTCAAGACTCGGCAGGAAGAGGTGGTGATTGAGTGATGTGAATAAGTAAGGGGGCACCTGCCTGCCGTGTTTGCTGCATCCACTCATGAACCACCAAAACAAGAGTAAAACGAACCTGCATAATTTCAGACTCTGGTCAAGTAGGGTGCTGCTTTCTTAGGTCTACTTCACCCCAGTCCAAAAATGGTCACGGATATGGTAAGAGTTTACAAGGCAGCAAGAATACATAGTGGACAGTGTGGCCAGGACCACAGGAATTAAGACAAATAAGAAAAACACCTAAAAACTGGATATGTTGAGCTCTTATTTCCTTTTCACCAGCACTAGGGATAAAGAAATAGAGTCTCTAGCTTCAGATTCTCTATGTAAGTATGTGAGTATATTGGTACTTTACATTACTATCATCAAGAACTTAGAAAGGAAAATCCAAGAACAGTTCCTTAACACTTGAAGCACTGGCTTCTTTTCATGGATCCTAAGACCTTGGACTCTGGACTTGACTTGCCAAAAATTCACTATGTCTGAGCAGGTCTGCAGAGAAAACCATTTGTCTCTTGTTAAATGACCTCGCCTCATCATGAAACCATAAAAACAAAGCTTCCAGATCATTTGTCTCCCTCATAAAACTTATAAAAATGAGATTAAAAAAAAGTTAAGTTATTTTGGCCCATAAGTTTCAGATGGGGTTGTGTATTTCCCTAAAGGGTCAAAAATAGAACATTTATTAAATGGCAAGTTATTAAGAAACCAGCACAGGCCCCAGTTGTCTTTCAAAAGCTCTGATTTACTGCCTAGTTCTCCCTTGAGAAAGGCCTTTTTTTAAATGTTCATTTCCATTTTAAGAGACTGAGGGTTTTGATCTGTTGGGAGCATTCTTTTCCCTCGCCTGACGGGGGCCTCTTGACTACACCAGGCAGAACAGGGGCCTTCGTCTCAGGCTCTGTGTTTCTCCATGGCCTACGCTGGCGTCTGCACACCAACCCCTACATCTCCATTTACCCTGGTCAATTTGGAGGAAAGAAGGGCAAGTCCCTACACCAGGGGAAATGGAGCCACACTTGCTCTTCACACTCAAGAAAGACCCACTTCTAGGAGGCAAGACAAAAGCAAGATGGGATATGACATCCCTATATCAACAGAAGTTTCCAGGCCTCCCCTTAAATTATTCAGAATTTTGTAATAAATTTAATCATGTGACTCCAATAAAGTCAAATTACAGCCATTATAAAATTAGAGTGTATTTTGCTTTTCAAAGATTCATGTCTTTTTAAAAATTAATACATCAATTTATTTGTTTTACTTTGTGTGGGTGATATCAATATGTGCATGGAGCCCACTGGCCATGATTTTTTTTGTGTGTATTCTAGACAGGTTGGAAGATGAAGGGTGACGTGGGTCACTTTTAGTGTCAAAACAATTGTCCTTCTTTGGTTTCAAACGACACCACGCTTTTCCCTGCAGGACCACCTCTGGTCCCCACTGTACTTCAGTGCAAATTAGAGAATGCACCCCCTTCACAGGCAGATTCAGGTCCCTGCCAGGGTGCCCATCCTGGTGGACCACCCAACGCTGGGGTTTAGTTCCCACTATGCCTAACAACTGTAGGTATAGCTATGCTTGCCCTCCCATTTTGATTTGCCTGCCAACATCTTCCCCAAACACACACACACACACACACACACACACACACACACCCTGAAATCACCGAAATAGCACCAGATGTTTCTTCCATAGCAAACTATTCATGTGTTCCTCCATCTCTTCCCTTCCTTCTCTCTTTCCTCTTTCTGTCTCTCGTCTTTCTCTCTCTCTCTCTCTCTCTCTCTCTCTCTCTCTCTCTCTCTCTCTCTCATTTTCTCTCTTTTACAATAATACAGTGGAGGTTTATATAAACTTTAAATCCAGCCAACCTAAAGATTCGCCTCCAATTGTTCAGGACTAGGCCACACTCAGAGGTAATTGTCACTCAGCATTTTATCACTGGGCAGTGCCATTTGAGTCCATTCCATAGGCTAAGCAATTGTTAGTAGAAATAGGATTATGGGGAGTGAAGACAGAATGAGTGATTGATAGAGTGGGACCCCCTTACTTGGGCTCCCATTGAAATCCTTCACAGGTAAATGACACATACAGGCTTAAAAAAACAGCTCTCCAGTTTTCTTGTAGCACATTTTTTGTTTGTTTATAAGATTACATGTTCGATCAATTGTGACAAGCTGCTGCACTATGACAGGCATCGTGTAATCTAGTGTAAACCCTGGGCTCTACGGGCAGAAAGGGAACCAATCCAAGTTGTTCTCCAAAGGCTGCTACCCACTGCAGCAGGGAAAAGTGCTAACCCGGGGATTTTTTCCAACTGGCTTTCTATGACAGGGAGGGAAAGAAATTGTGCTCCCTAGGAGAAAGTGGTTTATATTTTATTTCATATCATTTCATTATTTTTGTAGCTACAGGCAGTTCGTGGTAAGTGGGTATTACGATCCTGGTACAGCTCTAATTAATAAGATCAATTGCCACTGTATTTTCTTTTACAAACTCATTTAGATATGTCAGGGCTGCAATTATTTTGAGAATGACCTGGCTTTACACTTATTCATCTTTCCTCTTCCTCAAGGAGAAAATAAAACTGTCAGCTTAATGCCCTTCAAAGTCTGTTTTAGATCCTCGATTGAACATTTAAAACAAAGTCTCTAGCCTAGTGCCATTTACCAGGTCAAAGGTCCTGTCCTCACCCTGGGGGGTGTGTGTGTGTATGTGTGTGTGGTTTGTTTTTAAAAGAGTCACAAGTTTGCTTTCTAATGACATGTCACACTCCTTTGCTTTAATCCACTTAGACCTACGAGACCTCTGAAGTCTTCTATTATTTTATTCTAAAACTGAGACGCGCTGGGCTGTCATTTTGCTTATCTGTTGTTTTTTGTTTCTGAGAAAGATCTCTCTCCAAATGGATGTTATAACTCTTTTACAGACCTGCAGAATGGTTAGGAAGCTCCGCTCACCACCTTCATGCCTCCTGCAATAATCCCCACTAACTGAACGTGTGGCAAACCCTGCCTGCTCCTAAGGACCCAGCTACCATCACCCCGGGTGGGCAGCGCCTGCATTCCCTTCTGCAAGTCCCTGTCCCGTCCAACAGCTTCACTGCAGAAAGGCTCAAGAACCTGAATGGGGGCTCCATCCCTCTTTGAGAACTGCGACCATTGCAGACGACAAACTCCCATCATCCCTGATGCGCCAGAGGAATGCTTCTAGACTCTCCATCTGGGGAGGGTGAACCCAAACTGTTTCAACGGAGATTTAAACCTCGTCTCGGAGAAGAGAGCAAGGCTGGCACGAGGTGAACAAATCAAAGAAACTGCCCTGAGCCAGAGCAGCCGTCTCTCCCAGGCCATACCCTGCCTGCCTCTCCCGCCCCTGCCTTCTGTCTGATTTGTCTTTAAGGTTTCAACATTATCCCTCTGTTGACAAATGAATGCTTTTCTGGAAAATGAGGTATTTCCAGAAGCTGGCAGACACTGGCCAGAGCGCAGTAAGTGCTCAGCAGTGCTCTGCCCACTCCATTCATTATTTGAACAGGAGAGGCCTGGAGGTTTTGCACGAGCATTACATTCAAGGTGATGATAAATGTAGTCTGGCTGGGGTGGTAATAAGGGAATTTCTAGCCAGGTCCTGTCTAGACCACAGTTTGTTAGGGAGTAAAAACCACAAAGGGGGGCTATGTACCCTGCTCCGTGGAGAAATTGTCCTTGGGGAGCTCTACGTACATTTCAAGTCCAAACCCTCAGCCGGCCCCTGAGCGCCCAGCTGCTGTAAATAACACTGGCCTGTCTTTCAGCAAACTCTGGGAAGCTTAGCGACTGAACACGGGTTTTGTTGTCTGTAGTTGTGCATTAAGCTCAACACTGTCAAGTCTAATTATTCTCATTAAGGCCTGTAAGTTTTAGAGATTAATTAAGCAGAGAGCAAAAGCTTATGCAGAACAGCAATATTTTCCCCATCAAGGATTAGCCCGTCACTCTAGTGGGGTTTTCCTTGATCACTGCCCATTACTTTAGAAGATAGTAAAGTGTGGAGCTCATATAATATGGATTAGAAATAGCCTACATTTCACATGTGCTATTCAGCCATGAAAATAAGTCCTGGCCCATGTGCCCATAACCCAGAAGTCTCGCTAATGAGAACCAGGCAGTGGGGCTAATGAGAAATTTGGTATGTGTTGTCTCTCCTTCCCATTTCCTTCCAATTTACTTTCCACAGGACCCGATATGTGTAGAACTCAGAGTCCATGCTAGTATTCTTCTGTACTTGGTGGGGAATCTTAGAAATTATCCACTTCTGCCCCTTCTTGCTATAAGTGCAGGTACTGGGATTCAGTGATAGGCTCAAAGGGCCATGATTATGAACAAAACTCCTTTAAGTGAGGGCAGCAGAAGAGAAACTTCTGGAAGCACTGACAATCATCAGATATATTAGAATGTTGAGGGTTACTAGCACTTAGGGTTTGATGTGACCCAAAATACCACAGAAATGAGATGGTCCCACAATAAAGAGAAGATGATGGTGAGGATCTAATTTGCATGTGAGGCCCAGGGAACTCTGGGACACCTTGAAGTGGCACAAGGTGTTCTGTTTGCTAAAGGATTTCAAAGTTTCCTAAAGAAATGGGGAAAAGGGATGGATGGTTAAGTCCTGACACTTTTAGGAGAGACAGACCTGGGTAATCACTCTTGCCTTATCCCCATTAGCTCAAGTTTGCATTAAGACAGATTTTCAGGGGGTTATTTCTGCCATTCATCTCTCCTACATCATGTAAAGGCACCATTCCTGTTTGATGACTCAAGTGGGCATGCCTGCCTCCTGTTCTCCCAAATCCGTTCTGTCACTTACTCTTTAAGTTGGCCCTGGTACGTGCCTAGAACCAAGCTGGAGCAGGGCCAGAATCTCCTGTGCTGAGCTGCGGCCTCCACCCCATGGAGGCAGGAGCTCCACTTCTGTCCCAGGCCCTGCCTTACTTTGCTGGCTCCCCTGCACCCCAGTACCTCCACTAGGCACCCTAGCTCCTCACAGGCAGCCAGAGAGCACCCTCCATAAACACCAGTTGAAATATAGCCAGAGGAACAAGCTTGGCTGCCATACTGGGTCAGGTACCAATATAGCCTCTGGGGAACTTGTTTTGGCTCCTCAAAGAAGGCAATGGGAAAAATGTGGTGTGTAGAGGCTGAATTAGCAGGGCAGAACCACGCACAGGGGACAGGTGAGTGAGGCCAGGTATGACAGCAGGACCGGGAACAGCAACTGTCCAGCTGTCCTGATGAGGGGCCAGGGGAGCAGCGGCCGCCACCACTGTTGCCTGGATGTGACCCTTCACTCATAAGAATGAGCATTCCCTCACAGTCCTCCAGGGCACCTGGCTGGTGATGCTTTTTGTTTCCTAAATGCTTTATTTGCTTATATTGTCTCTCTCTGTGAACTGCAAGTCCACAGGAGTCTCATTGCCTTATTGATCTTCTCTCCCACATGATCCATACTAAAGGCCAAATGTTCGTGTCCCCACAAAATTCAAATGTTGAAGCCCTAACCTCCAGTGTGATGGCATTTGAAGTGGGGCCTTGGGAGGTAATTCTCAAAAAGGTCATGTGAGGCCATAACCAGGAAGGAGGTTCTCCCCAGGAGCCACCAAATCAACTGGCACCCTGACCTCAGACTTCCTGACCTATAGACTGTGACAAATAAGTGCCCACCATTTCAGCCACTCAGTCAATGGTGGTTTATTGTCGCAGCCTGAACAGAGTAAGAAAGCCCGGCACAGTGAGTGTTACATGAAAGGTGCTTAGCAAACTTGCTGACTGGCTGAAGTCTCTGTCCCCTGAAAATAAACAGCGGTCCTACAATTAGTCCATAAATGCCTTTTCAGTGTTTGCTGTGGGAAATGCAACATGCTGTGCAGTGTGAAATGATTACTTCTTTGCAGAACCAAACCAAAGGGCCAAGGAGCTTAACGGTGTTTTTCAAAAGGGTCTGTGCCATTACGTATGCAAGTATAATTCATCATATTCCCAGTGCCTACCTTGAATAACCTGGAAGAAGAAATAAATGACAAAAACTTGTATTACTCACACTTTGAACTCTTTGCACCTGAAGGTTTGGGTTTTAAGTCAGAACTACTTAGCATGAGGGATGGGGAGATAGGAGGCATTCAGCCTTTTTAAATTTTGAGGAAACTTAAAGGATAAGGGATATAGTAACTTGGAATGGGCTAATAGGTTTTTTCCGTATCTTTTGTTTCCAGCATTAAAGGTGAAGGAGAAATATTTATAAATAATACAACGAATTGACAGACCTTATTATTTCCAAATCCACTGACAGAGGCTGTTGACTTAGGACTTCTGCTCAAGCTCCTCTAAAGGCGGAGCTGTGCGCACTGGAACAGGACCGGCCGTGTAATGCGCAAGGCTATGATGCATGCAGGGAGAGGAACAGGTATTACCATTTTCCCTGTTGCTTATTAATCACAATAACTCCTTAGAAACTGAGGCTTATGTCTTTTTGTTTTTCTTCTTTCTTTAATTTGTTCTATTCAGTGGGCCTCCTGGTTGACATGTGTGAGATGTGCTCAGTTCCTTAGCCAATGACACTGTAGGACCAGCCGCTTGAGTAAAACGGTGCCTTATGGCCACATTGAACTTCTAACATGTGATTAGGGAATCATGTGCACTTTACCAAAAGACATATTTTCCTTTCTCTTTTAAGCTGCATTTTTGCCCATCTATTCTTGACCATATACCTTTGAGTTTGCCATCGCTAGGGAGCTGGGATGGGACAAAGGGCTCCAAAGCCTGGCGGTCACAGGGACCAGGGAGCCGCAGCCAGGCAGGATCTGGGCAGCTAAATGCCAGGGGCACCTTTCCCCTGTTGGTAAAGCCACATCTGGGGCCTGCCCTGCTTCCTCCCCACCCCTTCCCCCACCCCGTGCCTCCCTCTCCTCCTGCCACCGCCAGCCAGCTGCAGGAGAAGCGAGTGAAGCAGGAGAAGCTGACCAACATGCTCAGTGAGTGGCTAATGCTTAGCGCCGTTTATGGTCATTGTGGGACGACTGATCTTTCCATATTTTTTAAGTGATGCCAATTATCTGGATGTTATGTGAAGACACCAGTTTCTTAAGAATTGATAACTAATAAAGTTTTTGAAATACACTGTGCAAGCTAAATAAAATGTCCCTGTGAGTTTATAGAGGAAAACCTCTGGTTTAGGGGAAGCCTGGCGGGTGCTCCTCTCCCTTCCCACCACTCCGAGGCCTTCCAAAGACTTGGTCAACACATATTTGTGGACATTGACTATGTGCCAGGCACTGTTTTGTGTTGGGCATAGGGCACGTAGAACTCAGACAAATGTCAGCCCTCGACTGGCCACACTCACTGAAGAGAGACAGACAGTAAGCAAAATGAGGAGGAAAAATGCACAGTGTATTAGAAATGTTATAAAGGAAATGAAAATAGAAGGACAACCAGGAACATGGGTTGGAGTATACCTTTGAAGAGGAAAACAGGAGACAGCTTTAGTGAGAAGGCAATAAATATGTCAGCAGAGACCTGAGACGTTGAGAGAGTAAGCTGTATAGATAACTGGGGAAGAACATTCTAGAGAGAGAGGAAAGAACAAGTGCCTAGGCCCTGAGGAATGTAACAGAGGGACTAGGCCAGCAAGAGAGGCATCAGTGTGCATGTGAGGGGGAAGTAGGAGAGGAGGCCAGAAAGGTGGAGAAAGGGCAGCCCACCCAGCAGCCTTTGTAACACATGAAGTGATGGAAGGATTTGAGCAGAGAAGGGAACTGGTGTTGCATGTTCTCCTGGTCACCCTGGCTGCTATGCTGAGAGAAGACTGAAGGGAGGCAAAGTGAGCATTGAAGCCATGACATTGGTCAAGGGAGGAGAGGGTGGTGGATTAGACTAGTGGGACAACACTGAGGTGGAGAGACATGGTTGAATCAACTGAAGGAGGATGATTTGATAGGCTGTGCCCAAGAAATGCCAAGGGCAGAATGCCCCACCTTCTGGACTTTGTTTTAGTCACCTAATAAAAATAAAAGGCAGCATCATCTTCTAAAGATTTTAAGTTGAAAAAAAAAATCCAACTGTCTGCTTGGCTGCCATAAAACTCTTGTAGTATGGCCCCCTCCTGATTCATGGAGAGGTCTGTTTAGGAGGGTGAGCTAAGGGTCTGTATCACAAGGCATGAAGGAGAATGGACAGATGTGTAGAGGGCCCTGGCTCGCCCACCTGAAACCTAAGACAATGCAAAATCAGCTGCATCCCCCCCTTGCTTTTTAAAACAAATTTATGGTTTTTGTTATTGTGGGATCTTTGTTTCTTTTAGAAAATTACAATTTTAGAGATGGCAACCTGTCTCTAAAGAAGGAGAAAGAGGAGGAGGAGGACAGGGAGGAAGAGGAAGAGAAGGAAGACGAGGTGGAGAAGGAGGAGGTGGAGGGAGCCCAGAGCCTCGGGACCACTCCTGCCTCTGGCCTCCGACTGCACCAGTGGCTGTGGGCATGGAGAATGGGAGTTGCAGACTTGGGCCGTTCAGAACCTCAAAACATGTCTAATCAGTTACAGACTTAATATCTGATCTATGTGCTATGTGCCACAACACTTCCTGTTAATTAAAATTCACCCTATAATTCTGTGGGTAAGAGGATGCAGTTAATATTCCAGCTATTTCTAGGAGTGCTTAGGAAGAGTGAGAGAGTGTGTTAGACTACTCCTGCTGACATAACAGAGTGCCACAGACTGGGGGGCTGACACAACAGACATCTGTTTTCTCAGTTTGGGAGGCCGGAAGTCCATGATCAAGGTGCAGGCAGATTCAGTGTCTGGCGAGAGCGCAATCCTTGGCTTGTAGAGGCTGCCTTCCCACTGTGTCCTCACATGGCCCTTCCCTGGGCAGAGGCAGAGAGATGGTGCTGACCCTCCCTCTTACAAGGATAGCAGCCCTATCAGATTAGGGCCCCGTCCTCATGACCTCACTTAGCCTCAGTTACTTCTTCACACCCTATCGCTGTCACACTGTGCGTTATGGCTTCAACCTGTGGATGTGGGGGACACAATTCAGTCCATGACAGACAGAAAAGGCAATAGTCCTGCCTCTTCCCTTCAGACCAGAGTGAACCACAGTGACCAGGGACATCATCCAGACATGTGGCACCTCTTCCCTTTCCACAGCAGAGGCCCAGGTGCCCCATTAAAAAGTTGAGAGATTATCTTCTCTCAGTCCAGAGGATTCTGCAATGCCCCACTTCCTGCCACACTCTCTCTGGGCTCCCCCTCCAGCCAGTCTCGGCAGTAGCATGTTTGGGGTTCTCTCACTTTGCTGAGAGGCTGTTGGTCCTCCGCCTGTGACCCCTCAGCATTTCCCCTCTACATGTGGGGGCTGCTTACTGAAAACCCCATGACTCTGCTTCTTTCTGGCTATGGAAACCCTCCAGGCCACGTGGCAGGAAACCCTGAGGGCCAGAAAGCACCATCCATCAGTGACGAGCAGGAGAGTCGTGGACAAGGCCCAGCGTCCTTACCCATCAGCTGGAGTCGGTCTGAGCATGTGGTGAAGCTTCCTGGTGAGGTCGAGCTCCAGTTACCCATGGAGCTCCCTTACTGGCTGCCTTCCCACTCCCCTAGCCACGCTTCCTGGCATCCCCTCCTCAGTAACTGCACCTGAAGTCTTGCCTCAGTGTCGACACCCAGAGAGACCTACACCAAGACACACCCCCTCCACCCCACTGATGATGAAGCTCTGCCCAGCCTCGGACTTGTGCTTCCGCAAAAGAATCCCCACTCCCAGTTTGCTGACAACCTGAACCCCCATGGCAAGGCTCTCCCAGTCTAGGCTGGGCTCCTAGGACAGCCTCCCAACCCAGCCAGGCAGCCATGCCCCTGCTTACCAGGAGCTAGAGCGAGCACAACTGCCCCCTCATCCCCAGGGACTGACACTCACCACCCTGCTGGGCACAGTGGAGGGGCTCCCACAGCACTCTGGTTTCACGACAGCTGCCACAGGCAGGCTCAGGGAGTCACTCTCGGGACTCATCCCAGACTTCCGGCCGTGTCGGGCTCACTGCTGCTGGGATGAGCAAGGGCCCAAGTCTGCACATTTTTAGAATCCCTAGAGGCCCAAGAACATCCTTGGATATCAAGCTCCATATGCAACTGAAAGAAGTGGGGCAGAATCCTGAGGGTGGCAGTAGGGGACCCTCGGAAGTAATGAGGTGCCCACTGGGCCCCAGGTCTTGGAGGCAATCATAGTTTGGATGTCTGATGGCAATGCAGCCTTCTGCTGCGGGTCGTGCCTGGGCCAGCTGTCTATAGTCAAAGCTGTTCTGGTTGGTTCTCTAGTGGCTGCCACAGCAGTACCCCTGATCCGAGCCTGATGCAGGTGGACCCCAGAGCTCTGAGGCAGCGTCCAGGACACTCAGCTGGCAAACCATCCAGAGCGACAGCCAAAGCAGCCAGAGGTTCCTGGAAACCCTCTTGGGTATCCTGGGCACCACACTCCCCGCTCCTCCTCTCCAGCAGTCCCTGAAACCAACCCTGAAACACGCACACCCTTTTCAAGCACACATATGCCCCCGGAACAGAGGCACAGGGCTATTGGTCATAGCCTCATGGGGCATGTTGTCCTGTGCTGGATGTCATGGGACCATGGGGGCCTGTGTCTCAGCAACAGGAGCCCTCCTTCACTTCTATCCCTGACACCGGGTGAGCCCACCCCATCAGAGCTTCTTGCTCCAGCTCTTTGGTAGGGGACAGCCTTGCCCAGGTGGACCCAGGTCCCTCTCCCTATGTGCTTGATTCCTGTAGGAGCTAGTCCACAGCAAAATAAGTCCCAGGAGGACCAGGCTGGTTTTCTGTGCTTGGCACTATATTGCCGGTGCCTAGAATGTGGCCTGCACATAATAGGTGCTTGATAAAATTTGCTGCCTAAATGAATAAGTAAAGTGACTCATAGTTAAGGCTCCTGGCAGCAGCCTGGCCATCCCCTGTGGTGTGACCCCAGTATGGGCTCCACCCGCTGTGCTCCCCCTCTTCTGAAGGGCTAAACACTTCCCAGTTTTCTCCTGTGTAAAACAGGACCCAGGGAGGCCGTGAAATGAGTGATGTGATTGGATTTTGGAAAAGAAAACCACCTCTGGCAGAATCAAGGAGGTTAAAGTGAATCAAGGAAAGATTATAAGACAGAAGAGGTGACTTCATTCACTCATCAAGGAGAGGGAGGCAGCGATGAAGACTGAGAGGTGACCAGCGGGGAGAGACAAGCCGACAGGACTGAGTGAGCAGCTGGATGCGGGGTGAGAGGGACAGAGGGAGGGGTTCTTGCAGATTTCTCTGCCTCGAGACTGGAGGATGACACCATTCACCCAAATCAGGTACATATCAATAAGAGATAAAAGTGTACTTTGTCCTGAAGTTCAAGTCTCAGCAGTGGTAGAGCCTGATTCCCTCAATACCAAGCCAGAAATTTTTGTGTCTCTCAGTAATTTGATTGAGACCTATAAATACATCCTTGTTAAGCCAGGCCATAAAATGTATTCCCTGTTGATATATAATTCCTAAAATGCACGCCTCATGCTCACCTTCCTCCTAGAAACACGCACACCCTTTTCAAGCACACATATGCCCCCAGAACAGAGGCACAGGGCTATTGGTCATAGCCTCATGGGGCATGTTGTCCTGTGCTGGATGTCATGGGACCATGGGGGCCAGAGGAGCCTTCTCTGGTCTGAAAGGCAGCACTTGGTGTATTTGGAGTGCATGCTGACAGCAGTTGCTTTTCAAAGGAGCTATAAATTCCAGCTCATTGTTCTATCCCAGTTTCCATTCAGAGGCACAGCAAGAGGTATTTGGCAGCCCCTGAAATAGAACTGCTCATGTGCTAATCCCTTTGGAGGGGCTCAGTCTTGTCCTAGCATTCTCCCCAGTCTCCCCCCTCCATCTTTTAGTCTTTCAACTTTCTTCCCTTTTTATTTTGGTTTCTGAGTTTTTTAGCCACATGGGTGTACTTTATGTAAAAAGTAAATTGTTCTTTAGAAACAGGGTTATTCCTCCAATGAGTAGAGAGATATGGAATAGATTGGACTGATTCAGACATGAACCCCAATCCTGGTCCTTTAGGTATGGGATGCCGACTGTGGTGTGAAGGGAGAATGGAGGGGTGAGGAAAGCTGTCAAATCTAGAAGGATCCGCTGGACAAGCTCCTATCTACCATACTGGGTGCAAAGATGCAACAACGAACCAGAGAATCTCTGTCCTTGTATTGTCTAGAGAGCAGTGGGCCATGCTGTCCCATCACCTCCCTGAGGACAAAGGCTGTCACCGCCATGCCAGAGACAAGCAAGCGCAGGCACAGAGCAGTCACCACCTTCCCAGTACCAAGCCTTCTTAGTGGCAGAATCCTCAGGTCTCCCTGCTCTGCACTCTCTACCATGAACTGCCTGCTGGATGAGCAGGAGATAATTCTATCAAAGACTTTGAAAGATCTTCATAACCAATTAAGCAAAAAAATTTAAAAAACTGTAAGCCCGCTTAATGCCAATTTCTTCCTTTCCTTTGGTTCAGGATCGAGGTTGCATAAAATCACATGAAATTTTGACCTATTACCCAATACCCCTTATGACAAAGACTGGCTGAGACAGTGTTCCTTTACCTCTAAACATCCCACTATGTCAATGGAAGGGAGTGAGGTAAAGTAAACGCCAGATCCAACAGCTAAAAGGTCCATAAATACCATGCAGATTTGGTTAGTAGCTCCTCTCTTGTCCAGTCTCTGCCTTACTCTAATTACTGTGTCTGTTTTGTCACATGTAACCTAATGTCATACCCCAGTCCCAGGAGTGGGCAGTTGGCAGTGTAACCAATAGGCTGTTCCAGGAGAAGTTGTTCCAAATTTGCCAGGCAGGGAGAGCAGCAGGAGCCCAGATTGCCAAGGGTGTTGCCTTTTTTCTCTTTCTTCTGCAGGAGGAAGAGATGACCGCCTTCGAAATTCAAATGCATTTCTTTAAAACTAAAGAAATTCCAGTCCAGCCTCTTCTGGGGAGGAAAGTCATGGAGGATGGCAGTGAGTCCGATCTCCAGCAGCCACAGTGAACTTAGTCAGATTGTGGGGAGAATGCACTGAGAAATCACACTCCAAAGCACCCAGGCTTGGGCCACTTGCATGGGATGCCAGCACACTGCCGGCTTCGCTCAGCGGCTAGAGAGGCGAGAGGTACAGCCACCAGTAGTGGTGACAGGCTCTGAGGAGAATGGAGGCGCCCTAAGCCAGAGTGGAATCTTCTGAAGCCTGCAGTCCAGGGTAAAGCCCAGGGGCTGCGTCAGCTCAGCCACACCCGACTGACTACAGGGCTGGGTGCTGGAAAGGAAAAGAATACGCAGGAAGGCCGGCAGCTTCCTGCTTGGTGGTGGAGAGAACCAGTATCAGGCTTAGAACTGACCTGCAGAAAAAATGTCTGTCAAATGAATAAGTTTGAGTGGGGCAGACTCAGGTTTGATCTAGGCTTGTGAGTTTGACTGTGTGGCCTTGGGCCAATCCCTGAACCCTCTGAGCCTGGGTCTCCTCCTGAGTAACAATAGCTACTTCAGAGACTCACTGTGAGGATGGCATGAGACAATGTATGTATGTACACATATGCCTCTAAGCAGTGCCTGGTGCATATGGATGCTCAATAAATAGTGATTTTCTTGTCACACCCTGTATCCCACTCACACATTTTGGGAAAGACATTTGAGGCAGGGATTCTTGCCAGAGAGACCTTCTTTTATAGGTTAAATGTACTAAGTACAGGTCTGAATCCTACCCATCCATTTAGAAGAAAGAGTAGAAACAGCTAACTCCACACACTTCCCAGCTGCAGAGGCCCTTCATTGCAAAGACGTTATCTACTCTCAGGGGTTCCTACCAGCAGCCACCCATGCAGGGCAGGCCAGAGCCTTTCGGACCCTTCTGTGCCAAACAGCCCCACCCACTCCCTCCGCCCTGCCTTTCCTACCGGCCACCGCCCGAGACTTCCATTGAGCCTTCCTGTGCTTTTTGCTCATGGTTTTCCCCTCATTATCCTCTCCCAGTCTTTTGCCTTCGTGTGCTTCTCATCCACGTGGAGAACTTGCTCCTTCTGTCGACCATGGTTCTTCATCTTGACGGGCAGCCCACCCTCTAGCTCTCCCAGGGTATTTTTCCACATTGACACAGCCCATCGATGAAGCCTTGAAATTACATGTCATTTATGTTTATATGTGTCTGCAGAGCTTGTGTCGGCCTTGCTTCCTTCCCTACCTCATAATTTTCACAAAGTTAAATGCATACATATACCTGGGAAGTGGGGGTGGGGCAAGGAGAAGGGCCCCAGGCCCCTGGCGAGCCCTGTAAGCCATGCTCCGTGGTTTCTCCTGTCCAGGCACTGCTGATCTAGAAGGGGGTCGAAGGAAAGGGGAAAGCTACATGTGAGTTAAGCGGAGGAAGCTGGCAAATTTTCTTCACAGACAACTTCTAGAAAAAGGCAGAGGATCCTTCTCTCAGCCCTCTTCCTTCCCTGGAACCCTGGAACTCTCAGGCTCTGAGGTCTGCAGGGTGTTCTGCCTCAGTGCCTGCCCCACCGAAATAAAGATGGGGGGGAGAGGTGGGAACGTGAGGAGGACAACATCTCGGGCAGCAGCGGGGACAGCGGGCCACTTCTGCCTCCACCCCAGACCCCTGACTTGCAGGGATCTATCTCCACATCAGCTCTGAGGGAGAGGAAGCTCTGACTGAAAAGCAAACTTTCCTCCACGGGCATCTCAGCTCTCAGTGACTGAAGAGAAACAGCTCAAGGAACCAGAAACCCTGCTCACCCCCAGGGATCACAAGCTCCCACCGCAGAGACTCGTCAGTCTACATGGCGCCTGCGCTCCACAGCTGACCAGGAAGGCAAGTGGCTCCCTCTGAGGGTACCACCGTCCTGCTGTGTCAGAAGCCCTAACCTAACATCAGAGTGTGTCATGTGATCTAGACCCAAAGTGGGAAAGGTCACATCACTCAGAAATGGCAGAGCTCGCAGCAGCTCTGGGCCTCAGTTCTGCCACCACTGTAACAATTACAGGGGTGATTGGGTGCTGAGCTTCAATGGTGGGTGGGTCCAAGGGTTTATTGTCCCCTATTGCCGGCCAAGGGCATAAAGGGGTGCTGTGGGTCAAATGGCAGCCCTCAATAAGGTAGGTCCCTGTCCTAACCCCTCAAAGGTGTGGATGTGACCTTTTTTGGAAAAAGGGTCTTTTCAGATGTAATTAAGTCAAGGATCTTGAGATGAGGTCATCCTGGATTATCCAGCAGGCCCTAAACCAAAGACAAATATCCTTGTACGAGCCACGCAGAGAGGGGAGAAAAAGGCCAAGATGGCAGAGGCTGAGACTGCAACCGTGCTGCTACCAGCGGGCAGACCCTCGGACCCGCCAGGGGCTGGGGGAGGCGAGGAGGGGTGGTCCTGGGGCCTTCATGCGGAGCACAGCTCTGCGGGGATTGTGACGGCGGCCCCCTGAGTTCGACCTTCCCCTTAGGCTCTTTCACATGTCCAAAAGCAACCCTTTCTTCTATCCCATCCACTCTGTATGGCTGCACAGAGCCCCACGTCTCTAATAGAACTAGGAGAATCAGGGACGCTCGGGGGCTGGTTGGCTTCCTCAGTGCTCTGGGCAGGGAGATAAGCAGGAAGCAGTCCTTGGGAGGGACGTGTCTGTGCACAGCACAGGCCTGCCTCAGAGTCAGCGCGCAACAAATGATCGCTTTCCCCGCCCCTCAGGTGCCTCCCCACTCAGGTGACAAGCCCTTGCTCTGTCTGAACCTCCATGCTGAGGGGACAGCTCCAGCCAGGCTGCTGTGAAAGGCTGCAGAGCGCGTGCTGCATGTGGGGGCTGAGGGGGGGCTGCACTCCGGCCAAGCTCTTTACCATGCTATATGCCAGGGCCTGGCTTGTCACAGCCCCAAGGGGCATCTTTGTTCAGTTTTCCACTCCAAAAGGGCATCATGGAAAGTCACAAAAAGATGCTGTTAGGTGATGAAAACATTTTGGAAATACATCGTGGTAACAGTTGTACAACATTGTGAAAGTAACTGATGCATTGAATTATACGCTTAGAAATGGAGAAAGTGGAGGGTATTGAATATTGTTGCTATTTAATGATTCCTTCAGTCAAAGCATTCCATGACCCTGCTTGTAGCTCTCAATATGTTATGTATATTTTACCACAACTTTAAAAGACTAATAATGTAGTATACCAAAATCTATTGAATTATAAACTTTAAATGGAGAAATTGTATGGCATGTGAATTATATGTCAATAAAGCCATTTTTTAAAAATGCAAACAAATAAAAAGACACATTTTGCAAAAACCAAACAAAAACCTTTAGGCTCCAGTGAAGCCTTTAAAAAAAGTTTGGAAAGATACTGCATAGGCTAGTAGAGCACACCAACCTTGTGCTAGTTTTACCTGGCCCCCTCACCATGGCTGTTTCCCTCCAGACTTGAGCTCAGTTGTTGGTGACTATTTGATGAAGGAGATGGTCCTGAATGCAGACAGAACCCCTTGGTTTGGGAACTCTGATTCACTGGCCACCTGGCTCATCAGTCAGGTTGCCCATCTCTCCGAGCCTCACCTTGAAAGTCTAATTTCCTTTCTCCACTGTGGCCTAAAACCCCATGTGCAGGCCCTCTCTTTGCCTTTCCTCTTGTAGCACATCCTTCATTTTCTAAACCCTTTCTTCTATTCCCAGTTTCCCCTTAAATATTTAGCTTTCGCTACATCACACCTTTAACATATTGAGAGCTACAAGCAGGGTCATGGAATGTTTTGACTGAAGGAATCATTAAATAACAATATTCAATACCCTCCCTTTATTTGTACACATGAAATACAGGTAGGCATGAAAACAGAAGCAACTTGTCAGTTTATTCCCTCAGACTACATTGCAAACGATAATCTAGAATTCCTGACACATTACATTTGTGTAAAGACATTGTGAAGGATTGGAAATATGCACCCAGCAATGATAGAAGAACTAGGTCATAAAAACATCTTATACATAAATAAGTATATATTGTTCCCGGGGAAGTGCCATGTCCAGATCAGGGAATATATTGCGGTTAGATTTAATATTAGTGTAAACGTTCTCCAACCTGTCATTTTCTCAGCTGGATTTGGGCTTTGCTCACATAAGACAGTCAGCCGCGAGTGGCAAGAGAAAGCTTCGAGTAAGCAATTAGGGTAAGGAAAAGAAGGATAAAATAAAAGCAGTCTTCAAAAGATAATATCCTATGACACATAATAGGTAGTGTTTGGGAAGAAGATGTTAAGAGATTTAGAAAAAGAGAATAGACACTTTAAGAGCATTTGTAAGCATGTTTTATCTTATTCAAATTTTTAGAAAGTCAGCAATTTGCATACTGCACCTGTATTAATCAGCTACTTGATTGAGCAGAGCTTCTCATTCCTTTCCTGGAGCAAACCGTGTAGAATGACACTGGGTGAATTGACTCCGATGTTCAAATAAGTAGGAGGGAGGAGAATCTAAAGCCGCCACTCAATGAAATAATTTGGCACTTTTATTAGGAAATCATTGTATTTACCAAAGGGAAACCTCATTTTAACTGCAAACACAGAAAAATCACGCAAGTGATTCCAAAGGCTGCCTGAGAAAGATTAATCAAGTACATGACTGTCCCTAAAGAAAGACAAGCTGAACAGGTAAATCCAATTCTTGATTAGTCAGAGTTGTAGGTGGCTTATACACCATCACTGCTTCTATTTGTAGTTCTGAACACCTGTCTTTTGGCACTGTTGGTTAGCTATATAAAAGCTATACTCACTTTCTGGTATCCATTGTATCTACTGGTGCCAGTGTGAGTTGGTTTTGGCCAAGGAAACACTAGGAAGTTCGCTGAGGATGAATGTTACGGTATGGGAAGGGCTGCACGGTAAACACTAGGTGTTATTGAATCATATGGTATGTGTAGGTTCGGACTTTAACAGGTACTGACGTAGTTTTTCAAGGTGTTAAATCAATTATGAGTTGTCTTGAGGTATACAGAATATGAGAATTTCAATGTACTTCACATCCTCAACAACATTTACTATTATCTGTCTTTTTAATTTTAGCCATTACAGTTGATGTCTAGTTATGTCACATTATGGTTTAAATTTGGATTTCCCTAAAGACTAATGAAATTTAAGGTATTTACATATGTAGATCAGCCATTTGGATATCTTCTTCTTGGAGTGCCTGTTATATGATTTTTGCCCATCTGTCTACTGGGTTTGTTTGTCTTTTTCTTATTGATTCATAGGATTTCTTTATCTACTCCTGATAGGATACTTTTTTTCAGACATGTTGCTGATATCTTTTTCCACTTTCTGGCTTGATTTTCAGTGTCTTGATTTTTTTTTTCATGAATAGAAGTTCTTATTTTTTAATATAGTTAAATGTCTCAGTTATTTATTTTATGGTTATTACTTTTTTTGTCCTATTTGTGAAACAATTGCTCATCTTAAGGTTATGAAGACAGTGCCCTATTTTTTCATCTGGAAGTTGAATTATTTTAACTTGCACATTTAGATCTATAATTTTCCTGGAACTGACTTTGTTTTATATAGTGTAAGAAGGGAATCAAGATTTTTTCCATATGGATATCTAATTGACTCAGACCCCTATGGAATAAAAACATGTTTTAACCAATCCACAGCTAGGTTAACTCTGTCAAAATCAAGTAACTTTATATGAATAAGTCTACTTTTAATATTTGCTTCTGATACATTGGCTAGTATTTCTATTTTAAGTGAATATTAGGCTCTCTGAATTGCTACAACTTTGTAATATCCCTTAATAAAATAAACACTCTAATTTTATTTTTTCTTATTCAAAGAGTACTTGGCTGTTATCCTTTACATTTTCATACAAATTTTATAGTCAGACTGTAACTTTCCCAAAAATGTAAAAAACAAAACATCCTAATATCCTAAATCCTGAATATTGAGATCAATTAGTTTCTTTATAATCTTTATCTTCTAATTCATGAATATAGTCTATTTACCTGTACTTAATTTGGACCCATTTAATTTCTCTTATAATATTTTCTTTCACACTTTTCATTAGGTTTAGTCTAGGTATTTGATCTTTTGGGGTGCTATTGTAATTGGTATGGATTTTATTTCCTTGGTAATTATAGCTAGGATATTGGAAAACAATTGTTACACACTGACATGGTATTCAGTGGCATTGCTGAATTTGCTTAATGATTCCAGTGGTTTTTCTATAATTTCTTCTGTCTTTTTCTAAATGCATAATTATATCATCTACAAATATCAATAGTATTGTATCTTCCTTTTGAAACCTCATTGCTTTTATTTCTTCTTTCTTAATACAAATTCTAGTACAACACCAAAAAAAACTGATTCAGTTATCTTTTCTCATTCCTTATCTCAAGATATGGCTTTCACTATTTTGCCTTTAAGCCTGACGTTTACAGTATTTTTTTTTTTTTGTAGATATCCTTTATCACATTAAGGAAATGGCTTCAGTTTTTATTTTGATAAGTAAGGATTTTTATCAGATATGCATACTGAATTTTATCAAATTCTTTTCCACACCTACTGACAGGATCACATCTCCTTTATTCTATTTCTGTTATTCTATATTCTTTATATTATTTTACATTCAATTTCTATTTCTCCTTTATTCTACTAATGTGATAAATTATAATTTCTGGGTTTGATTATTAAACCATTTTTATGTCTCTGAAGTTAACTCAAATTGGTTGTGATTTGTACTTTTTATGCATCATTGGATTTGACTTGCAAATATTTTAATAAAGAATTTTAAATTTATAGCCATGAAAGAGATTCACCTGTAATTTTTCTGTCTTGTAATGTCCTTGCATTATTTTAAGTTATATCTGACTTTATTAAAAAAAACAAATTTTAAAATGTATTTTACTTTCTTCTCTGGAAGAACTGTATAAGATTGGTGGTATTTATTTATTAAATTTGGAAAACACATTGGTGAAATCATCTGGGCCTGGAGTTGTCTTGAAGGAAGGTTTTCGATAATGGATTCAATTTTAATAGATATTGGAATCTTCAGAATTCCTATTTATTTCTGTATTAATTTTGATAAGGCCTGTTTTTTAAATTATCAAAGATGTTGGCATAAATTTGTTCATATCACCTCATTTTTAATGTAAGAAGACTCAGTAATGATATCCCTTTTTTCATTCCTGTTGATAATTTGTATTCTCTGTCTCTCCCAAGCACACATACACACACAAACACAATACATTGTCTTCCTAGGGGTTTATTGATTTTATTAGTCTCTTCAAAAATTTTTGATTTTGTTCATTTTCTCCGTTACACATCTGTTATCCATTTCATTAAATCCTTATCTCTATGATATAAGGGTTTAGTTACAACTTTTTCATACAAATACTTATATCACTATTTTTCAGCTTCTTTTCTTTTCTTTTCTCATATATCATCTGATATATGAGTCCCTTCTCCACACACTTTGAGGCTGTATTTTATTATCATTTCATGCATTTTTGTTACTAAGTACTAGCTTAATTCTACTGCAGCCAAGACTGAATTCAATCCTTTAGCATTTGTTGAAGTTTGCTTTATGGCCCAGTATAGAATCAATTTTAGAAAGTGTTTCTTTCATATGCACTGGAAAGAAATGTGTATTCTGCACTTGTTGGAGTTTTCTCTATATATTAATAGGTCAAATTATTGGACCTATTGTCAGTTGTTCTAAAGCCTTATTAATACTTGATTACTGGTTGATCATTCACTTATGCTGTAAAATCTCCCAGTTGATTACAGAATTTTAAAGACATATTTTATTTTCTTCTAACTTCCAGTATTTCTTTTGAGAAGTCAGGTATTAATCTTAGTGTTGCTCTTTTGAAAGTAATATGTCCTTTTCTTTTTTAATCTGGCTACTTTAAGATTTTCTCTGTTTTTAGTTTTCAGCAGTGAAATATCAGATGTATCTAGAAGCATTTGTCTTGTGTTTTTCCTATTGGGGTTTGCTAATAGCTTCTAGAAACTGTGGCTGGATATCTTTTATCACTTTCTTATATCTTGACTGTAGTCTTCAAATTTTGCTTCTGTTTCATTCTCTCTGCTCCTTCTGGGATTCTAATTCTAATTTGAACCTCCAATTCCATGTATGTTAGGCCATTTTCCTACTCCTCACGGCCTACAACTGGAAGAGAGTCAGGGGCTCCTCCCATTGCCCCAAGTGAATCATCCCTGCGGTTCATCTGTAGCCCATTTTACCGTGCACACTCCTTGGAAAGCTCTTCCCTAACGGTTCTCTCTGCTTCACCTGATTCCCATCCTGTATCTTTCTCTTTAACGCACTCTGACATGTTTTCTCGTGCCAAAGACAGTGACAATTCTGCTCTCCTTTTTGTTGGCCTTACAATCTGAATAACCATGGAGGGTCCTGGGTCAAGGTTTAGCCTTTTCCAGCTTTCGGCTGTCTCCATAGCATGTCAGGAAAAGTACTATGACGAGTAGGGAAGACAGGACAATGCAACTCAGGGCTTAAATAACTGAACTCCTTTCTCCACGGGAGGATAGACACCCGTCATCCCTTTGGGTCTTCAGGAAGTTTCATCTTGGTCTTTAAATGATGCCCAAAATGATTTGATTTTTAAAAATAGTCTTAACCATCCCTTTCCTCAAACAAAAGGAAAAGAAAAGTCCCATGTACTCCGTATACACTCCCTTGTGTTTTCCTCATAACTGCAAGATAAATTCCAACCGAAATGAGCAGGTGATGAGAGGCAACAAAAGGCCAGGCACTTTATTTGACTGCAATCCCGGGCGAGGTTCACCAGTCTGCACAAACACAGGCCAGAGAAGTCACGCTCAACCAGACAGGTGGGGAGTTTTTATAAGCACAGGGAAGGGAGGGGTAAGTGGGCCGCGCCAGGGGTATGTGAGGAATTTTTATTGGCTCAGGGTCCGGTGATGGACAGCCAGAGGTCTCCTCCTTCCAGATGGAGGGGGTCTGCATCCGGCGTTTGTCCGCACGTCATGGGACTGGAATCCAGGAAGAGCTGTCCGTTCCTTCCTTATATGGCACAGAGCTATTTGGTGCTGTCTTTGTTCCACTTGCACTGTCCTCGCTTTCCTCCCTCTGGTACCTCCAACCTTACAATAACAACCCAGTGAGATAGATTTATTATGTTCATTTTAAAGTGGGGAAAACAGGCTCATGTAACAGAGGCTGTAAACAGAATAGGCAAGGCTTGAATGAGACTGTCTGTCTCTTCTCGCCTGGGCACTTTTGCTGGTACAAAAATCCCACCTCCATTCTGTTCTCCCTTATTTTCCTACCCAATTTTTTCTTCTAAAAATGCATTCAGGAGATCTAATAAAAAATGGGGTGACACAGGACCAGTGTCACCTTGGCTGCAAGATTCTCCACACAACTGCACCTTGGAAAGAGCTCTCGGAGGCTCACCCAGTAATCAGGTTTGAAGCTTCGGCTTGGATTTGTGACCCTGTGGTGCTGGGCTTCTCCAATCCTCTCACCTTTACGCATCTCCAGGATTCCAGAAGATTTCTGTCTGTGATCTTGGAGAGCTTTTCTTTTTCTCATGCAGCATGTGAAGCTTCAGTGAGGGCCATGTTGAAGACACTTGTTCAACGAAAATGGAGACCCTGAAAATAAACCAAAACAAGTGCCAAGCACAAGGAGAAGGGAGAGAGGGTCACAGATGTCCTGAGGAAACAAGCCTCAGACCAGGAGTTAGTTTTGTGCGTGTGCTCAGAAGCCATGGAATGTGTGGATGGACATGCATTTGTGGGCATTTTGTTAGCTGTGAGCACCCGCAGATCTGAAGAAGGGGCTGAGTGGGTTTGACAGGGGTGGGTGGGGAAGGGAGAAGGGGTCCCCAGGTGGGGGCTTGGGGGGCTGTCTCTGTGGCAGCGCCTGGAGCTGTTCCGGAGCTGCTGACTGACCCAGGGCAGGCCGTCGGCGGCCTGCTCATCATGCTGCCACTCAGCCTGCACAGACGCTCTGTGTTTATTTGTCCGGAAGGCCCGGCTCAGGCTGGCCTCTGCCTCACTGCACAGGCCGTTGCAGCCATCAGCAGTCATCGTTCTGGAGGCCTGTCACACGGCCCAGCACCCCACAGTTCTGGAAACTTGAGACACACTAAGGTTCTTCTCAGCAGGCCCAGATCCATGCAGGAGCCCAGCACCTCTCAGCTCCCTCCCGGGCCCTCCGGGCTCCCGCCAGCGGCCCACCCGTTAGCCACCCCCCACCCACCCTGCCCCAAAACAGAGGCCCCAAGGCACCCGGCAGCCACGGGATTCTGCTTTTGCTGCTGTTGCCTCTAAGTCAGGTGTGAGGGCTGGGGCTGAGGGGTGAGGCTGTTAATCAGTTCAGAAACCCTGATTGCATCTTAATAACAAATGCAAAGCACCCAAGAGCAGCAATTTACAGTAATGGGAAAAATCAGCAGGTCCCTGGGGTTTGACAGGAAGTAAACACTCTCCAGGCTCAAATTGGGGGGAGGAAAATCATTTGTGAGAGTACCCTGGCAAGGCTTAGAGCTGCCGGCTTTTGGAGAAACTGACTTACACAGAGACCAGGGCTGCACCCAGGGAAGGTGAGGCTGAGCTGGGAATGGCCTCTCCCTCCAGGCAAGCCACCTCCACCCTCCCAGCTTCTCTGATGGAGCATTCCAAGGCAAGATCTTTGCACTCTCTCTGTCCCTTCTGCCACATGCCCACCAGAAACAAACAGAAAAGACCATCATTAACAAATTCTGGCCCAAAAAGTAAATTCAACTCATCCCCAGTTAAGGGGTGGCCAGGAAATGCCCATTTTCCCCACCAGCCTTGCTCACTGTATGCACTGAGTCAGAACAGGCCTGTGACCTCAGCACAAGGTATTTCTGCCCTACTGGGAGATTCCTTTCTCTTACAACTTCCTCAGAGTGGAAAAGAGCAGTTATCCCCACTAGAAGATGAAATGTTTTTCACAGCATCAATTTTTCTTCCTCTGAAAATGTTCTCTGCACTGAGCATGCATATTTTTCTTACATGTAATTTGATGTGGATGGTTTTTTGACCTGCATCCAAATCGAGCCATGGGATATTATTACTGTCACTACTGTTATTAATACTGATATTTATCATAAGCTCACAAACGCTGGGGACAGCCCTTAATCTTGCTGTTTTATTTGGTTGAAAAGAAAATGCAACATACAGCCTCCCTCCCAGTGCATCCTCTTGTAGTCACTGCTACCCGCTCGGACACAGGAACAATTAATCCAGTTTAACCAGTGATCTGCAGTCAGCCGGAATCGAATTGCATTCAGAGCATAGAGCCAAGGCCAGCAGGTGGGAGTGACAAGAAGTCAGATGTATCTCATTATAATGAGAAAGTATCTAATTGGCAGGGCTTCTAACCAGATGCCTCCTGAAGTAAAGAGCTCCCTGTCACCAGAAATATTCAAGTAGAGGCTACAAAGATCATCCCTCAGGTATGCTTTTTAGAGAAGTATAGAATTAGGATCTCGGTTCTCAAACTTTAGGTCTATCAGAATCACCTGGAGGGTTCATCCACAGATCGCTGGGTCCCAACCCCAGGTTTGCGAACTCAGTAAATCTGAGGCACGGTCCAAGAATCGCATTTCTAACAGGTTTCCTGGTAATGCTCTCCTGCTACTGGTCCAGGGACCCCGCCAGATCAGATCATTGAAAGCTTCCTTCAGGGTCTAAGATTTTCTGATACTACAAAATAAGAATTATTTAAGAAATGACCCAGAGTGACTAGCTCAGGGTAGAGGGATAAGATGTGGTGGTTCTCTTAAGAGCTTAATACGATGTTTAACAAGAAGACAACTGAGTCTTCACCTTTTAGCCCTGCCGTGACTCTGTAGATAACCTGATTCATCCCACAATGCTGAAATGTCGGCTCAGCATATCTCTGGGAATTTTCCGCTGCCTCATTTAGTTCAGGTGGGAAACCACATATATTCAAAGAGATAAATCCTTGGTTTTTACTCTCCGTATAATAACTGTACACCTTCTGGCTTTGGTGCCTTTCAACAAAAATAAAAGAGCAAAAAAAGTCCTTTTCCAAGACATGTGATGGGCACAATGTGGTAACACAACCTTATCTTGTGATTTCCGTTATTCTGCTTCTTTCGGGAGCTGTGAAATCCCCTGGAACACAAAATGTGTAAGTCATATACGAGTCCCTCAGGCAGCAGTAAACGGGAGCAAGGAAGGAGGAGCAGTTCCAACACTGCCTCGCAGAGCATGACCTTGGATGCAGCTTCCCCATGTTCACGTCCATTACCATATTTAATCCCCACAATGCCATGCAGGATGGACCAGACAGGTATCATTAACTCCATTTTACTGATAAGGAGGTTGACACTTTGAGTGTTCCTGCGTTGCCCAAAGATGCACAACAATCCAGGGCACAATAAACATTATAGAAGAAAAAAATCAGGTTCTCAGACCTCCGGAGCAATCTTTAAAGTTATCTCACCAAGCTGCTCTTGAAACAAAGCAGTAAGGCAAGGATGTGGGCCAGGGAAGATGACCAGGAAGTGGTATATTTGCAGCAGCTAGACAGGGCTAGAATGCCTGGACAGCACCAGCGATCCTTCCTCCTCTCCCTAATCTGTTGGGCTAGTTTCCTCATCTACCCATCCACCCAACCATCCACTCATGCACCCACGCACCTACCTGTCCATCCCTCTGTGTACTCAACCACCCATCCATCCATTTAATTTTAAATATGGAGAAACAGGCCCAGAGAGGTGAAGTGCTTGCCCAAGATTACACAGTTAGTAGCAAAGTCAGGACTAGAACTTAAAATAGAACTCATCTTCCAACTCTTAGTACAGACTACATACTATGCTACTTTTCATGAGAATGGCAGCATAATACTTCAGCACATTGCTGAGGTGTTTTACCTGATTTCTGTTTACCCTGTGTCTCTTCCCTTATTCTAGAACTAGTTTGATAGTTTATGCTTATTTCTGAGTGAAGGAAAGAGATACAAGAACACAGTCTTGTACCATAGGGTGTGTAGAATGCCAGGCAAATTATTTTTCTGGGGGTAGGAAACTGTCCATACACGTTATTTGAGCTGCCCAAAATTAGCCAGTTAGTAGCACTGGCTCGTGGTGCAATCGCATACAATCCTGACAAAGACATCCTGCTCCAACCGGTGGAAGTGATTGTGCCACCCAGCTGTCCTGCTAGAAGTAGAGCCCAGCCCTAGTGGTCCTAGCTGATCTGTAAGCATGAGGGCTAGGGCCCCTCAAGGATCTGGCCAACCCCTGTGTGGAGCACAGGGTCAGACGGTGCTCCTAAGGAGAGCAATGGGGATGGAGCCCATATACCTTTCAGAGGCCAGAGGAGGATTTGAAAGGTTGGAAGGAGACACTTCAAGTGCTGCGTTCACGAGGCATAGGGCCTGGGGCAGGGGTCCCATTTTCCCAGGTCTGAGGGCAATATTGCACCGAGCCTGGGAATACCTCACTGCAGTCCTGGAGACTCCCAACATTAAAAATATATGATGAAATCAAAACAGGACTTCCCCAGTCTGGGATGGATAAGGATTCTGTGGGCTAGAGGAGGAGGGAGAGGAAATTTGGAGGGGAGGGAAAGACAGCTGGGGTACTCCTGGGTCCTGAGTTCTGTCAAGTAGGGGCATGAGAGGAAAGAGGGACAGGAACCCTGAGCTGAAGAGAGGTTAGTGCCCCGGGGCCTGCGGCAAGCCTCGGCCTATAGGAGTCCCACTGCTCCCTCCACCCGATTCCCTCAGGCCTGGCCAGGCGAGGGGCAGAAAAACTGTCTGTGAAATATGTCTAGGTGGGTGGGCTTGAGGCAGCTCTCAGAGCCTTCCATCAGCATAGACTGGGACCAGTGAAATGTTTTCTATGCTCCCAGGAGTGTGCAGGCATGGCGGGGAGAGAGAGAGGAGGCAGGGAGGAAAGGAGGGAAGAGGGGGGAGAGAGAAAACACTGAATGGTTTCATACTCAGGGTCTTGATTTGGCTAAGAGTAAGTTTTCACCACTTGGCTGAATGGGCACTCAAAATAAAAATTAAATGGTTACCAAACATGCACACATAAATAATCAAACAACACTTTTTGAACATCTCAGTTTTTTTATTTAGCTTCACACCTAATACAGGAGGCTCAAATGAAAAGTGACAACTGAAATCCTGAAGAATGCCAATAGACAAGTGACTTAGAGCCACTTTGTCTTTGAGACATGGGCAATGTCTGGGCAGGAAAAAAAGTGGATTGTGGGAACTCTCTGGTGTTCCTTTGTATCTTGAATTCTCTGGAGAGGCCTGGGGGTCCATAATGTGGAAGAGGCCACAGAGAAAGAACAGACCCTTGCTCTCTACACTCACATTCCCAGCAGCCTCTTTCAAAAGGATGTGGAAAGCATGTAAAGGTGCTTCCAAGCATCTCTCCTCCAGGTTACGAGTGAACACTCGCTGGGCTTGGAGGCTGTGGGTTGTTGGCTTTGCTCCAGCCTTGACAGGTGGGAAGAAGGAAGCCAATGCTTGGGCACCATGGCCTACCTTGACCTCTGCTAAAAGAAGCCCTGCTCCTAGTCCCCACGCAAGTAGGTTCTTGGGCAGCTGTGCTGTTCCCAGGAGGGCATGTCATCACTACTGACCAGCAGGGGCAGGTGACTCTCTCAAGGCACCTGCCGAAGCCATTCCATAACCTGACATGAATCATGTCACCTCCCATTTTTTTCCAGCAATGAGGACATTCTTGTTTTCTCATGAAAGAGGCTGGGTCACCTGAGGACACTTCTTGCAGCACTCCAGCTGGCCTTTACCTTTGTGTCACCCAATTCTCTGTGTTCCCTCCAGGGGCGATGGCCATCTTTTTCACTGTAACAAATACACTGTAACTGAGCTAGTTAGGAGGATAAAAAGCCTCCCTTGTAATCTTCTAAATAATGCCTTGATCCCTTGTCCTCTTTCAGAAAGAAAGAGAGCCACGAATATCCCAACAGGGTTTAACCTGGGCTTACTGAAAATAAGCAAATTTTTTAAAGAAAAGAAAAGTGTAATATGAGCCAGCCATACATAAAAATATTTAACCTACCACATCTCTCCAAAGTAAGGTTTTGGCAAAGAGCCTTGCAATAGAAAAGTAATTAGGCCAGATCACCTGTTCAGATTGATATGTAAATTATATGAATAGAAGCACAAGTGAAATCAAATCAAGAAGCTTTTCAAGTCACCTCAAGTCATTTATTAAACTGTTACTGATATTGCCCCTAACCTCCAGGCCCACCCTAGGTACAATAGGATACATGAAAAGAATATAAGTGTCTTCCCCCCTCACATAAGTGACAATTTAATTTTTTATTAAATTTTTATCTATAGGCAACAACTGGAAAACAATACAAAAATCTACTGTAATTAATAAATACAGTAAGAATAATGGCTGCTATGCATTAAGTCCAAGGCCCTTTGTTAAGTGTTTTACATATGTTATCTCATTAAATTCTTGGGAAAACAGACAAGAGCTGTTAGTAAACTGATTTTATAGAAACAGAGATTAAGGATTTTGAACTGGCCCAAGGTCCTATGGTCAGTAAGGCAGGACTCGAAGTCAGGTCTGCTTGACTTCAGAGCTCTTAAGCATTTCCCAGTTCTGCGCATGTGTCAGCGAGAGGAACAGAGAGTATGTGCTATGGTCATTCAGAGAAGACAGAACACTAAGCTCCAGATAGTCAAAGTCCTCAGGGTACTGCAGTATACCAGGAATGCTCCAAACCTGGCTGCACTGGGACCAAAGCAAAGACAGGCCCCGCAGCTGGGCTCTGGTCCTGTCTGCGTGGGAGAGCTGTGACTTCTGGGCTGCTCGCACTCCATTCCAGGTCCATCTGATGCTGGGAAAGGTAAGCAACTTTCATAGTGTCATGCAGATTGCTGTGAAAGGTGGTGATTAAACAAGGTACTGTCCGACTCTTGTCTTGGGGAGAGGAGTCAGAGGAGGATGCAGTATAGCTCAGCATACAACTCAACTCAGATTCTGCAAGTTTATCTCCTTTGTAGAAATTTCTTTGATTGGCTGTGCATCTTGAGTAGCATCAGACTGGCACAGACTCACACACCCTAAAAACCCCTTGAGATGGGACACTTGACCTGCTCTGTGAACGGATGCTAGGTTTCCATGCTTTTCCACTGAAGGCCTTAAGCTGTCTTGAAGTAACCCAGATCTCAGTGATACGTAAAATACATCAAGTATTGAACCTCAATTGTGTGAAATCAGAACCTGAGAACCTCTCCACTATTAGGGAGGTAAGAGGTGAGACAGGGAGGTATAGATAGGAGTGGGAGGTGAAAATAATCTTGTGGGAGGGTGAGAGATGCAAATTCAGAGGGCCAACTCTTTTCCTGTGGCACAAGCTAACTTATTCATATAGTGGGAAAAACAGCTCAGGAAATATTCTGGGCACTTTCAGACAAATTTCTAAGTAAAATTCCAAAATCCTCTAGAGTATTATATATCTATACTGAAAGCAATCCTCATTTTATTATTAACAGTGTTAACAGACACTGTGATAACACTCTGAATGCATTTTCTTATCTGGTCTCCTAATACTTATATGAGGTGAGCATTGTACACCCGTATCTACAAGTAAGGAACTAAGGGAACGAGAATCTCAGTAACCTACCCAAAGTCAAATGGCTGGGGACTGCTGGAGCCAGGGTTCAAACCTGAATCTGCTAGAACCCAAAGGCTTACCTTTCAACTGACTCTGATGACAGTGTAATTGTCAAGCCACTTTGCTTCCTCAATGCATGAAATGCTTAATGAAATGAGATTGGTTTGCCCAAGTGACTCCTCTGCATAGTGGGATATGCAGTTTTACATACAACTTAGTGTTTTTTCTTAAAGCATTTCCTTTTTAAGTCACAAGACTACCACCAGCAATAACTACAAAAATCCAAACTGAAGTCTTTAAGCAAGAGTTAGGAAGTAAGTGTTTAGAGTCAACAGTCATTCTTTTTTTTTTCTCTTTCTAGGTACATTTTATATAGTGAAAGGTGCAGATCGTAAGTGTACAATTCAGGAAGTTTTGGCAAAACTATACCCTTGTACAACCACCACCCAAATGAAACACAGAGTATTTCCATCACCCCAGAAATTTCCATTTTCCTACCCCACAGGCAACCACTCCTGGTTTCTACCACCATGCATTTCTTTTTTTTGGCCTACTGTAGAACTTCATATCAGTGAAATCATACAGTGTATACTCTTTTGTGTTATGCTTCTTAGGCCTAATGTGTTTTTGAGATTCATCTCTATTATTACAGGTATCAGTTTTTCATTATTTTACTGTTGAATATTTTTCCCTTATATGAACATACCTTTGTGTATTCATACATTCTCCTATTGATGGACATTTGGATTGTATCCAACTTTTGGCTAGAATGAATAAAGCTGACATGTCATTCTTGTGCAAGTCTTTTATGGACATATGCTTTCATTTTTTCTTGAGTTTCTATCTAGCAGTGGAATATTGAGTTATTGCAGAGGCATATGTTTAACTTAAATGATACTACCAAAGATTTGTCCAATGTAATTTTAAACAGAGTTACAGATACTCTACAGTCTTGTCTACATTTGATGTTGTCAGATTTTAATTTTAGCCATTCTAGTGAAATGGTACGTCATTGTGGTTTTACTTTGCATTTCCCTAATACTGTTGAACATTTTTTCACATGCTTGTTTGTTATCTCTACCTCCTTTGGTGAAATGTCTGTCTAAAACCTTTGTCCATTTTGTTGTTATTGGATTGTTATCCTGACTTTTGAGAATTCTTCATACTGGATAAAAGTCTTAACAGATGTGTGATTTGTAAATGTTTTCTTTAAATACATGTTTTTCATTTCAATCTCCCAATAGTGTGTTTCTAAGAATAGAATCACTTAATTTTGATGAAGTCCAATTTAACATTTTTTTCTTTTATGAATTAAGCTTTGGCTTCTGTAACGAAAAATTCTTTTCTTAAACTAAAGTCACAAAGATTTCATCCTATGTTTTCTTCTAATGGTTTTATGGTTTTCATTTAAGCCTATGGTCCAATTTGAGTTGATTATTGTCTATGGTGTGAAACATGGATCAAAATTAATTTATTTTGTATCTGAATATCCAGTTGTTCCAGGACCTTTGTTAAAAAAACAAAACAAAACAAAACTCTCCTTTCTCCACTGAACCTGCTTGGCACCTTTGTAAAAAAAATCAATTAACCATATATGTGTGGATCTAATCCTGGACTCTCTATTCTATTCCATTGATTGATTTGTCTATCATAATGTCAGTGCCTCAATTACTGTGGCTTTATAATAAATCTTGAAGTTAAATTGTATAAGCTTCCAACTTTGTTCCTCTTTTTCAAAATTGTTTTGGCCATTCTAGGTCATTTGCATTCACATATGAATTGTAGTTGGTCAATTTCTACCAAAAACATAAGTCTCCTGGAATTTTGATTGGGAATATGCTGAATCTATTTATAGAGAACTGGTATATTAACAATAATGAATCTTGAGTCAAGAAAAAAAGCCTATGAATATCATATATCTCTCTATTAATTTAAGTTCTCTTAAATATCTCAGCAATATTTTATAATTTTATTAAATCTATTCCTAAGTATTTTGTGTTGGTGATATTGTAAATGATTTCTTAAATTTAATTTTTTTCAAACTGTTTTCTATTAACATGTAAGAATAAAATTGATTTTTATATATTGATCTGTATCCTGCAAATACGATGAACTTATTTGTTATTTCTAACAGTTATTTTTAGATACCTTATGACTTTCAATGCATACAATTTATATCTACGGACAGGTTATTTCTTCTTTTCCAATCTTTGTGCCGTTTGTTTCTTTTTCTTGCCTTATTACAATGGCTAGGACCTCTTGTACAATGTTGACAGAAGTGATAAGAGCAGTATTTTTGTCCTGTTTCTTGTCTTAATCAGAATATGTTCAATAGTTCTTCATTAAGTGTGATATTAGCTGTAGGCTTTCTGTCTTTGCCCTTTTTCAGATTTAAGAGGTTCTAGTCTTATTTTGCTAGGAGTTTTTAAATCTATAAATGGTTATTAAATTTTGTCAAATACTTTTTCTTCATCTCATTACCTATTTTTATTGTGTTTAAACTTAGCTTCCAAATATTTCTGCTAGCTATTTAGTGTGCCCTAACATGTGTGGTCTCCTAGCAATTTTGCTGACTCCAACACAACATGAAACTGGATTCATACAATATGACTGAAAGCTGCTTTTTCTGGACTGCTGTACTTTTGGGTGGTAGCTTGTTTTCACTCAGATACTGTTCTTTATGGGAGTGCTCTTAATGTGGAGCCAAATTATTCTATAAATATATACTTAACTATTAGGAGTACTTACTGCAGAGTTTCTTTCACCTATCACATTTCTTGAAACAAATGTAGCCAAAAGCCTCAGAATTTGGCTAGTATATCAGATTCAATTCACAATCTGAATAAGAAATGCAGAAATATTACAGTGCCTCCCCTCCCTCCCCCCTCCCCACACACTGTATCAAAAGCCATGCAGCCAAGACAGATTGGAAAGGAATGAAGCACTGAGATGTGCCATGGGGAAGCCAAGTACCTTACTATCTGTGGATCAACCTGATCAAACCACATGTGTTAGGGGGCAGTTTGGAAAGAAAGTTATTTCCTTGCCAGTCTAGATTTGGCTAGGAAAAATAACTACCTCATTCTCAAGGATTGCTAAAATCTTCTTATAGTATTATTCCCTTATCAATTGTCACTCAGTCTCAAAAGAAAATAGCCATCTTATCAGTAGACATGACATTTAAATACTTGAAGCCAAGCCTAATTCAGACTAAGAGTTCATTTTTCCTCTGTGGCTTCATACTTTATACCTATGTTTTCTTCTTCTTGTTGATTTTTACTTTCAAACTTTTCTGTCAACTACACATACCAAGTATATAGAAAGTAACTTTTGTTGATGACTACCAAAGAATATATGCTCAAACTTGACTTGCCCTTCATGATCAACTTGGGAACATTCTTATTACAATGACACTTTCAAATCTCAAACATTCTGGAACAAGCACATCTTTGAATTAGTTTCAAGGCCAACTCACCCATGAAAACCAGCCTTAAAAACCTTAGGCCTGAATTTTGTGTCCAGTGGAAAAATCCTGCAAAACTCAAGGGAGCCGGTATCAAATAAGTTTAGAAAGTAAGACATCCTCCTGGAAATTCACATGACATATTTTCATGTGAAAAGCTCTCCATATAGTTAACTTAGCATTGCCTTCAGTTTTTTGACTGTGGAAACTTGTTTTGGTTTGGCTTGGCTTGGCTTGATTTGGTTGACAACAACTTTTAACTCTCAGTCCACAAAACACACTTTGACACTGTCACTTTACCTTGTATATTCATTAGTACCCGTATATACTCTGCTCCACAAAGGGAAATGAGTATCTCCCAGGGCAACATTTGATATTTGACTATCACAATCATCCATCAAAACCCTTCAATCTGGCCTTGCCTTTATGGCTGTGTAGACGGTAAAGTGCCATTTATAAAAGGATCATGTTTAGGTCCCTGACTTGACTTGATAGTTGAAGGAAGTTGAAGGTAGAAGGAGGGTAAGTGTTTTGCAGTGGGAAGTACAAATAGGGTGAGAATGGAGGTGGAGGAAGGAGAAAAGGAGAAGATGATGACGATGTGTAGAGCACTGGCTGTAGAGAAGGTGCATGGCCCCTCTGGGAGACTGTAGCCTACATGTGTGGTTCACTGCTGAGGAATGAGGTGGGGCTTCCTCCGTGATGAGCCCAGCAGCCTTTATGAAGATGGTTAACATGGCTCAACCCTCACTGGAGCATGTTTGAATCATTACTATCATGGGCAATGAGGTCCCATTTCTTCTTCTGCCTCTCCTGCTATCTTTTCTTTTGGAGTCTTGGGTTGGTTTAATTTTTATTATTAAGGCAGCTTATTTTCTGTAATATGAAACTTGTTGATTCACCCTAGTACATTTTGATTTTTTTTTTAAATCTCAGAATTCGTTTCCTCTATATAGAGATTCCGGAGTTTAAGGTCTGGACAGGGGCTGTGTTGCAGGCTGTAGTGCAGTGATGGGACTGTTCCATGTCTGAGCTGTTCGATGTGGTGGCCACTAGCCACACGGGACTATTAAGGACTTGAAATGTGGTTAATGTGACTGGGAAATGGAAATTTTAATTTTAATGAATTAAAATTAAATAGGTGAACATGGCTGGTGGCTTCTATATTGGACTGCATATCTGGATGCTAGACCCCTGAGGGAAAAGGAATAATGTCTATGATACAGTGTTGGGATGACTACACCACATTCTGAGTACTGTAAAATCTGCTAAATCTATGAAAACTTGCCTTAGTTTTAGACTAACTTACACATGTTGTAGTAAGTCTGAAGATATGTAGTTTTCTGTGGTATCCATGTTTTTTATATACAGAGGCACTGTTTCTCCTAATTATGTGACTTTTAAAATATCTAGGAGGCTGTGTGTGTAGTAAATGTAAAAGTGTTTTGGAGTCATACAGGCTTGGGTCAGAATCCTCATTGAGTCACATTATCTAATGTCCCTTTACCCACATTCCATCTACAAGGTTCCAGCAGGAACTGCCATGTTCCTATAATGTGGTCTTCCTCACCTCTCTCCCAGGCACAGTTGATTCGTCTAAACTGGACCAACTTGTTCTCCCCGTGGGAAATTTGGAAAAGAGAGAAATAGAGAAAGAGAGAGATCAGATGCTTCGGGTGGCTAAATCTATACCATTGACATTGAGCACTGCTGGTATTCTTGGTTTCAACAGGGGGACCACAAAATTCAAGGGAGCCAGTGTACATGTCAGAGAAGTATACAGATGGGCAGAATGGGGCACAAATAAGAGATGGAACAAGGACAGTGAGGTACTTCGCCTCTCTCTGGAGAACATCACAGTGCTCACCCGTATTTGGTTCCCTTCTCTATTCCCAGCAAGGGGATTATTATACTACCCAGCCTCCAACACTTAAGGAGAGCCATCTGACTGAAAGCAGCATGGGGTGCCTCCTGGCAGTGAAAGATTCTCCAGGCTCTCACCTCCCCTGCTGGGGCACATGAGACGCCTAGTGTTGAGATGATCACCCAATCTTATGGCAGCAGCCTGGTTCTCTGAGTCACCATGTGGAGGACCATTGACCTGAAGACCTGCAGGGTGGGGAAATAACATTTGTTGTCTTAAACCACTGAGATTTGACATTGTTATGACAGCATAACTCGGCTGCTTCTGGCTAATATTATCTCTGAACTTCAGTTCCCTCACCTGGAAAAAGGGGGTAAGACTACCTTGTTAGAAGAAACATCATTTCTTTATTCTTGAACAGCTATGATTTCTAGGTCAAGCTGATTCTAGTCTACCAGGCACTGTAGTCAGTGTGATACAATTAGGGCAAATTCAATGTCATCTGAAATACATTCAGATCTGAAATACATTCACATCAGCCTGAGGAGTTCAAGAAAGTCTCAAAAGAGACCCATGGCAGAGGATGAATTGTCCTTTGTCAGGAGACAACTGTGCTGCAGGCCTGAGGCTGCTTGTACTACCATGGGCACCTGCAGACCTCAGGCCATCCTCACAGCAAATGGGCACGCACCCAGAGCCCTGTGTGATGCTCCTTCTTCCTGCTGCTGGCAGGTAGGCGGTGACTCACAAAGTCAGCCCTTGGGAGAAAAAAACTGGCGTCACAAGCTGGTGCTTCAGACAAAAGAATGAAAAAATAAGGCTCCAGCAAATCTGCTAGCAACCCCAAGGCAGGCATAGGACATCCCTCCCACATCACAGCACACTCCTCTCAGACTGATCTGTGCCGCATTTCTGCATTGGGTTTTTACCGTTGGGAAGAAGATCTGCCCTCATGGTGGCAGCCTTGATGCCCAAGCCCAGCATGTTCAACCAGTCAGAAGAACACACGCATGAAGTATGAGTCTGAAAACAGAAATAAGCTCAGTTTGGGGTGATAATGTGTGGAATCAACCTTGTTATTCCACAGCCATCAGCCGGGAGCCTAACAGAGAACAGTCCCCAGTAGGTAGACAGCTTTTCTTTCTTAGGGAGGTGGCCATTGGTCAGCAGGTTTGCCAGGGACTGTAAGGTCTGTGTAGGTTAAGAGAATACAGGTTCTCTGCACAGACCACGAGTGACTTCCAGCCTTCACTAAGGTGGCAGGCCAAGAGCTTCAGGAGGATTGGCCAACCCTTGAAAAGAAGAGAAACACTGCTGGCTGGAGAGGAGGTGCCCTGTCCTGGAGGGAATCTCCAGGCTGTGCCCTAACTCAAACACACTTGCTTCAATGGGCCACCCCTCCTGTGTGTGTGCAGGCCACTGCCGCAGAACAGGCAGAACTGGATGAAGAGAGTAAGAGGGAGAGAACCGACTGATCCTCACCTTCGGTCATTCCTAGTCAGCCCCAGCAGCCAATCTATTGAATGGCCACTTCTAGTCTTTATTTCTTGCCATTGTCTCTGTCACTGGGTGGGGAGGGGTTTAGATTTTCTGGAAAACTTTTTTAGTCAAATTGTGATCCCCAAAGCTCAGGGCCCAGGACCAGAAATGAGTGTGTGCTATGCACAAGCCTTCTTAAAAGGAAGCTGGGGCGTCAAGGCTGGGGCGCGAAGGCTGAACTGAAACCAAGCTGAGAAGAGATTTTGTGTGTCTGTTTGTGGTTTTGAAGGTCAGAGACTACATTTCCTTCCTGTTGAGCTTGAAAAGGGCGTCCTGCTCCTCTCTCAAGGAGCATTTCATTTGTGGGCAAGAGCCATTTGTTTATGTTAACGGCAGTGTATAATATCAAGTGGGCGGTGGTTATTTCGTTTCTAGCATAAGAGTTATGGTATAATGCGTTATTTACAGAGTTTGTTTTGTTATTTGTTTTCTTTCTAATCTCAAGGGGGGATTTTAACATAGTTAACTCTCAGTTACTCAAGTTCTCGAGTTTGTTTTGCTGGCAGCTAGCTGAGCGGAGCTGGAGTAGAGTCGCTGGAAGCAGGCAGATGCAGGAGGTGCTGTTCTAGAGAAGAAGGTTTGTCGGGACTAGTGATTCAGGAAAGGAAGAGGAAGGTTATACAGCCAAGAAACCAGATGTCAGGACTTGTTGACAGCTTTGGTGTGGAACCCCAAGAGCAAGAAAGTAAAGCATAATTCCATGGTTGCAAAGTCTAGAGTAGCCTTCATACAACTGAAATATAATGCAGTCCACATATATCATTTATATGTTTTCTAGTAGTCATATTAAAAAGGCCAAAAGAAATAGATGAATAAGATTACTATTTTGGTAATATTTTTAAATTTAACCCAGTACATCCAAATAATGATCATTTCACTTTAATACTTTACCTATTTTTTTTCACAAGAAGTCTTCCGAATCCAGAGTGATCCCCACTTAGAGTGCGCCTCATCAGAGATCAGCTGCACTCCACACGTTCAGCCACCGTACCTGGCTGGTGGCTTCCGTAATGATCAGCAAAGGCCGAGAGGATTAGAAGGATGTAAGAAGAGGTAAGTGGGAAGGAATCCTTTGTTGGGAGAGGAATTTGATAAAACTTTGCCATGTTATGTTTGGAATCATAATGGGATGGCCAAGAGATGACCTCAAGGAAACCAATGATGTAGAACGGGGCGTTGGAGTTGGGGAGGTAGAGAAAGCTGATTGGTTAAGGCAGGTTGGAGGTAATAAAAATCCTGTTGCTGTCTTCTGAAATGTGTGCTGTGTGAATGCCCACACACTGTTCTTTATTAAGTAAGGTTTAGCTCCTTGACATATGTGTCTGTAAGAATGAAGGGAATCAGATCGTAGTGAGCAGGCTCCCCCTAGAGCTTTTTGAAACTTGAAGTATTTGGGGATATCATTGTCCATCTGCCAACTTCCGAGTCATCTCCCAGTGTACACCAAGGATTCAGGTTTGAGCACTGTGTGCGCCATCTGACGTTCTGCTAAGTTCCTGACCTCATTGCCAACGACTATCACCTCCATTCCTCTCTAGCCACATTTCCATATTTTTCAGAGGGAATTTCCATTGTGCAACTCTCCCACATTCCAAACATTGATTTCACTTCCATATCAAATACACACACACACACACACACACACACACACACACACACACCTACAGATACATACACATCCAAAATGAAATCAACAGTTCTCAATACTTTTTACAAAACAGAAATATTTTTATTTTCTATTATAAAGTGTATGTTTAAAAAATACATGTTAAAATATCAAAAAGTGCAGTAGTGTATAAACCAGAAAATAAATGTATTGTTAACTATTAGCTATTTGTTCTATGTTTCTTGTAAAATAGGATTCATCAAACTATATCATCCCATATGACATAATTATCCACAGTCTGCTTTTTTGCTTAAATGTACATTGTGGACACACACCCTACTTCATCTTTTTTAATGGATACATAGTACTCTATTTTGTGGGTGTTCTACCACTTATGTATCTAATCTCTTATTGATGGAAATTTATGTTGCCTCATATTTCCTTTTTGCCATTAAAAAATACTACAAGGGTGAGTTCTACATACACCGCTGCACAATTGTCAGTTTTGTTCCTTAGGGATGTATTTCTAAATGAATTTCAAAGTGAAATTACATCATTATTTGCATGAACATTTTAAAATTCTCAGTGAATGTTGCTAAATTGCTCCATGAGGCTTATGCACGTTTATGTTCCTTTCAACCACTGCTTGACAGTTTTGCTTCCCAACAGCACACGAATACTGGTTATTTTCATTCTCTGCAACCCGGTCAATCTGACAGATGCTGAACAGCTCACTGCATTCTGTGTCTTCACTCCTCTAGTGCCTGGTAGGGTAGGGCAACTCTTCAATGTTTTGAAAGTTTGTATTTCATCCTCTGTGATTGCCTGTTCTTACTTTTTGCTCATTTCTATATTGGGGTTTTGTCTTTGTCTTATTAACTTAATGATAGTAAATTTTGTCTGGAATATACCCTGCAGATATTTTCCCAATTATTTGTTTTTGACTTTGTTTGTGATGTCTTTGCTTAATGTTTATTTCCATTGCAGGTAAAATCAGGTTAAAATAATCATGGAGAAGCTGAAATTGGGAATTGCAGGAAGGTGGAACAATGGAAAGAAATAATTCAGTGCTTTCCCTTAGTGAGAAAACTGGCCTAAGTGTCTCTTTTCTCTCTCCCTCTCCCTCTCTCGTTATATACATATGTATAGATGTAAAATGGAAATCTCTCTTAATTATCCATACAAATGGTGTAAGTCTCATTTTGTCAAAAACAAAATACAAGTTTGTATTTTATTTTAGTACATAATTAAATATCTAAACTGTAATAAGATAGGAAAATTTTAAAAGATATTTTCTGTTCCAGGCTTAATTCTGATTTTTCTTCAGAAAAAAAAAATGCCAATTGGGATAAAAAAAAGAAAACAGTCTTGGAAAAATATTTTTTTAGAATTAACAATAATAATCATTTGGAAATACTTTGCAGTTTAAACAAGTTTCTCCAACATTATCCTTTTTATCACAGATGGTGATACTGGGCTAGGTTAAGCATAGTATTTATTCCAGAAACATTTTTAAGCACCTACTCTATGCTAAGTGCTTCTGAAAAAGGAAGAATTTCTTGCCAATTGGCAGATGGGGCAAGAGCATGAAGAAGTTAGATATTATGCTAAATGTGCCAGGACCCAATAAATATAGAAAAATCAATTAGCCCAGCTCTGTCTTGAGGACCTTCCAGCCTGACGGAGAGGAAGGACCCTGAACACACCTGCGTGGTGCAGGGCCTCTGGCACACTAGAGGTGGGTGCAGGGTGGGGAAGGATTGAGTCTACCTGGAAGGAACTGAATCTCTAAATGGTAGTAAGATATAAAAATAAAGGCTATTTTCTCCTTCAGACTAATTCTGATTTTTCTTCAGAAAAATGCCAATTTTTGCCAAAGGATCTAAGCAGTTTTCAGAAGAGGCAATCCTCAAGCCAAGTTTGGTGAGAAAGTATGTTGTCAAATTATCCAAAAACTAAGAAAGCAGATTTCAAATAGTTCAGAGGAAAGATAGATGTGATTGCAAAGACCAGGCATTCTAGAAGCGCCTGCAACATGTAAGATGATCTGCTAAGGGGATAGTATGAGATACAGAAAAATAAATCATGAGAACCTGTGATGCACAGACCATCAGATGATGAGGGCTGTGGGAACCTGGTATGTTGATGCCCATGGCTCTGATATGGACCAACCTCTGATGTGACTCCTGTTAAAGATAATATGCATTTTCAAGCTCTAATTATAACAATGATAATAATAATAACTCTCACTTATATGGCCCTTTATACTTTCCAGGCTCCATTCCAAGCAACTTACAACATAATAGCTCATTTATTCCTCATAGGAACCTGTATCTCCCTTTTGCAGGTAAACAAATTGAGGCACAGAGAGTTCAAGCCACTTACCCAAGGCTGTTCAGCTCATCAATGGTGGGGTCAAAATTTGAACCTGAGCTGGGATGTGAACCCAGCCTTTCAGACTGCATCATCTGTGTTCGATCACTGTTCTCCTAGCAGATAACACTTGCTGAGCATTTACTATGATGCAAGTCTGTGCTAAGCACTCATATGTATGATCTCAATTGCCATAACCCTAGGAGTCTGTGAGGTTGACACTCTAATTCCTCTACATTAATAGATAAGGAAACTGAGCATGTAAAGAGTTCAGTTGCTTGCCTGAGGCCACGCATTAGGAAATAGCAGAGCCAGGATTTGAACCTAGTGAGAATGACCCTTGAGGGAGTAAGAGCTTATAGGCATTATTGTGGAAGCACCCAATGCAGAAGAAGGAGGTGATGGGTCACAGCATTTGGTGCTGGACCACCACATCCACTGTCACAGTTCTCTTTGGAGCCTCCAGATCGAATGAATATTCAAAGGTTGGTCAAAGAGCATTTTAGGAAGGTTGCAGGAACCAGAGGTGACAGGCTTATCTAAAAGGAAACCAGGAAAGAGGTAGAAGAGTGTCCTAATTATCTGAAGACTTGTAAGAAAGAGAGATGGGGCTTATCCTTGTAGCTTCGAAGGTGAAAAGTAAGGATTTTCCAGTAGTTAACTCATAAATGGAATGAAGTTGTGAGCCCCTTGGTCCCTACCAGGGGTTTTTGAGAAAAGGCAGGGAAAAAAAATTGTTAGAAAGTTTAGAGAGTAGAATTCGGTATTGGGGGCAGAATCCATTTAAGTTGCCTCTCAGGTTACTCTCTCCTAATAGTTTATTGAAGCTTAATCATCTTCAAACATACTTGGTGTCTTTTAAGAAAATAAACATAAGACAAATTCAAGCCACGAGAAGTTCATTAAAGGCTGTTTATCCAACATTCTCTTAACTAGCCCTTGCATGTTTTACCAATTCTTGGTGCATGGGGCTCATAACGATGCTCCTAAGGCAATAAAAGTGCCTTCAGTATTTTAAAAGACACATTGGATGATGTTCCTTGCAATTCACTGTTCAGAATTTTTTTGTAACATTCTAATTCTTTTGATCACTTGAATGATAACTAATTCATCTTTAACCAGAATATGTGTTTAACTAGAATAACCCATCCCCTCACCATGACAAATAGCAAATGTTCTGGAACAGTCTCTGAATGGGAAGACTGAGCAGGGCCCTGTATGAAGCCGTTTCCCTGTGGGAACCTAGAGGCAGCACCCCCCTGCTCATTTCCTCCCTTGGCCAAGCCCAGGTCCCAGAGCTTATTATTTAAGTGTCGAGGCTGTGGTTTATTCAGCTGCTCCAAGAACAGGAATGCTACTGCTTGTAAGTTTGACTGCCGGGAGTGTCCAAAAAGCAGCCAGTGCTCACGAGGGGCACGTGCTCCAAAGCACAAAAGGTTTATTCTTGTCTGATGGCTGCGACATGAATGCTAAGAGAGAGATGATGACACCAGCTTCAAAGGTAATCCCCACCAACTCCAGCAACAAGATGCCCCAGATAGAATTTGTCCAAGGGACAGTAGTTCACTCAGTTAATTTAGATAGCTTCTAACCCACTGTCAGCACGGTGGGCAACGTGCTCACAGCCACAGCCCTGTGTATTTCAAATCCCTGCTTCATTACCTGTCTCTCCTGTCTGGCTGCTCTAGTCATTGACTATTAACTTTAAGATTCACCTAGCTAAGGCTGGCCAGTCCCCACAATGCTCAGCCGCTCTGTGTCCCCCAGCTCCTGGAACTGGCCTGGCAAAGACCCCTTTCCCATGTCCCAGAGAGAAAGTGAGCCACCCCCATGAGCAGAGCCTGACTGACTGGACTGAGACCAATGGGCTTGTTGCCAGGTCCTCTGCCACCCGTGGCCTTGCCTCCCCTTCTGTCTTGTAACTGACGTGTCTGTTGTACCTGTTCACTCTCGGGGTCTCCTGCCCCTCTTCCTACTCCAGAGCCTGCTGTGCGGGGTGCACCCAGGACTGTGGGCTTGTGCTGCATCTACAGCTGTGCTCCAGGGGCAGCACCAGCAGAGACCAAAGACTCGTGTTCTGGTCCCAGGCTGGTGCGTTCTGTGTGGTCCTGAGGCTGGAAGGCTTGTTTCCTCAGCTGCATCCCAGGAGTGACACCCACACCCTGCTACAACATGGAGGGGATGAGGGTGAAGGGCAGAGGGTACTGGAGGTCTCTGCAGGCTGAGAACCTCGCTACAGTGGAAAACAGAAGCCTTGCAACCTTAGAAGGAGAGAGATTCTAACACCCACTAGGACAACGTGGATGAGCCTGGACATCTTGCTAATGCAATAAGCCAGTCACAAAAGAAGCACTTCCCTGCGGCTACCAGTTCAGGCAATGCATAAGGAATAAGTGCCTGGACAAGGAGAAAGGTACTCCAGAGGGTCCTGCAGCATTCTTTCATGGAAGCCTCTTGTAGGTTCCACAGATGCTAAGTCATATGGCATGGAAAAGAAGTAATGCATGCCCGAAGTTAAAAATATAATAAAAATCTCCATTCTTTATTATTCTTCGGTCACTGAGATTTAACCTTTCATTAAGATAATCCAGTACTTTGTTAAGTTCAGAAATTTCTCACATGCCACTTCTAGGTATAAACGTCACAGAATTGAAAACAGGGACTTCAACAGATGTTTGTATACCCATGTCCATAGCAGCATTATTCACAAGAGCCAAAAGGTGGAGGGCAACCCAAGTGCCCCTTGACAGATGAATGGATTTAAAATGTGGTATATCCATACACGGAATATTGTTTATATTTATCAGCTTTAAAAAAGAAGAAAATTCTGACCCCTGCTACATGGATGAACCTTGAGGACATCATGCTATGTAAAATAAACTAGTCATAAAAGAATAAATGCTTTATGACTCCTCTTACAGGATGTACCTGGAATGGTCGAATTTATAGAGACAGAAGGTAGAATGGTGCTTACCAGAGGCTGGGAGGAGAGAGAGTTATTGTTTAATGGGTACTGAATTTCTGTTTTGCAAAATGAAAAGGCTTCCGGAAATTGGTTCTACAACAATGTGAATATACTTAACACCATTCAGTTGTACTCTCAAAATTGGTAAAGATGATACATTTTACATGTGCATTTTACCACAATTAAAAACAAACACACACACAAACAGGATTCAAAGGCCCTGCACATCCATGTGGTCTGAGACTAAAGTTTGGTTTATAGTCATTTCTGAGAATGAGTGATTCCTGAGTTACCAAGTTATGTGCCTATGCACCTTTCCTTTGGTCTCCAAGGGCTCTGTTTTTATATCCTAAGTGTCTTCGGAATCCACTGACTCCCTTCCACCACTCTGCCGCCATCGCTGTGGCTTGGATGGACACTCCCACCATTGTCCTCTGCATCAGGGCAGGGACTAGCAGATGGCACACTGTGTGGGGTGCCTGCACAATCCCTCTTTACAAAGGTTCTTGGCAGGAGTAAGGGAAATGAACAAGGGATGGAGAGGCACCCTGGGGTCCCATAGGTGTCTGGGTCTGAAAGAAGCCATGATTATACACAACCTAGAGGAAGAGCCACAGCTAGGAGAAAGGTCTGCCCAGCAGGCACCAGGGCTCCCACAGGGGAGCCCAGCCACTGCCAACCTAAGGCCACAGCAGGGAGGGAGCTGGGGAACACGCCCCCCAGTTTCTCTCTTCTCACACCCTCTCCACTCTGGCTTCTGCCTCTTATGGGCTGAACCCACCAGGAGATCAGAAGGCAGTCTATTGATGCATCCAAAACATGGCAGCCTATTGGGACACAGAGCAGGATGGAGAAAAGCAGCAAGTGGGTCTAAAAGGGCAAATGGAAAATAGCGGTCCCCCCTCCCAACCAAGCAAACATGATGTGTTCACAGTGGCAGGATTCATTTCTTTCGGCTGGTTTCTCTGACAAGACAAGAAGCAAGAACTGATGAGGGGAAGCAGTGCCAACAAGTTAGAGGAGGAAAGTCCTAAGGGCACATGCTTTTGCTGGAAAGATAAGAGAGACTGGGAGAGGAAGAAAGAGGGAAGGATTGGGGCACTGCAACCCAGTGTCCCCACCCTGGCCAGTGAGTCAGTCCAGCGTATGCCTGACCCAGCACCGGAGTGCTTCTCACATCAACCTGTCCCATTGGAAAAGCCCAGTTCCCTTGCAGCAGATACGTTCTTGATGCATTTTCCCAAAGCATATGAGGGCTGAGGTCCAGGATTGCAGGACAGCTGGGGGAACTTACTTTTTGTGGGCAATTATTGGATTTCAGCTCCCCACCCCCACCTCGCCTTCTTCTTCCTGTTGGATAGAGAGTGTTTTATAGAGCAATTGCAGGCTTTTATCTGAAGGAACAAACAGCTAGCAAGGCTGGCCCTTGAAACACTAGTAGGATGTCAACATGGGAGCCTTGGAGAAATTCTTCTTGAAGAGTACTTAAGTCAATAATACTGGGGGAAACAGCGAGAGTGCAGAGTGAGCTGAAGTGAATGTGCCTCTCTGTGAATAATGAGGACAGACCACAGCGTGCCCTGCTCTCTCCACTCACCAAATGCAGGGCCCCGAGTACTTAGGAAATGCACAAAAGCCTCCTGGCACTGCCATTAAAAGGAGAAGGGGGTCATTATGTCCATTTTGTAAATGGGGTGCAAAGAAAGGCCTGAGTGCTTTGCCCCAGTTCATTGCACAAGAAAGCAGGGAAGCCTAGGAGGGTCTTAACTCCACCCTGCTCCTATCTGGGGAGGGTCATCCTGGCCCAGATGGAGGTGGGGGCACCTGGTTACCAGATTTGGTCCCAAGCACCCCACTTTCCCGAGAAAACTCATGGATGTAGGAACCTCCAGAAAGGGGAAGCAGAAAGACAGAGGTCCTTTTTGGTGTGGGGCAAAGTGGAAAATATATGTAAATATAAATAAACACAGTAGCCCAAGCTCGGGCTCAGCCAGCTGAATGAAGGCAGCTGCAGACACTCCAGCCCCCGAGAAGGACGCTGCAGGCGGGGGCTCTACTCCTCCTGGGGCAGCTCCAAGGGCCTCGCATATGGGGCCTTTTTAAAAAATGAAATTCTAAAGCAAATCTTAGGTCTTTACAGAAGTGTCTTTAGTGGAACAAGCTCCACAATGATGTGACACTGCTGTAAATCCCTTGGAGAGGGATTCGGGTCTCACTTACTGGTGTCCCTGCCAGTGGGTTTGCGGGGGAGGGAGGGAGGGAGGGAGGGAGGGGAGAGGTAGTGGGGAAGAAAGAGAGGAGGACGAGGGGCAGGAGAGAGGAGGGAAACAGGGAAAGTTTCAAAAGAGGAAGGTGGGCCGGATAAAAGAAGAAAATTTTCTCCTCCTTTTCTCCTCTTAGCAAAGAGTGAGAGGGCCAAGTCCGAGCGGCCTGCCTGCCCTCCCCTGCACTCAGTACGGCCAGCTGGGGACGCTGGGTGCTGGCCTTGCTAGTCTCTGATCATTCACCACCCCCAAATCCACTCTCGGCCCTGTCCGGCCTGAGTGGCTGAGCCCCTCAGACAGGATCGCCGGCCTCCGTGTCCTCCGGTGTCCCTGTCGGCCAGTGGCACAGCAAGGACAGGAAGACAGTAACACAAAGATGTTGAAGCCTTCACTCCCCTAGCTCTCTCCGTGCTGGGGCAGTGCGGACGTGCGAGGGTCAGCAGCCACCTGGCCTCCCTGGGGGCCTGCCGCTCCTTCTGCAGCCTCTGAGGCTCCCGCCCCTGGGGCCCTCAGGCCCAGGGTAAGTGGCAGTGTTCTTCACCCCCAGGAGCTGCCACTCCCAGCCCTCTCCCGCAGCCCTGCCCACCCCTCAGTAGCGAGCTGCCTTCCCTAAATTCTCTCCCATTAAGCCTTTTCAAGTGGATCCTGAGTTTCCTGCCAGGGCCTTGATGGGGACAGTTACCTAACTTCCCTGAGGGCTGACTTCTTTTGCTCTACAGTGAGAATGATGACACAGGCCAAGGTTGTTCCATAGCTGAGTGATAGGAAGGCAACTGGGCGGCCACTGTGCCCAGAACAAGATCACACAGTTCAGAGGCATGGATTCCCTTTCTCCACCTCTTCTGACGAGTGCCAGGCCCCGGGCTTTCTGAAAGAGATGAGAGCACAGATGAGCCATAAGCCCATCGCCAAGACAGCCTCCCAGACCTACACGATCTGGCGGCTCCGATGGCCCGTGAAGATGTTTTTATCAGCTCACAGCTGGAGGAGAAGTGAATGTACCACTTCATGGGTGTGACACGTACAGGCATGGGTACCCACCTCTAGGCCCTGCCAGCAGGGATAAAACCAGTGTGCACCTCACTTAGCAAGGAAAGCGAGGAGGACCTCTGGGCCTGGGACCAATTCTCCGCAGTAAGAGAATCGCGGCTCCTGCTGGACAAGGCCTCCGTTTTGGGGTGGCACTTCACTGAGCTCTGGGGTTAGAATCAACCTCCTCCACTTCAGACCTTAAAGCATCTTAGTCATTAATCCTCATTGCAGAGAGTTCATTGCATCTCCAAAGAAACTCCAGCTCCTTCTTCCTCTCATGCATTCTCAATGAGTATATACTAAGGTCTCCACTGTGTGGCATCACAGGGGCTGAGGGGCAAAGGAAGCACACACAAAATGTGGCCCTTCTCCTGCAGGAGCTCAGAGTTACAACAAGAAGCTGGACACAGTACCTGGCCTCGTGCTGTCACTCACCAGCTCTCCATGTGGATGCAGCTGCAGACGAGACAGGCCATGTGCACGGTGGAAGTTCACTGAGGGTAACTGCAAAGTGGAGAAAACTTGCTGCAGTTGCATTAGTGGAAAGAGAAGGATAGGGGGAAACTTGAGACATGATTTTCAAGGTTATGGGCATCCTGATCTGGACTCTTTTGCTCAGCCCACACTAGAGAGTGGGCTGCATAGCGATGAGGCTGTTCTTAGCCTGGTGGTCTGTTTCTTACTCTCGTATAGTCATACAATGTTTGTCTTACTAACCTGTCTAGGCACCTGTGTTTGCTTGTGAGCACTCAGCTGTACTGGCTTTCCCATTTCTCCTCTATTTGCTATTCTTTTGGCTCTCGTAATTGTTGTTATAACTATAATCCACTATGTTCCATTTACAAAGGATGCTAATCCTCCATGTGGAAATGTGTCCGACGTTTCCATTTCCCCCATTATTCAGGATTCTGTGACCTCCTGCTAAGCTTCCTGGTACTGTAAACAACAAGTCTTAGCAGAAGAAAATTAATAAAAAGCAGGGGAAATTATAGGATTGTGGTTTTCTGTTTTTTTTTTCTGTTCTTTTTTTTTTTTTTGGTATCATTAATCTACAATTTCAGAAAGAACATTATGTTTACTAGGTTCCCCCCTTCACCAAGTCCCCCCCACATACCCCTTCACAGTCACTGTCCATCAGCATAGTAAGATGCTGTAAAATCACTACTTGTCTTCTCTGTGTTGCGCAGCCCTCCCCGTGCCCCCCATGCACTATACGTGCTAATCTTAATGCCCTCTTTCTTTTCCCCCGCCCTTATCCCTCCCTTCCCACCCATCCTCCCCAGTCCCTTTCCCTTTGGTAACTGTTAGTCCATTCTTGGGTTCTGTGATTCTGCTGCTGTTTTGTTCCTTCAGTTTTCCTTTGTTCTTATACTCCACATATGAGTGAAATTATTTGGTACTTGTCCTTCTCTGCCTGGCTTATTTCACTGAGCATAATACCCTCTAGCTCCATCCATGTTGTTGCGAATGGTAGGATCTGTTTTTTTCTTATGGCTGCGTAATATTCCATTGTGTATATGTACCACCTCTTCTTTATCCATTCATCTACTGATGGACATTTAGGTTGCTTCCATTGCTTGGCTATTGTAAATAGTGCAGCAGTAAACATAGGGGTGCATCTGTCTTTTTCAAACTGGAGTGCTGCATTCTTAGGGTAAATTCCTAGAAATGGAATTCCTGGGTCAAATGGTATTTCTATTTTGAGAATTCTGAGGAACCTCCATACTGCGTTCCACAATGGTTGAACTAGTTTACATTCCCACCAGCAGTGTAGGAAGGTTCCCCTTTCTCCACAACCTCACCAACATTTGTTGTTGTTTGTCTTTTTGATGATGGCAGCCATCCTTACTGGGGTGAGGTGATATCTCATTGTGGTTTTAATTTGCATTTCTCTGATGATTAGCAATGTGGAGCATCTTTTCATGTGCCTGTTGGCCATCTGGATTTCTTCTTTAGAGAACTGTCTATTCAGCTCCTCTGCCCATTTTTTAATTGGATTATTTGCTTTTTGTTTGTTGAGGCATGTGAGCTCTTTATATATTTTGGATGTCAATCCTTTATCGGATCTGTCATTTATGAATATGTTCTCCCATACTGTAGGATACCTTTTTGTTCTATTGATGGTGTCCTTTGCTGTACAGAAGCTTTTTAGCTTGATATAGTCCCACTTGTTCATTTTTGCCTTTGTTTCCCTTGCCCGGGGAGATATGTTCATGAAGAAGTCACTCATGTTTATGTCCATGAGATTTTTGCCTATGTTTTTTTCTAAGAGTTTTATGGTTTCATGACTTACATTCAGGTCTTTGATCCATTTGGAGTTTACTTTTGTGTATGGGGTTAGACAGTGATCCAGTTTCATTCTCTTACATGTAGCTGTCCAGTCTTGCCAGCACCATCTGTTGAAGAGACTGTCATTTCCCCATTGTATGTCCATGGCTCCTTTATCATATACTAATTGGCCATATATGTTTGGGTTAATGTCTAGAGTCTCTTCTGCTTTGTTTTAAAACATTTAACATGTAGGATTTTTTTTTTTTTTAGAGGTGAATCTCCTGGACAGGGAAATATATTTTTATCAGTTTCTGTACTAGGGGCACATTAAATATTTACACAAATCCAGAGAAAAAAGAAATAGTAGCAATAATTCCTTTAATTCATCCAACAAATTTTATTATGGCCCCAGTCACAGTACTTAAAACCAGAGATAAAACAGTGAATGAAAATGAACTCCCTGCCCTCCTGGCAATTGCAGTCTAATGAGAGGAGGTGGAGAATGAGTATGTATGTGATGTCAAGTAGCAATACATGCTAAGAAGGAAAAACAAAGCAGGCAAAGGGGGGAGAGAAAGCATAGGCATTGTTTTAGGTAAGGTGGTAATAGAAGGCCTCTTTAAAAGCAAAAGAATTAGGAGTGTGCATTTCTGGAGTCAGAGTGTCTCAAGTAGAAGAGTCAGTGCAAAGGTCCTGAGGCAGCAGGGGCTTGGCAGGTTAGAGGAAGAAGAAGAGCAAAGATGCCAGTATGACTGCAGTGGGGTGAATGGAAGGTGAGTGGTAGGGGATGAGAACACAAAGGCAGCAGGAAGATAGCTCATGTAGGATCCCACAGACCACAGAAAAAGTGTTAGATATTGTTCAGAGTGACTCTGAATTTGCACAGAGGGTCCTGTGCAAATTCAGAGCACAACATGATACACTCTTAACTTTTAGAAGGCCCACTCTGGCTGCTGTGTGGAAAGCAGATCTGGGGAACCAGGGCAGAAGCTAAGAGGTCAGTTGGGGTCACTGCAATAGTCCAGGCAAGACTAATGAATCCTCAGCTAGTACGACATACAGTTGATGTTTGGCATACAGATTCATTGTCTCACACAAGCTGTTCTCTTTTTTCCCCTCCTTGGTGGAAATAAAGGTTCATATTCTATAGCCAACCACAAAATAGACTTCCTTAAATATTGACAAGTTTTGCTACCAATATATTCTCTCCATCCCATTCACCCTAACTTGAAGAAGGAAATACAAAATGCCTTTTTTCTGCATAGAAGTCCTCTGAGCAGTCAGTCTCAAATTTTTGAGTGATTGGTACAAGATCAGATTAAGAATTGAGAACTCGGCTTTATTAAATGTTCTTCTCTTCTAGTAAAGTTGTGCTTGATCACTCCAGAAGCTCTCCTTCAAAAGGAATGCTTGTGATGCTACTTTCAGGGATGGACGTGCACTCTGAATTAAAGTCTAACCCAACGTCTTCAGCTCTATCGATGTAAGATTGTTACTGAATTTCCACCTTAAATTTGGTAAAGAAAGTAAAATATGGCATTATTATATATTGTATTATTTGTTCATAATATTCAGTGCCCCTCCCTACAGACCACTCCCAAAGAACAGTTACACTTCCCTTCCTACTAACACTGGGCTTGACGATTTGACTTACTTTGGCCAATGAAATGTGAATGAAAATGGCCTCTGTTGCTTCTGCCAGAAGCTTTCAAACCTAACACATGCGGTTGCCAATTTCCCTCCCCTCTGCTCGGAGGCTGGCATGTCCCCCATAAGCCTTGCTTCCAGGACAAAAACAGCATAAAGCCCAGACAGCCTGTAAACTATGGCTTAGGGAAAAGACTTCTTTTTGTCAAGATACTGAGCACTGGGAGTTGTTTGTTATTGAAGCATGACTAAACTTAAGCTGACTGATAAAGGTCTATACCTACGTTCACCTGTTTTTGCTTCAAATCAATAGCACCATAGAGGAGGGTCTGTTCTGTCTTATAAATCACTATAGCCAGATTTGGCCTAGCACAAAAGGACCAAAAGAAAGTTTGATTGGCATTTTAAAGTCTCAGGTGGTCTCTAAATTCCCTCCAGCTGAGCTACACTTTGGGGATTTTCTGATCTAGAACATCTCTGAAAGTGAATTTAATTCCCATTTGGTATCTAAACCTGTGGCCAAGCATAAAGAATATTTCCCCATCCTCCTGAAAACAATAAGCACAATTTTGAGTAAAGACCTGCTGGCACAAGAAGATGGTGAAGAGAGACCAAGAGTTGCTGTGCCCTCCAGCAGAGATGCTGGAAGATAGACTCATCTCTATTTTCCCAGCTTGCCTCCCAGATCCTGGGCTGAATTCTGATGAGGACTATTGATAACTTATCATTTCAGAGTGTCCTGCAGTTCCTTAGAGATCTTCCTAAATGTGAACATATATCAGATAATTCCCCAGTTACAACTCTTCCATGCGCTTACAATACAAATCTACATTCCTTCCTGTGGCTTGTAAGGATCTGCAGAAACACACCCTGCCTCTCTCCCGCTTTGCTCTCTATTCCGTTCATACTGGTCTCCTTTCAGTTTTCTAAACACATGAAAATTTTTCCGATCTTAGAGATTAGAATTACTGTTTCTTCTTCCTGGAACATTCCTGACTTTTTCCCTGTTTTATTTTCCAAGCATAAGAGACCCTGCCTGAACAGCTGGGGCTCCCCTGAGGAAGTGTGTTATGATCATGCTCTCCGCGGTCCACATGCCTACCAGCTGTCAGGACAGACAGTAAAGCAGACAAGAGCACCAAGGGAATCCCTCTCCACCCTTGCTCAGGTTTTCCCAAAACCTTGCCTGTAGATAATGGTTATATTTCACTCTTGGCAGTGGCCTGATCAGTGTTATTGAAAATCACCCTGTGAATCGGAGGTACTAACTTTAACTATATTATTAACACACCCTCTTGTTCCCCAATTTTTCTGTCCATTCTCAATCCAGTTGTTCTCCACATTACTGTCCAGTACTAGCTACACAGCATAGTGAGAGATTTACAATCAGAAGGCAAATATTGTCATGGTGGGGAGTAGAGATCATATCTTCCTTTAAGTGGCTGAGACAATTACCAGTATAATTTCCCTTTTTTAAAAAAAGTCTACTCTTGAAGGGCAGCTATTTTAAGTGCACATGTGATTGTTGTTATTCTTTGTTCCCTAAAACCGACGTAGACCCTATTGGGTACTTCCTTTTGGAAGGTATACTGCCCTTTATTTGTTTCTGTAGGTACTCACCCCACAGGCAAAAAAAAGGATAAATTATTTTATTGCTCTCATTTGATTTTCCAGATGCCTAGAGCAATCCAAACAGAAAAAGAAAAAAAAGTGTAGTTGAAATACAACCAGCCCCAATGACTTTTCTTGGCTTTAGAGTGGAGACAAAGCTCCTTCTGTGGGCTGTGGTCCATTTGAAATGACTGAAAAGAAGTCTCTTTTTTCTGTGACATCTTCATACACAGCCATAATGTTTCTTTCTATTCAGACACGAAGCAATGTGCGTCTGTACATACACATGCTCACAATTTTGCAAGCCACAGAAGGTAGAATGGCTTCTTCTCTGAGCTGACAACAAATCTCCATCGTGTTAAATACAGTGATAATGCTTATAAGGGACTAAGAAAATATTCAGTCCTGATTATTAGTCAAAACTCGAGATATCATACCCTCTTTTTAAAAATTTTGCAATCATCAGCATTATCTCTATGTACTCAGACTCTTTCAATTCATTGCAAACAATATAAAAATGACTTTAAAAGATGTCTGCTTATTATGTGCCAGATACTAAACAATTCACGTGATCGACATGATTTAATTTTTAAAATAAACTTTCAAGTCAGGATTGCTGTCATTGTTGCTGTAATTATTATTAGCATTTTCCATATCCTAAGGCAAAGGTGGGGGCCTCACAGCCAGGGGAGAGTAGAGCTGGGTTTCAAATTCCAGTCATGTGACTTCAAGACCCAAGCTCTTAAGTAGAAATCAGTGTTGTCTCTCCATGGAAGTCACGTCAAAGAGCAGAAAGCAGGACAGCAGAAAACTCACCATTTAAATAGGGCAAAACCATGTTCCTTCATAAACACAATTCTACCTAGCAGGTTCTCCCCTCTCACTGCAGTACAGACTGGCACAATTTCCTAAAATTCTTTTCTTTTTCTCTGGTGACACTATAGCCATGTCACACCACTTGAGCTCCTGCCCGTAGGAGCAGTCTGTAAGTGGCTCAGTCTTATAATGAAATCCTTTGGGTAATCCCCTAAAACTCACTGGCTGGAGTCCAAGAAGGAAACTTCTTATGCTAAATTCCACTCTAAATTAAAAAATATTTTAGTAAGGACCCAGTATATTTATAATATGTGTGAATATCTTCCTTCCCACTTGTAAAAGTGCTAAGAATTCTGGATGAGTTACTGTTACTGTTACCCAGGCAGATAGTCTTCCCCGTATCAGTACTGGGGAACCGAAGAGATGTCATGATACATTGAAGAGCAACATGGGAACCAGCCCTGCTGAAAAGACTTCCTGAAATCCTTGCTGAGAAAAAGGCATTCATGACCTAGTCTCTACGCTCTCAAAGACCAGGGCTGAAATCATTTATATTTGATAACCACATTGCAGGGAGCATGGAATTCAGTTCGAAGTATTAGAGAAGCAGATAAATGTTTCTTGGGAGGAGTGCAATACAACAGCCGGGTGTAGGACCGACACTAAAGTGGTCAGACAACTGTGCCACCAGCTGCAAAAATCACAGCAGGCATGGGGCCCCGGGCAGCCTCCCAGAAAATGTGACAAATAGTCCAGCTGCCCACCCTGGGACGTACCTGTGTACATGGGTATGTGATTCTGACTAGTAAGTATATTAATTATTTCCAAGGCCTGGCAATAACTCCCAGGGTTTCTGTAGCAGATCATCCAGGGCAGTGCTCTGAGCTCTGTAGGAAGAGGTATGGACAGGAGGGGGACTTTTCCACAAACGGCCCCTTCCAGCAACCGCCTTGCCTTTCTCAGCCACACTTGAATCATATCCAAGGGCAGGCAGAAAATGGAAAGTGGAATAATTCAGTCTTTCCCTTGAGCAGCCCCCCAAGACATGTGCTTGTCACGACAGTATTCCCAGCTCACCACGGTCACACCGTTCTTGCCCCACAATGCTCTCTTTCATCTTCCCCCAAGGAACTCTCTGCCCCCAGCTCACTCCCTCTCTAGGCTGCACCTCCCATAGTGCACATCTGTTCCTACCTCCTGGCCTCTGGGGACACTTTCTCCCAGCCTGGAATGCTCCTAACTCCTCCCCACAAACTCACACCTCAGCCTGTCTGCAGAGTGACCCCATGTGAAGGCTGCTGCACAGATGAGTGACTTGGTTGTCTGTCCTCAGCACCCCACTCCCCTCCTTTCACCCATGCTGGGTGGGGGCTAGGCTGCAGGAGGTCACTGGAATTAAAGGGAAATCTCCATTATTTGGTAGGTGCTCATCTCTCAAGACTGGTGAACCTGAGTCAAGCACAAGGGAGGTCTGTGAGGGGCCGTAAGAGTCTCACAGTCCACCCAGGATAGAAGTTAGAGCACAGGTCTGCACCTCTGGACCATTCTAGGTGCTGACCATTCTATGTCTAGGCCCTGAGGAGAGGGTGGGAGCCCAAAACAGAAAAGTGGGGAGAGCAGTGGGGGCCTACCTGAGGCTTCTGTAAATCCATGAAAGGATGGCCAATGGGAAAAGTGGAGAACTGTTCACACCTCTGGAATGCTGTGTGTCTAGAGACTGCCTATCAGCAAGATCATTTTCTTGCTTCCTACGTGGCCTTTTGACATGGTAAGGAAGTAGCAGATTTCCAGGAGTTGCCCAGCTGCCCCAGCCATCCTTGACGATACCTGGTTCTGTGCTTTCTCAGGGCTCATTATTGGTGCTGTACACATTTGCCCTCAAATAAAGATTTTTTTTGCTTGCTTTATGGGTTTATGTCTTTTCTTCCCAATGAGAGTCCTAGTTTCTTGAAGGCAGGCTTGTATCTCACAGCCCAGATCTTAAGCATGTGCTAAATTTATACGATTACATAATCTTTAATCAGATATAATTATATAGTTTCTCCCTCTGTTATTGTTTTATGTAGAAACATCAGGGAAGATTTTCAACATATTTGTGAATATTTTAGGGGAACTTAAGACAGCATGAATTTACTATCTTAGGGATCTGGAGGTCAGAGATCTGAAATAGTTCCTAATGAGCTAAAACCAAGGGTCTGCAGAGCTGCACTCCTGGAGCACCTAGGGGAGGATCTGCTCCCTTGCCCTTTCCGGCTGCTAGAGGCTACCTGCTCTTCTTGGCTCATGCCCCCCTTTCTCTGTCTTCAAAGCCAGCAGCATAACACCTCCAAATCTCTACCCCTCTCTGACTCTCATTTGTAAGGCCCCTTGGCACATCTGGATAACCCAGGATAATCTCCCCATCTCAAGAGCCTTCGCTTAATTACATCTGCAAAATCCCTTGGCCATTTGCACAGTTTCCAGGGACTAGGATAGACGTCTTTGGGGGATCATTTTTCTGCCTGCACAAGTGGAGAGCTATAACTATCCCCAGGCCTGAAGGGGCAAGGAAGAAAGAGAACATCTTCCAGAACCCACAATGAGGTATGGAGGTGGTGAGGTCAAAACTGGGGCCCAGGAGTGGTGGTAGTAAATACCAGACCTCAATCCCTTTTTTGCACTGTATCTTTGATATGGTCTGACTTAAAGTAGGAGCTAAACAACATATATATAATCTTAAGTGTAGGGATCTATGGTAGACAGAGTCAGTCCACTTACAAGAGGAGGTACCATAACACAGTAGAGAAAGTTAAGAGCCTACACTCTGGAGCCAGTCTGCCTCGGTTCAAATCCCAGCATTACTATTTATTAACTAGGTGACCTTGGGCAAATTAATTCCATCCTTAGTCTCCATCTGTAAAATAGGGATGATGATAAGAACATTAATCTCCTAGTGTACGCATGAGAATTTGTATTAGTATTTGTGGAACAATTACCATGGTTAACAGTGAGTGTTATTGTTATTCTTTAAAGAGGTTGCAATAGATTTCAGTGGAAGACCTCTCCATGCTGCCAAGAAAACAAAAATGGTTTCAAAGTGAAGATACAAGATCAAACATTCAGAACCAAAGGCCCAGGTTCCCAGACAACCTGTTTCTCATATTGGGCAAGCCATGTGCACTGTCTCCAGAGTACAGAGATTTACATACTTAACATGCACATCTGGAAAGGCCAGCTAGTGCTCAAAACATACCTGTCAAATTGAAACAACAAGCTCTGTGTTGGATTTCAGATACGTCCACAAAGTCTTTGATGCTCCTCCTCTCTTTAAGAGGTGAAGCCTAATTCTCCTCCCCTCAAGTATTGGCTGGATTTAGGGACTTGCTTCTAATGAAGAAAATAAAGAAGTGATGGTTTGCAACTCTGGGGGTGAGATCATAAAAGGCAGCACAGGGTCCTCCTGGCTTCTTCTCTTGGATCATTCACCCTCAGGAAGATGGATGGCCACATCATGAGGATACTCAGCAGCCTATGGAGAGACCTAGGGAGTGAGGAACTGAGGCCTCCTGCCAATAGCCATGTGAGAGCACCATCTCAGAAGCAGCTCTTCCAGGCCCCACCAAACCTTCAGATGAAATGCAGCCCTTGTTGACTCTTAAGAGATTCTAAGCCAGACAACCCAGCCAAGCAATGCCCAAATTCCTGTCCCTCAGCAACTGTGAGATCATAAATGTTTGTTGTATTAAATAACCAAGTTTGGGGGTATTTTGTTATGCAGCAATAGAAAACTAGTAAAAGCTCTTGTTGGTGAGATACCAAACAATCAGGTTCTTCCTTTATGAGCATTATCTTGAAATTGTTTCAATATCATGTATATATGATTGGTTGTACATATCAGTCAGTGACCCTGAATCCTTTGGGTTTTGTATTTTTTATATGGGCAAGTGTATGTCGAGGAAGCAGGGGTACATTAAGGGAGTTGTTTTTGTACAGTCCTCTTTCAGGTACATAGACATGCTGTGGAATGGTGCTGGTGTAGCGTGCCCTTGACCAGCAGACCGTTTGTCATCTTTGACATGCTATCAAGGAGTTCAGAGAATTTCCCTAATTCATTCTTAAATAAATCCCTAATTTAACAGAACCTGTCATTCTCTGGCAATGTTTCACATGCATATACACACAAACCTACAAAGAACTGAAGTTCATTCATTCAGCACTGATTAATTACTAATAAGTAGTTAATTAATAATGAACACCAGGCACCAATCCTCACAAAGATGAAAAAGTATAGCCTGAGACCTCAGAAGCCTACAGGAAAAATTGTGATAATATAGTTACATACAAACTGTAGTGGGGCGGCATTCGAAGACTCTCGGAGGTGGGTGGAGAGACTGCATGGGCTTTAAAGAAGAGCAAGTGTTTGTGCTGAGACTCAATTCTAATTTTTAAAAAAGACTTCTGTAGCCACTTCAGGACCCCTACCCTTGCCCTGAGTGGAAAACCAGAAGAAAACAGAGCATGATGTTTCTGATCCACAGTGTTATATAATGCCTAGTAGAATATTCAAGTTCAACAAAAGCACCGAATAATAACCACCACAACCCAGGATGTCAACACGAACCCCGAATGTCCCCTTGGTTCCTGCAAAAGGCTGGAGTCAAGTGCTCAGTGCGGGCAGGGTCACAGCACACATTTCTTTCCCTCTCAGTCTTTGCTCCAGATCAGTCTGAAGGGTAACAATGCTGCCCAGGCTCAGAGGATGCAGAACTCACAGGACAGGTGGAATTATATATATATCGGTAAGAGACTTACAGAGTGTTTATTCACTTGCCAGACTTATTTATCAGGTTTGGGATTGAAAGGATTTCCCCACAGGATATGTAGAGATTAGCGTGCAGCGAAAATGCTTTTTCAACACTTACACTAATCAGGTCTCGGTTTTTGTATTCTAGCTGAACAGCTCTTGTTGCCCGTCACTGGCATTTCTGGCAAGAACAAACATACACACTGACAAAGCAAGCAAGCTGAAATGTGGACATCTATCTATCACTCTGAAGAGCACCTGCCACTTTTTGAAAGCCCATGAGCATATTTTAATACTATGTTAGATTAGTATGTTTATGATGAAACAACTCGAGGTCCACCTAAGCCTGAAACATCTGAATGAGGAGGGAAAATATCTTGTATCCACTGCTTTGTCTACCTGGAGCCAGCATTCGATGATTTCCAGAAGTTTCTGAAGCCTATACTAAGGAATGTGTTAAGAACTTGCTGCATCTGCACTTAAAAGTGCACTTGAGCCTTTCCTGGTCTCTTGAAGGGCAAGCTGAGAGCAAGGGAGAGGCTGCTCCCACGAGCTTCTTACAACTCCCCTTTGCTGTGTCTATAGCAAGGTCAAAGCAACCAGATGAACAGTGCAGAAGTCACTCCCTCATCTGCCCTGTTTGCTGCCAAACATCTGGGCGTTACATAACCACAACTGGGGGCGTTTTTTGTGCTTTCCCTTGCTCTTTTTAAAAATAGTCCTAACAATTAAATTTGGTTTTTAAATTCTGAATTTCATATATTTTCCATAAGCTTTTTGAGAGGACTGGTGTTGATTAATCTTTTCCATTAAAAAACTGTACAGTAATGCTCAGAGAGGACACCCTAGAAGACAGCTGATAACTGCAAAGGGAATCACTGGTCCTTTCTTAGAGCCTTAGATTGCCATTCCTCCCAGGCAAATGGCCTCACCTCAGTAAGGAAGATGCCAACATGCTAATTAACGGTTACAGACCCCAGTGGCCTACACTTTGAACACTCACTCTTGTGTGCTGGCTCGGTTTTCCACAAAAGGAATGGCACCAAGACTTTTTGTTAGCTTCCTTATGGCTTTTCAAAGCACCTTGAGACAGGGCAGTGGACTAGGAAGTGCTCTCAGGCCACGGCCATGAGGTCACCAAGTCCCCAGTCAAACACAAAGTGTAGCCGTGAGGGGGGAGCATCCTGGCTCTCTCCGCATCATGCGCTCCCCTCGCTGGACCCTGCTCCACGCCGAAGACAGCCTCCCTTCAGTTTTTAGGAACAGGTCTTTTTCTGCTCACTGCAGTATTTTCACTTCGTGGCAGCTCTCTTTTCTACCTCTTGGTTACTCCTAGAGCTCGCTTACTGCCACCCACCTACCCCAAAATCAGCAAGCACAGAAGCAAAAACAGTGAGATGCTGTGTCCCAGGTGCTGTGGCAGGAACAGCCTCCCTTTGAGGAAGGAATTAGTTCCACATTATTACAGAAAAACTGAAGCTCAAGAAAATTCAGTAACTTGCCTGCTAAGTGGCCGAGTTGGAATCTGAGGTCAGGCCTGTCGATAGAAATAGCAGGGTCAAATCGTGGTGAAGAGCCGATCTGGGACAGAGAGGAAGCTGGGGACCACGCTTGTGCAAAGACGCAAAAGCAGCACACTGCTCAGGCCTCCCCAGCGTCCACACCAGTGGCTCAAACTGCCAGGCAAGAGTCCTTGGCTTCCTCAGAGGTACCTGGGGCAGGGGGGTGGGGACGTGTGCCAGGGACCACGCTGAGGGAGCCAGTCCCAGGTCCTCTCCCCTACGACCTTTTATTTTATTTTATCTGTTTGGGGGTTTTAAGAGAAGGGAGCAGGGAAAACTCTCTAATGATAAAAAATTAGAAACCACTCACATACAAGATGAAGATCTTCTCATAAAATATCCCGTTCTAATTACATTTCCCCTGATTCCACTAAATAAACTCTCCCCCCGTGAGCTGCTCTGTGCAAGGAGGCCAAGTATTTCTCATGTTATTCTACCACTGTCCTTTTTCTTCAACCTGGCACCCCAGCCAGCTCTTCTGCATGGCCAGGAACCCCCCCTTCATTCTTCTTAAGCAGAAATTTCCCTAACATACAAGGCTCCTTGTCAATCTAACATACTTACTTTGTACTTATTACAAACAAGTCACCCAGTCACATACTTGGTGCAAAACGGAATAGAAAGAAATAAAAGATGAAGTATTTTTCCTCACATTTCATAATCTAGTTGTGCAGAAAGAATACAAATGAAAGTTGAATATAAAGTGATGAGCATATTAAAATATCTGTATATATTTTTAAAAAGAACAGATACTTCCAAATGAGTTTTACCTTGCCAAAATCCCTTGGAAAGTATACTTTCCAGTAAGGCTGTCAAGACTCACCTTTGGGGGGCGGGGATTTCTTTTGGGAATTACATTCAGATCCAGTATTTAAGCCACAGAAGAAAACCAGTCTCATTTAGCTAGAGTGTACCCTAGTTCCTTTTACTGAAAATGATTTCTCCTAACTTGATTGCTGGACTACAAACGGCTTCTGGATGGTTACAAACATCCTTCAAAAGAGCAGTTGCCAACATTGATGGTATTTAACAAACATGCGCTGGGTTCTGAAGGTGATTCCTCAGATGCCCTGCTGCAGAGGGCCTGCAGCGATGACAGCACTTCTGAAGACATGATAGAGCAGGGGGACTTCTTCAGCTGGTATAGCCAACGAGTGCTCTCAGACAGGAAGTTAGAGCTGGGCCCTGACCCAGCCTCTGAAGTGTGGATTCACATTCTGGTTTTGTCATTTACCAGTGGTGGACCTGGTACTATTTACTCAACCTTCCTGGGATCAGCCTCCTTATCTGTGAAATGGAATGATAAGACTATTTCTCTCTCAAGGCTGTCATGGGCACTAAATGAGTTAATACAGGTAAAAAAAATAAATACGATGCAAATGTAATGTTGTCAGTATTATTATCCCCACCACTGAATGAAATCTCATCTACCTGTTTTCCTGGTCAATCTCAGGGATTCCTGAATTGGCTCATTTTGTAGGTATTTTAATATTTTTAAGTTTAGTCTAATCAAAATTCAAAACTTTTGACCATCTCATTTAAATCAGAGATTCTCTCTTCCCACCAAAAGAGCTGGAGGCTGCCTTAGGTTTGGGAACGCCTATCTGGGAGGGGGGCATGGTCAGTGTTTGCTCCTTTTTCTCAGCTCCTCCGCCTTCTCCAGTTACTGGCTGGTGGGTCAGGTCCTCGGGGACCAAAGAACAAAGCTCTTCAAGGAGGGTTCACTTACAATCAGGGCTTGGCAAATGTACAAATGCTGGCTCTTCCTCTGGGGTGCTTCTGTGGGTGGGTCTTTCCATTACCACTGCCCTCCCTTGCGAGAGGTCCCCTTCCATGGGCAGCACCTGCTGGCTGGCCACTCACTCCTCCCCGACACATCCTCGTCGTCTGTGCTGCTCACCTCATCCCCTGCCCCCCAGGGAAGTGGGTCCACTTTGCCAACAGGAAGACTAGCTAGTACACATTTGCCTTGCTAGCTCTGGGAGGAAGAGGCTATCCCAAATACCTTCTCCTCTCACCACTGCAAACAGCTCCCTCTGCTCTGAGGTCACAGTAGTCCCTGTGTCCCCCAGACTCCAGGAGACACCTGTAAACCTCCCCAGTGGTTCTCTGGAGCCCTCCTCACTTATCTTAAGGTAAGTAGAAAGCACCACAGCAGGCATCTTTCCGTAAAGAATGTTCATGCTGGCCTCTCCTGGGACCTTAGCCTTCCACCATCAGCTTGGAGGTGAGGGACAGCAATGTCCCCCCGAGTAATTCCATAAGAATTCCATAAGAATGGTTTACACCTCACTTAAGAACGTGAGTGGCAGTTATTAACTCCAGCACATGTGAACTGAGAGCCCCTTAGCATCCTTTTACCTGGGGATGGGTGCTGGGTTGGAGCAGGCCAGGAGCACTGTGAAAAATTACCTGGAGGTCAGTCTAGGGGGCACAACAGGAAGCGTTCAACTATCAGAGAATGGAATTCCGGCTCCATTTCCACCTGCAGGTTAGGGCCGCCCCAGTGATGGTCTTGTCCCCGGGGCTCAGAGCTCTGTCTTTCCCATGGTCCGGTGGACGCAGAAAGACTTCGGAATACTTTGTTCCAAGAAAGGCGAGTTACAAACATGTGACTATGTGTTTGTGTAGGCAGGTTAGGCTGCAGTAGGGGACATAAGACTAGCCACAAAGCAAGGAGAAAAGTGAAGGAAGAAAAACAAAAAGGCCAGGGAGCGAAGAAAAGTCGACCCTCCAATGCTTCACACTCAGTAAGGAGGCTTGGCGCCTGCAGCGGGGTCAAACAAGGTCAGAGGAGCCTCTCTGTGCGCTGGGAATCAAGGGCATCCAGGGACAGCTGCAGAGCGAGAGGTTCCCGTGTCCTCCTCTTCTTGCGCAGCTCAGGATCCCAGGACTCGGGGGCAAGGAAGGCCCCCAAAATGGTGGCGTTCAGGTAGTTCACAAACAAAACAGGAAGCTGCAGATTGCTTCTCTGGTGAGGGAGGCGCTCGAGGATTAACAGACAGGTAATTGTCGGGAGTGTTTGTATGTCTCCTTAAGCATCAACTCTGTTTATGGTCCTTAAAACAAAACAAAAAAACCACTTCGGAAAACATCAATAGCGCCCAAATCCTGTTACAGGCCCCAATCCTGATTCTCTGAGTTGGGGACAAAGAGCGACATCATCGGGGCCACGAAGTGCACATCTCCCAGAGAAACCCCGAAATCGGAGGGCTGCGAACGGCCCGGAAAAGCCCGAGCACCCGGCGTGTCTGCAGGCAGTAAAACTTTTGCAGAAGGGATGCGCTGGCACTGGCCGCCCGGAGCGGCTCTCGGGGACCCCAGCCAGGGCACAAACAGCGCGGCACTGCCACCTTGTGGGCATCGGCCGCTGCGCCGCCGGCCGCTCGGGCGCCGCACGGAGGGGGCAACCCGCGGGGCGGGCGGCGGAGGGCGGGCTGCTCGGCGCGGCCCGCACCGCCCGCAGGAACGCGCGGCTGGGCAGGAGCCCGCAGGGGCGGGGCCCGGGGTGGGGCGCGCCGCCGCCGATCACGTGGGTTAGCAACAGGCCGCAGCCAATGGGAGCGTGAGGCAGGTGGTGCGCGCGCTCGCCGCCCTCCGCCCTCGGGAGAGGCCGCGCTTGGAGTCGAAGCGTTGGTCCTCCCGGGCTGCATGGGGCGGACACCGAGCCCCAAATGGGCTCGCCTCCGGGTGGGGGAGCCCTAGCCGCGGAGGGGGCGGGCACGGGATTTAAAATAGCAAAGAGCTTAAAATAGGACTTGCCCTTGGCCGGCTCCCAAGCGGCGATGCCACTGGTGGCGGCGCGGCGGGCCGGGAGGAAGAGGCGGCGGGGGCTCCGCCCGGAGCCTCGGCCCTCCTCTCCCGCCCCCCTCGGCCACTTGTTGCTGCGCCAAAGCCTTGGGACTCGCGCTGCCACTTGGATTCACGTAAGGGGATTAAAACAAAGAATAATGAAGCCTCCTGGCAGTGGCCCATCCGTGTTGGCAACCTGGCCTGCCTGTAGCAGGTGGGGAAGACAGCCACCCCCGGCATTAGCTCCCCCGAGAGCCCAAGACTCGGCCCCAAGAGGCCTGAGCAGAGAAAAATCAGGAATTCGGTCCAAAGAAAAAGTCAGCCTAAGAGTTGATTTTAATTATTGCAAATGGTAACGCCACATCCAAAAGTACGTCTAATGACTTAGACGGTAGTCCCAGCATGTTGACATAAACCAGCCCATCCCTGAAAGCAGAGAACACCGCAAAAGAAACGTCGGAAGTGTATTCCGGACTCGAGCACAACCAGGACCCACGGGGGCAGGCATGGGTCAGCACACACTTCATGCCGCTGAAAGGCATCTCTTTCTCTCTCTCTCTGTCGGACTTACAGCGTTCTGCTGGAAGCTCCTTTTTTCTTGTTTGAGAGAGTTCACTCGTGTTTTCTTCCTCAGATCAAGGAGCAAATAACCTCAGAAAGGCATCTAATCTATTGGCCTGCCTCAGGGCATTTTGACAGATTATAAACCGATACTGTTATAAGGTGTTGTTATAGAGAGACAAGAATATCTCAGAACCTGTAAGATCCAGTCATCCTATTCTTAAGCTTCCCTGGGGAAAGATGTCCTACAGTACTCTTTGATTACCTACTACAAATGCTAGCCACTTTGGGTAAGATGTAGTAAGAACTTTCTGATCCCATGGTTTATTTGTTTCTCTTTAAGCTCGTTCAGGGTCAGACTGCCCCAGAGGGCAACTGAACATCTGCCCAGCAGTTTATGGGCAGGGTGCACACTTTCCTCTGTCAGGAACAGTGATCAGTGGTGCCAGCTGTCACTAGGAAACTTGCCTAATGCCCAGGCACCACAGGGACTTGCCAGGGCAGCTTTGAGAAGGTGATACACTCTGAGTCATATTTTCTTCTTTATTCTAACCCTGCCAGCTGAGTTCATTGATTGACTCAGTGAACAGGCCTTGTGCCCTTACTGTGTGTGGAAATAAATCTAGTATCCGTAATAGTTATGTTTATGCAACTTTGAATTCATGTTGGATTTAAATGTAACATACTCAAGTTTTAACCAGGAAAGGGTTTTAAAGATATCATGAGAACTCAACAAATACTTACTAAGCTCTGAGTGCTAGGCCTTTTTTTAGGTACTGGAGATACAGCATTGCAGCAAGGGACTTGCACAATGAAATGGACTTGTGAGGAAAGGAAGTAAGAGGAATCAACCTGTTCCTACAGTAGAAGAGAAAGTCACCTACCCCACATGAGCTCATTGTTGTGCTCTCTTATTCTGCTCCCTCAACTTCTCCCTTTTCGGCCCTTCATTCTTTTGGGAATTTCTTTGACCATGGAGCAATAACAATCACCCACGTATTTAATCGTACTCAATAATGTGACATGGGGAAAAACCATGGGCTACCAATAATCGTCCACCTGGTTCTAGCCCTGACTGCGACTCAATGAAATCCATAACATTTTACAAATCTCTTGTGGTTCAAAGTTTGGTCCCCTCATCCCTAGAATGAGATGATTCTTGCTTTGCAGTTCTGTAGGGTCAAGACTCAAGGCCTCAGCTTTCTCGTCTTTAAACTGAGAGGTGTGAACTAGATTTAAGGTTTGCAGATGTTCTTTAGAACTGGATTCCCCTTTTAGAATAGCATCTAACGAAACCCCAGTGTATACAACAGATGAAGACAGGTTTGTTCTAGTGGCCTGGAGGACAAGGTTCTGAGCCCTGTACACTCTCTCTTTCCCTGTCCTGAGCAGGCCCTTGCCCTTGAGGTGCCCGTGTGCAGTGTGTGGGTTCCACTGATCACAGTGTGAAACTCACTGTGCTGGATAATGATTTTAAGCACCTTCCAGTTCTAAAAGCCTATACATCAAAGCTTTCTAACATTATGGCTTTCTGTGATGAGATTTAACCCCACTTTCTTCCTTCATTTATTAATATGTGCGGGAGATAGACACCAGCTTTACTAAAACCAAAATACGTTTCATTATTCGTCCCCTCTTTATGAAACCAATCTTTCTGCCACAAAACAAAGTAGGATTTTGATGGCACATAGTATTGCGTAATGAGAAAAAACATGACACTGGGAGTGAGAAGACGTGGGTTCTAACCCTGGCCCTGCCTTTCAGTAGCTCCACAACCTTGATCAAGTCGAGGAACCTCACTAACCTACCCAAATCTATAAAATTACCTTGGGTGACTTAATAATCATGGGGTTGCCCATGATAATTTCTGGACCCCATCGCCTAATGACTTTCTTTAAATTAAATCACTCTTTCAAATTCCACCCTGCCTCTGGGCCAAGTCATTCTATCACACTCTCTTTAATGCTTATATACTCACCATATTTAGAGAGGAAGGGGAGGGGAAGAAGACAAATTAGGTCATAAATAACACCACCAGGCTATCAAGCTAGAAATGTCAACTGAATTGTTGTGTTTGCACAGGTGGTTGATCCCCCAGCACGCTTGACCTCAGCTCACCAAGTGGGAGCCACATTAGGGTTCTACTAGGGCATAAAATGCAATGTGGGCATTCATGTGGGCAAACCCGAAAATCCCAGAGCCTGGAGTATGTTTAAAGGAAAACAGCCTGGGTTAAGGACCCAGGACCAGGGGTTAGACCAAAAGGAATGACCCCACAAGGGACAAACAGTATGATTTATTGCTGCCAAGGGTACACATCCTGGGAAAAGACAACAGGCCCTGCCTGGGAAGCCAGGGAGCCTTTGGGGTGGACACAAGAACAACAGCTCTGGTCATGGCTGTGACTTGGTTATAAGTTAACTTTATGGGTCACTGAGTGTCTGGAAACAGACGATAAAAGGAAGAAAGGGTGGCCCAAGCAGCTTTGTGTTGGAAATGGCTGTGACCAGTTGCTTCTGCAGTAAAACTTGATGGGCTCAGCACTTGTCTGTTAAAGCTGGAATCGGAAGTGAACCTTGGACTTAAGTAACTGGTATGAAGCTGTGCTTAAGAGTGAGAGCACGGGGATCTTGTTCCAAGCAGTCAACAATATCATATCCAACTGAGGCACATGATTTGCCTTCTTTGTGACCCCTAATCTCCCATGATCTTATCTGCAGGCAGGTCTTGTAGGTCAGTATAACAGGACAAACAAGGTGGTACAGTTTGACTTTCTCTATACTGCCTTATGTATTTTTTTAATCCCCTTGTTCTTAAAAAAGCAAAACATTTAACATAAACATAAATAAAAATTTCAGCCTTTAAGACTTGCTATCCTTAACTATCTGTTTTTGGGGGGTCACAGTTCCTGCATGGATGCCTGCCAAGGGTCCACATGCTCTGTCAGGGGAAACACTACTGAGGACACACATGCCAAGTGAACAAAGACTTAGAGTCTCTAGAATAGAATGATTCCCTGATGTAAATAGACTCTTCACAGACCTTGGGATATGCTTTGGTTTCCACAATGTTTAAAACAAAAAATAACAATTTATAAGGGAGGGGTCAGGGGGTGACAATGATGATCCAGAGATGAATGACATACAGTCCCTACTCTTGGCAAGCTCACTGTCTTGTGGGGTCCACCAGGGCTTCCTTCCCCTTAGGACCTCTTGAGTTAGTCCAGTTATCCCAAACAAGACCAGGAAAAAGGTAAATGAGAGAGAAATATAATTGTTTTTAAAGTACACAAATTATTGATATGTATTTAATGGAATAAACAGAAAATAGATGAGGAATGTCAACTTCAAGAAAATGCACATTTTGTAATGAAATACTAGAGATGTCAGAAACAATAGAAGATAATCTCATCCATTATCAAGAAATAGGAAGCAGTTATGCATATTCTCAAGAATAACAGTGGAAGAGTAAATTCCCCATTACTTGTTTATATTAGATTAATCTTGATTCTGTATTGCGGATATAAATGACACTTCCTCCAATAAATCCAGTTTTGCAAATAAAGACGTACTTCTCTTCCAATCTGTTTTTAGTTGCCTGAAAACTGCTCCACATTTTGCTGACCATACATACATGAACCCCCTCTCAGCACCCTGAGATAATAATTACTATTTGGGGAATCTCTCTTGAGGAATGAGTGAATATTCCAGTGGAAAGAACTCTGACTTTGACATTTGGAGACCAAAAATTGAGTCTAGTACTGCCCCTAACTAGATATGAGCTTACAGACAAAATACTTCACCTCTCTAGTTCTGTGTAAAGTAAGGGAGCAAAATTAGATGCTGTCTTTCTAAGACTCCTTCCAGCTCTTAACATTCTACCGCTGCCCAACTCTCATGAACAAAGCAGGGATTCCCTCCTGCGTGAGATCTACTGCCCGGGTGCCCCTGGGAGGAATGGGGAAAAGGCCTCGGGACTGGAGGCTGAGCCAGTGACACTGGAAGCCAGCCCATAAAAAAGAGCCAGGGGCAAAGGCTGCTGCCCAATTCCCAGGTCTTCTTCCACCCCGGCGACAACAGAGGCTGCTTACAGGGCTCCTGTGTCCCTGTTTGTCATGATAAGAAGAGCAAGTCAACACGTATAGCAAAGCCTGATCCCTCAGAGACACCCGTCGGACGTGCAAGATAATAGCAACGGAAGCCCCGCAACCAAAGAGGCTGACCTAAGAAATCACTCACTACAAAAGGGAACCTAGGATCCCCCCAGCAGGTCCTGGGCACAGGGAAAGAGGAGCCTCGGAGGGAGGGAAGGGTGTTCCAGTGATCTGCACTTGCAATGCCTGTTCTCAGTTCTGCACAGTTAATGTTCAGGAGTCTCCTTCACTGGGTTCCTAGAACCTGGAAGAGAAGGGACTGACATTAAAGCCAGAGTGCTCTCCAGCCACCCACCATCAGCCTGTGGTGACACCCTTCCACTTTCGAGGAGTTGCCTCTGATCAAACATCCGAGAGAGAGAACTTCTCCCCAGCTGAAGCTGGGGTCAAGGTGGCTAGAGCAGCTTTGTTTCCACCACCCTAAAAATTTCCAGGATCTGTGGTCTTTCTACATTTATGGTCTATACTACAAATCCATGCATTCCATTAAAATGCAGAGGAAAAAAAGGAATTGCCCCAAAGTCCCCAAAGCCTTGTGTTCATCTGGAATTTTAGGCCATTTCTAGCTGCCTTTCTCCTCCTGTGTCTGCAGGTGACTTAGTATTACTCTGCGTGTTTGTAATAAGGACACTTCAAAGCAGCCAAGAATGTACAGTCTCCGTGCTTTTATGCACATCACCCTCTTTAATCTTTGATACAACCAGATGAGGCACGTTATCTTACAAATAAAAAACTAAAGGTTTTCAAACGTGGAAACAGAGGCTCTGGGAGATAAGTGACTGACCTGAGCTGAGAACTGAAAACCACAGCAAGTTCTTCTGATTCCAGGGCCCATGGGTCTCCTCCCACCCCAGAGGCCATGAGAGGCCAAACTACCCAGGGAAAGTCTCATGACTCTGGGGCCAGCGAAAGGAGGCAGGCACTGGCTGGTTTATACCAGTGCCCAAATGTGAAAAGTTGGTGTGTAATGATTTCATACGTGGACAGATGGGCTCAAGTAAGAATGTTTTCTTATATCTGAGCAGCCTTTGTATATAAAATGTACATGAGGGGGATATAGGTCAGGCTCTGAAGAAATCCCCTCCGGCCCACTGTGGACTTCCTTTCTGTCTTCTCATCTTTGATTGCAGTCTCTACTCTGGGGTCTCCCCATCAGCCAGAGCCCAGTGTAAGCGGGTGGGAGCCTGGGAAGATCCTCAAAGTGACGCAGGGTACGAAGGAAAAGAGGGAAGGGGACACCATTCCCAAAGGATTCTGGCCCCTCCTGGGATAGCGGTTTCCTACACAGCATCCCAGGCCCTGCCATGTCTTCTCAGACCTCAGTCCCAAAAGAAGCTAGCTGTCCCCCTCTGGGAAAGATGAGGAGACTAAGTAAGTTAGGATATTATTCTGAAGTGCTAGCTTTCTCTATGCCATCTCTGCGACATAGGAACTTTCTAGAATGTGTCTCATTGTTGCTAACAGTACAATGCATAGAAAATGTTCAGAAGGATAAATGCTTGTTTCTGTGACAAGAGAGCAGGGGACAAGCTGCAAGGTTGTGTTCCTACCAGGTGGGAAAGGAAAAACCATGGCAAGAAACCAGAGGTGGGAGTGAGCAAGGGATTGGAAGCCCAGTGCCTGAGCCCCAGAGAAAGAGCAGTGTGTGTGTGTGAGTGTGTAGGCCAGGGGGCGGGGGTGCACAGAAGGGCAGTGGAGGTAAGGACTTACAGGAAGATGACCAAGACTGAAAATGCTCTGCGCTGAGGGATAGCTTCCAAACACCTTCAACATGCTTGACAATTCCATCCAGAGTGTTGATCTTCCCGCTGCGCTCCACGCTCACAGACCCCCTCCTGCGGCTCAGTGCTCCCCGTCTGGGGGAGGCCTCAGCAGTGCTCCACTGCCCATTCAGACAGAGCAGCTCGAGACCTACCAGTTTCCCCGGAAAAGATTGCACATTCTGTGGTCCAGTTTCTTCCTCAGAGAAATGGGAGTAACAATACCCACTTCAAAAGGCTATTGTGAAAAACAGATGAGTTAACAGGTAAAAAACACAGTTCCAGACACTTTAGGGTGACTGGTACATTTTGATTTCTGAACATTTATTGGGTGTCAGCCATGTGACAGGAGGAAAGAGGAAAGGAGTTGAAGCCAGACAGACTTTGGGTCAAAACCTAGCTCTAATTCTCACCCACTGTTTGGTACTGGGCATGCCAGCTGCCCTCTGTGGTCCTCAGTCCCAGCCTGTCTTCTGCCTCTGCTCCATTACTAACCCTGCCCCCAGCTCTGGTCCTAATCTGCCCATGTGACCCCAGCTCCATGCCCTGATGGGATGGGGAGAAGCTGCCAGCCAGGCCCAAGAACTCAGGTTCAGAATTGGACATATGATTCAACATGAAGCCTGTGACTTCTGTTTGATGCCTGGGAGAGGAAAGCCCTCTGTGCTGGCTAGACATGAGCAAGGAAGTACCCAGCCTCCTGACGCAGCTGGAAGCCTTCTTGTGATCATGAAGGGAACCAGGCTGGAGTTCTGAGGAGAGCAGAGAAGCACGAGGAATCCAAAGCAGTTGACGCTGTTGAGCCGCCAGATGCAACCTCACATGAAGGCTGCTTATCTCTGGACCTTTCAGTTACAGCAGCCAGTCAGACCCACTGGTGCTTAAGCCAGTTGCGTAGGTTTTCTGTTGGTTGCAAAAAAAGACACTCCTAACTGAAATACCATTTTGCCCTGGGATATGTTGCCAATTTGAGCCAGACTTTTCGGTGATGTGTCTCCTACAGCAGACTATCCTCACCTCAACCCCAGGCCCAGAGGAAATCTCAGAGCCCAAATTCTTCAAGGGACTCAAGTCTCCCTCTCCTATTCCCTCTATGTCCAAGCACAAAAAGCATGTCCCAGAGTCTTCAGGTAGGAGTGGGTCAGAGTCCATTTTCCTCCAAGAACCCTCCATTAAACAGTAGGCATCAGTATGCATAATATACCCTTTGGCTACTCTATTAGTTAGCTATTGCTGCATAACAAATTGCCCCCAAACATAGCAACTTAAAAGAGCAAATATTTATTACCTGAGGAATCTAGGAGCAGTGTAGCTGAGTGGTTCTGGCCCAGGGTCTCTCGTGAGGTTGTGGTCAACATATCAGCCAGAGCTGCAATCATCTCAGACTTGCCTGGAGCTGAGGGATCTGCTTTCAGATGCCCTCAGGTGACTGTAAGCAGGGCTCAGTTCCTATTGACTGTTGGCTGGTGTCTTCAGATCCTTGACACATGGGCTTCTCTACAGGTGCTCACAGTGTGGTAATTGGCTTCCCCAAGAGCCAGAGATGAGAGAGAGGGAGAGAGAGAGAGAACCAAAGTCCAAGACAGAAGCCATCAACATTTATAGCCTGATCTTGGGAGCGACATATCATTCTCTCCATATTCTGTGTAGTCACAGACCACCTCTGGAACAGGGTGGAGATGGCTACAGTATGCGAACCCTGGGTGTGAATACCAAGAATCAGCTATTGGTGGGGCTGTCTTGAAGGTTAGCTACCACAGCTACCATGGACCTTCCCGGGCATCACTCTGCTGGTTCCAGACATCTTTTCAGGTTTCCCTTCTCTGTCCTCTTCACTCATCTTTTCCCCTCAAAATAGTGACCTCCTCCCCATAATCCTTATCTTCTGCCATTCCTACAGGGTCTCACCTGCCTCATACAGTATTTTAAGAAGAGGTTCTCTCTCTAAGGAATTGTTAGTATATCTTTTAAGAAATGACAAGCTTTTTAGAATTCTATTTTATGGTTTACCTATGTATTTATATGTCTATTTATCTATTGGTCCATGATAACAAAAGGAAAAACTTTACCTGTAAAGCACTAATGGTTCCTTAAGTTCTTCTCCCATCTCTCCCCTCTCCCTCCCCAAGATCACAGCACCCCTTTCCTGTGAGAACTATTTACTCCTTGGAAGTTAGTGACAGTCTACTCGTCCCTGTGTACCTTTTCCCCAGGTTTGCCATGCCTCATTCTGTCCAAGATAGAATGAGGCATGGACATTCTGTGGACAGACAGAGTGGCTTTTAAATCAACTGAGTCAGGAGAGAGAAACCAGAGCGTACTCCCCATCCATGGAGGTGGAGATGTCACGAGCCTCATTTGTACTGACATAAGTGGTGGTGGCTGGGCAGAGCCAAGTCTTTTTTCTCAGATACTACCTCATGATGCTATTGTGAGGATTAAATGAAATAACACAGGTAAAGTGCTTAGAATGTCGTCTGGCACCAAGTGAGTGCTCAATAGCTGTTAGTAACTGTTGTGCTTAGATAAGTTAAGCAGATGTACATAAGCCTTGGTTATGAATTGTTACTATGTCAGTGCCATCCACAAACTTAGATAGATATAAGATTCCATTTTCTTCTCACTATCTAAATTGCTAATATCTTGGTATAGATTTTCCAAGGAATACCTTCATTACCTTAACCCACAAAAATCTCTTATGTTAAGAGCTAAAACATATATAGCGGAAGATTATTGATCCAAAATGTCTCAGACCTAATTTTCATGTATGCATACATTAGCCAATATTATTGAACATACAGGAGGCACTGGGCACTATTCTAGGGACCAGGCATACAGGGAATGAAGACATCCAAAGTCCATGCCCTCATGCAGCTTATATTCTAGTAGGTATGGACTGGCAATCCACATGTGAGTACATACCAGGCCAAGAAGAAAAAAGAAGGCAGCAAAGGAGAGTGGCACGATGGCATACTATCTTAGATCAAGTAGTCATAGAGGATTTCCTGATCACCTATCCCTGTATTAATTTTATTTCCAGAATTTAGACCTACTGACTCCAAAGAGTACAATAATTATAAAAAGATGTTTTACCAGGTAAAGAATGGGACATTATATGAGACACAAAAAATGATAAGAAATAAAGGAGTTAAAAAGTGCATGCCTGAGAAAACTCCTTATATAATATATGTGTATCATTTGCATCCACCAAAGAATGTATTAAAAATATGTCATCATTCTGCATCCATTGAATAGATCTCGGTTTACCATAAAACAAAAATAACATGTTAGGGTGAAAACCCAAAATATTTAGTGGTGGAAGCATAATGAGTATATGTCATATTTCAATTGTTCCTGGAAAACTGGGATATTCAAGGCACACTCACTTCCTTAGAAATGTTCTAAACAAATAAAACCATTTTATAATGGAAAATATCTGAAACTTTTCTTCACTGAGAAATCCTTGTTGCTTGCACATGGAATGGCAAATTCCCTCATCCTCAGAAGTTGTCGTTACAGCACTCATCAACGGAAGTAGAAGAGGAGACAACGGCCTTTTGCAAAGAACTATGCATCCCTGGCTGACCCTTCTGAAGCTTTTCTTTCCAAATTTTCTCTCACCCTCCATCTGATGAGTCTGCTGCCCAGTGGTCAAGGGCCTTTGTTCTCTGAGAATTGCAAACTTTCCACAAATTAAATGGCCTCTAGCGCAGTCATTTTTGACTTGCCCATTACTCTTTATACTACATGCCACCCTGAATCACCATGAGGTTGCTCACCTCATGGGACTGTCACCACATACCATGTGCCTCAGCCAGCTGTTCTTGGTGTTGGTGTTTAAAAACACAAATGGATGAGAACTTTACACTGTCATCATTTAAATTTTCCAGTGTTTAGCTATCTATGTAAGCAATCAACTATAACAATATTTCCAACATGTTTTATGATGAACAAAGCCCTCTCCAATGCTTTCACTCATTTAATTTCAAAGCCACCCTATGAAAAGATGGAGGTTGAAATTGCTCAAAACTATTTCCCCCTGCTCCCCGGACACATGCAAGACATTTCCCAGAGTGCCTTGCACTTAGGTGTGACCATGGATCGAGCCACTTCCTGGTCCATGAAAACATTCCACAAGAGTTCCTCCACACTCTTTCCCCTTCCTCAGCAAACCTGTGGAGATGGAGGAGCCACAGCCTGGGACATAGGCATGGAGTAGAGTTACCTGAGGATTAGGAAGATTGATTTGGGGAGAAAAATGTATTGCATTACACCACAGATACATGGGGGTTTTCTGTTACAGCAGCTAGCAATACCTTAATAGTGCATATTTGCCAAGTGTTTTATTATTAACACAACATCTTCATATATTTCATTTTATCTCATGTGAGACAGCTTGGAGCAAGTATTTTTGTTACCCCTCCACCCTCCCATCTTTTCAAATTGGGCAAATTAAGGCTCAGAGAGCTTTATGCACCCAAGGTCATAAAGGTGTCAAGACATAGAGTTCAGTCTGGTCAGATTGAAGCCCTGTGGTCTTCTCACTAAGCCATGATAATTTCACAAAATTTTATTGTTACATTGATCTTAACCTCCTAGGTCAGACTTCTTGGTATTGAGTTAGGGAAATTGTTTATCAACACGAATTTGCTGATAATATTGCTCTGGGTCTGAACCAAGGGATTAAGCCTAGTGTGCAGTAACGTGCTGACTGACATAGGGTTGCATAAATAGTGTTATCCCGTTGGTCTTTGGTAAGATGCCATCTGTGTCCTGACTAGACAGTTTCCTGGACTTTATTTTTCTAAAATTCAATAGCAACAGTAAACCCTTTCATTCTTCCCCTCCTTTAAAAGCAAATGCTCACATCCTTTAAATAATAGTTGAGTAAGTATTCAATTTCCACCAGGTACAAAGCACTATATGTGATTCTGTGAGGGATTTAAAAATAACTAATAAAAACACACAGCTCAGTGGCTAAGCAGGTAGGCTCTGCAGTAGGTTCCTGAATTTAAATCTGGGTTTCATTACTTACTGGCTGTGTGACCTTGGGCAGGTTACTTAACTTCTCTGTTCCTATATTTCCTAACCTGCAGAATGGGGGTAGTATTAACACCTACTCATGAAGATGTGAGGGTTAAGTGAAGCAATACATATAGAATGGCACCTGGCACCAAGTAAGTGCCCAGTAGGTGTTAACTGCTATTCTCCAATAAATGAAGTAGATGTACCTAAGCCTTGGCAGTGAATGTGCATTACATCCGTTCCATCCATGAACAGATAATTATGAAATACCATTTTCCTCTTATTTTGAATTACCAATGTCTTGGTGCAGTTTTTCTAAACGTTAAGAATCTCTTCTCATCATATACTAGTGATTTCCACTCTCAAATCCTTTCTGTAATCAAGCACCGAGGGAAGGAAAACACTCATACACACACTTCTTCCCTGTGCCAGGCACTACACTACGCACTTCACCCCAGGGCTTCTGGTTTTGTTTTTCTGTGTGTGTATTTAGTCCTCTCAGCAACTCAACTTCCTATTTGCAGATGAGCCCCCTAGACTTTAGAGAATTTAGTATGTAAGTATCAGACCTTGGGTTCAAAACCAGGTCTGTCTGGCTCCAGAGCCTGAGCTCCTAGCCCTTAAACTAACCCCTCAGTGACCAGCATTGTGATTCTAGGCTAGTCTGATTAAAGCCCCAGAATATCACAACCATCTAAAAATACAGTCAAGAAAGAAAAGATAGCATTGTATCTTTAACCTTCCTCTGAATCTAGGAAATGATAGTCCTTGATATTAACAAGGCAGCTTCTCTCCTAAGCACAGAGAACCCTTGAAAAGGGTATTTTAATCATGGGTATCATATTTTCTGGTTGTGTCTCTGTGTATCTAGTACACTTGTTATCGCTGATGTTTTCGCCCTGAGGACATCCAACTGAACACAATTGCATACATCTTTGTGGATTACCCTTTCTGCATCCATAAGTTATCTGTCCTTTTAAAATAATTTGCCCTAAAACACCAAGTGTTTTTTCTAATGGGAATAGACAGCTAGTGTTTTTTGATGCAAATGACTTCTCCCCACTTTCTCCCCAGCCCAGAGCTAAATCTGCAGCAGCAATGGGAGGACGCGGTGCTTCCAGAAGTAATGTATGCACAGCAGTTGGGAGCTGTTGTGTGACTTAAAGCCCCCTGCTTAATGTTAGGGAAGGCTAAGTGAGACTTCAGAAAAAGATGCGGTGTGATGAGCAGGGATGTTTTAAGGGCACTTGGTATAATATTCACCTCTCTTGTTTTTAAGAAACCAGCTTCCACTCAGGTAGTTTTGTGTTTGTGTGTAAAGATTAAACTGTTAAATAAAATCATAAGCATAATCTATTGTATCACAGGATTTCATTTTCTCCTGGAGGTAGTAGGTAGTATTTGGGTTTCTTTCTCTCTCTCTTTCTCTCTCTTTCTCTCTCTCTCTCTCTCTCTTTCTTAAAGTTGATAGTATTTCTGAGCTCTATCCATGGCAATACTCAAGAATTTGATTTTAACTTAACACTGTATTGTGACACTTAAATGCTTGAGGTATGAGTTTCTAAGTGTGTATCTTTATTTAGCTACTTTGGCCTGAATAAAGAAGCCAGCTCTCAGTTCAGTATAATAATAGGTTTGAATATTTAAATAGAAAGAGAAAAATAAGCACTGTGCCCAGAAAGAAAACCTGAGTATTGTCACATCTTGGCTACAAATAGACACTATAGTCCTTTTTTTACACATAAGTGACTGGAAGAAAAATATATAGCAAAAAGACTCTTTAAAGACTAATGAGATGTTTGAGAAATGGGCTCTGCAGGCAAAAGGCAGCCCACAAAAAGGATTCACATGGCCTGAACTGTTGTTAGGATGGTAATGAATGACTGCAGTTAATTCATCAGCGATATTTGCCACAATGTCACTCAAGGTTCTGTCCAGAGCACCCAGGTTTGGTGGGCCCCCTTTGCCTCGCAGCTCCTGCTCCTTCCATAGCTCCCCTCCCTCCGGTAGTTCTGAGTGTCTCCTAGACATTTTCCTGGGACTCTTGATGCTACACACCTGTCTCCTAAGTGTACCCCCTCTAGTGTACCTCAGGGCATGGTCTGCAGAGTCCCTGCGCCATGATCACAGGGTGAATACTTAAACTGCAGATTCCCAAACTCTGGCCCAGGCCCATTGCACTGCACCCTCAGTAGGTCCTAAGAAAGCACACTGACCGGTCACCCTCCTGCCTCCCCTGATTCTAACACCCGCTGAAGTCCGAGAGCCACTCTGCTGATCAGACAACGCTTCACCTTTCTATCTCAGACGTCCCCCACTCTCATTTTTTTCTTCTTTAGCGTCTCTTTTCTGATAGCTCACAAGAATTCCCAAAAAGAACCAGATGAAGACTAATAGTCTTTGGTCCTCCCCTAAAAGCCTCCTTTCTTCTCCGCATCACCCCCTGACCTCGTTCCCATGAGCAGACTCAAGAGCATTTTAAATTCCACCCTTTCCCTCTCTCCCATTTTAATACCAAATGCTTGCATCCTTTAAATGATCTTTCTTCTGTATCAGTGGCATCTCTTGCAGGCCCTTAGGCATAAGGGCGATCAGAGTGCACAGGCATTTTCTCCTGCTTTCGGCGGTCCAGGTCCTGGGATCAGCCAATACAGCTTCGTACCAGGAGGCCATGCCTGTTACCCCTTGTTCGCCCACAGCACCACCACTGCATGCTCTCTTCAGGCTTCAGCTGTCAGGGCCATTCCAGAGTATATCCCCAGCAGGAGGGCTGGGATCTGTGTTAGGACCAGCATGATGTGATTGTGCCAGTCTGAAATCAACCCCTGAGTGCAGTTCTGTCTACAGTTACACATGGACTGTAGCCCGCATTAGAAAGTTCTGTTGCCGACAGTGAAAATCATGTTCTTGTTGCCTCCTGGAGATGGCCAGCATGGGATGGACTGATGCCTCCTCTCTACTGAATCCCCAAGAAGGGTTCTAGCTATAGGTCATGAAGCAGGGAAAGCAATCTGACTGGCTGGATCTTCTCCTACCCCTCCCAGGCCCCTTAGGTGAACGGAGCTTAGTAAGTTCAAAGGATGGCCATCTGCTTATTCAAAAAGTTTTCAGCCTGCACATGAGTTATGAATATGAATTTCAGGATTGTTCCCACTTTTCTTTCTGTTCCCAGGGCCCCACCAGCTATGAAATGGATTCAGAGAAAAGAGCCGTCTGCATTTTGGCATCAGGAAGCCCTTGGTGCATTCCATTTTGTTTCTGCAATTGTGATATCCACTACCCCAGAGAGAGATTTTTTTCCTTTATGGAATAGAATCCTTACTATTTTTCTTACCAGTCCCATGAGACAAAGAAAAGAAGACTGACAAAAAGGTTGAGGGTCTGAAATTTGACCTCACATTCTATTTGGGATGAGATGAATTATGTAGGAGAGATTTTACAGTGGTGTCTCTGACCCAAATAGCATACAAATATCCTCCTTTCTTGCTCCCACTGCTTAAGCAAAAAACAGCTGTGCGCAGCATCTGGAAGAGTGGTTCCAACCTTGTTTTATCCTATTTGATTCCCACTGGCTTTTATGTTTTCCATAAATGATTGAAGAAAAGTTCTCAGTTGGAAATAGCAATAAAATCTTCCATAAATTCTTGGTTAGCACCAGCTTCAGGCACTCACTGTATGTTACTCTGCACAAGCCTTCAGTCTGTGCAGGCTGGCTGGCCAAGACGAAAAGAGGGTCTGGATCTTGTCAAGGAGGAAGCCCCGTGGCCAGCGTCTTCTCTCGGCCTCCTCTGGCAACCATGGCTTATGCAGTTTTCTTTTCAGCCATGGCTTTTGTTGTGGCCCCTCTAAATTCCCTTTTGTCTCCAAACCTCCATTTCTCCACGTATTAAATAAGGATAGCAGAAGTATTTGTCTCTAAACACTTAGTACAGTGCCTAGCATATAGTACAGATTCATTTATATTATTATTAAGCATTCAGTTAATATGTAATAATGAAAATAATGATCATTTATGGAGAAACTGCAATAAGCATTTCACCTATTTATGTTGCTCAGTCCTCACAAGAGCCCCGTGGTGTAGGTATCATAAGCTCATTTTATAGAAGTAGAAATTTCAAAGTTTGCAAATTTAAGTAATGGAGCCAAGGGGTCTGTGCTTATAAATGATGAAGCAGGGGCTTTGCTCACCAGAACCTGGGATCCTTCATACAGTCAACAAAATCCAGTATCAAGAGCCCACTGTGCTTTCTGGATGCTGGAGATTCAAGACAGAGACTGGCTCAATTCTTACAGGCCATACATGCCACTTGCCGTAACTCCAGAATCCAGGAATGGTTGGTGATCAGGTCTTGGACGGGTGTGGGGGGCAGGCTATGCTCAGCTGCCCATGCGCCACCAATCAGCTCCCTAGTCCTCTGCTGGCGCAAAGTGACCAGGCTCTTAGTGTCCCTGTCACAGCTTGAATTCTCTTGCTGCCCTGAATGTTGTAATAGTCTCAACTTCATTTCTATCCACTGGTAAAACAAGAGCTCTCCCCAGGCCAAATTGTCTATCGAATTGGCTCAGAATATTCATATTTTACTTGGATGTGAACCTCCTCAGAAGGCCGGACTGGAGAATAACTGCTCCCAAGAGCCCAATGTCTGAGAACTGGAGCAGAAGGAAGCCAAGCCCTCAGCGAGCATAAACACAAGCTGAGAAACCAACCCAAAATTGACCCAGAGTCTATCCAGCCCCCAGCTCATGCTACTCATGGGCCCTCAAAGCCACCCTTCCATCACAGTGAGCAAGATTTTGGATCTTCTGACACAGGCCTTCACATCACTTCTCCTGGGTCAGACTGGGCGATAATTTGACTCCAATCAATAACGGCATAAGGGGATTTTGCAAATTTATTATTTCCAAAGGGCACATTAGCCAATATTCTATAAGTTTCTTAGTTCCATTTCTTTCATTAAGGGACTATTTTGGTTTCCTGGTGGGTCATCAGCTTTTTCCGCATTTTGATTAATTTAACTCATGTTATCAGTGGCTGCTGAAGGTTGTCTAAACTGATGGGAAGCTTTGAGGTCTTGGTTTTACCCAGACTTTCAACAGAATAAATCCTGTCAACTCCAATAGTTTTTAAAGGACTTCTAATTTGTTTCCTATGAAAGCTTCCAGAACTTTAATAAGAAAAGTGTTTAACATTTCCCATAGGGCAGTCTTAACCTCACCACAAAATTTAGGGCCAAATCTTACCCAGTTGAGGCTCTTTCCATAATCCAATACCACAGTCCTAACCCAGTCAAACCATGGTTTATCTATCCTAAATCTTTTTCTTCCCTTTCTATTGCCTGTTATTGTTAGTTTTTTGACCAAAGAAGTTTACCTTCTGCTCTTTAGCAAAAGAGGCCACAGACTCAAGGACAGACACGTTCACTGCCAAAACTCTAAACTCAGTATTAGCCTCTGAAAATAATGGAATGAAATCATTTTACAACCTTTTCCCCTAAACCCAAAGGTTTCTGAGGGATGTATAAAGGGAAGGATGATTGTGAAGGTAAGATAGTGTTGTCCATGTGGTTGATTAGAAACTAAACATTTCTAACTTCATGTTATTTTTCAGAAAAGGGAAATGGGGAACAAGATTGGAAGGAATATCTATGATGAAGTCATCTTCACACCAGGATTTCGACATCTGCTCCAAATATTTCATAGCAAGTAAAATAGAGCATCTCCTATCCTGTCATGAAGCTCAGCACCCCCAATGGAGCCTGTAGGACAAAAATGACATGTGTCAGTTCTGCCTTCCTCTCCTGGACTACTTCTCTCATTGATTTTCATGGAAATGTGAACAAATCACGGAGTCTGAGGATGTCTACTTCAGTATGGACAGCTTGTCATTCTTCTCTTGGGCTAAGGACAAGTAAGAAGCTCACCTGGAAGGGAGAAAACAAAGGAGCAATAGCCACAAACATGAGTAGAACCATCTCTGGTTGTGGAAGCCAGTGAAAATGTTGTTAGGCCCACATAGAAATATTTTGTACCTTTCTGCCAGGCCCTGTAGTTAACTACAGGAACCACGGTTTAGAAATTCACAGGCAAGTGTTATAAATTTGAGAACGTAAGTTGAACCCCTTCCCATTCCAATAAGCAGTGGCAGGTGTGGTTTTCATGAAATTGTATATTTAGGATGGGAGGGGGTGAGAGCGGAGAGAATTGCATGTTCTAAGCAAACTGTATTTGCATACACATTATGCATGTACCCAACACACACTTGTGCAAAGATGATCAAATATGCTCTGTGTTGGCAGCCTCTTCCTGTGTTTCCTTAAAGCAGGAATAGCAAATAGGTTCATCTTGCATGCCAAATGCAATCAGTGTGTAGTGGCTGTTTGAAGTGCTATGTTGAGAAGGATTCAAGGGTCATAACTGGATTCATTCAACAATTTTTATTTTGTGCCTGCTATGTCCCAGCACAAGTGCTGGTACATTTTATCATCTCAGGGTCAGGGGTGCTGCATCCCCATAGAATTCAATACAACTGGAGCCTCCTGGTGTGGTACAACCCAACAGCCCTAAAGTTGAGGCCCTGGGAACTGGAATGGATTTAGAAAGAGTGTAGTGACCAATTAGCAACATCTGCCCAGGGATCCCACCAACATGGGAGGGCAGCAGCTGGCAGGGCTGGGGTGTACTGCAATTTTGGCATCATATATTTGTCATCCCTGGCAAAATCCCATCAAATACACTCACCTTTCCGTGTTAGCAACGAACATGCTTCATGCATCTGGAGAACACCGTGCTGTGTCACAGAAGTGTCTTCAGTCCAGAAAGAGCAGTGTGAACGATGGTAATAAAATGAAAGAACTATCCTCCCTTAACATAGTGGAAACAGAAGGCAGTCATCGAGGTGCTCCTAATGTTTTGCATTCATTTTTTTTTAAAGTGTATTACATTTTTTTTATTTTGGTATCATTAATCTACAATTACCTGAAGAACATTATGATTACTAGGCTCCCCCCTTCACCAAGTCCCCCCTACATACCCCTTCACAGTCACTGTCCATCAGCGTAGTAAGATGCTGTAAAATCACTACTTGTCTTCTCTGTGTTGCACAGTCCTACCCATGCCCCCCCCAACATTATACATGCTAATCGTAAGGCTCCCTTTCTTTTTCCCCACCCTTGTCCCTCCCTTCCCACCCGTCCTCCCCAGTCCCTTTCCCTTTGGTAACTATTAATCCATTCTTGGGTTCTGTGATTCTGCTGCTGTTTTGTTCCTTCAGTTTTCCTTTGTTCTTATACTCCACAGATGAGTGAAATCATTTGGTACTTGTCTTTCTCCACCTGGCTTATTTCACTGAGCATAATACCCTCTAGCTCCATCCATGCTGTTGCAAAATCTCTCGAGGTGAATCCGTCCTAGCCTCTTCCAGCTTCCGGCGGCTGCAAGCACTCCCTGGCTTGCGGCTGCATGATTCCCATCGCCTGCTCTGTCTCCACAGGCACTTGCCTTCTCTCCATGTGGCCCCCCTTCTGTCTCTGTAAGGACACGGATTTAGGATGTGCCTTGGATCATCCAGGAAGATCCTATCTAAAAATCCTAAACTAAGTTACCTCTGCAAAGATCCTTTATTCAAATAAGGTCACAGTTACAGAGTCTGGGGATTAGTCCACGGAGATATCGTTTGAAAGGGTCACCATTTCAACCCACTACAGTATATAGAATTCAACTTAAAATAACACAGGACACATAACAAGTATAGTTTCTGTCTCATTTCAGTTCTCTGGGAAGCTTTTGTTCCAGAATTTCCTCTAAAGGTTCTTGTGCTTGGGTAAGAGCTCCTTGCTTTCCTACTTCCAACCCAAGTGAATGAATATTTCTAAAGCTCTCCATCTCAAAAACCATTGCTATTAAGGGGCTCAGCATTTCCGTTTGCCATGGCTACCACTGAAAAGAGGAGGACAGGTTGAGGAAAGCAGTCACGTCCTTATAGGAATCCTCTCTAGACTGAAGATCAGGTAAGTATGAGCCCATGGAGTCATTGGAACCTAGTGTTCCTTTCCCCCGGCTGTCACCTTACAGTCATAAAACAAGGGCACAGGGGACAGGGCCAACCTCAGGTGTAGAGGACAGTCTTTTACAAGGGCACCCTCCAAAAAGCACACCAAATCCCTCACCTCCGCTTCAAAAAGCTGAAATGACAGTCCTTCCTTGTAACTGTTGTAGGTCCTCAAACAGGGTGAGGATTTTTATCAAGTTGTGCATCAAGATGTAAGCGCATCTTTGGCCTGTGGCAGGCACAGAACATGTTTTGGTGAGTGAGTGGATGCACTTGTGACTTTGGGAGAGCCAGTCTTTGGAATCCAAGGAGCGGTAGTTCCATCAGACAAGTACATACAGTCTTCAAGGATACAAGTCCCTCCCCTGCCCACCGTGAGACCTTCCTCTGGATGGGAAGCTGAACAGCCAGGAGGGCACTTCATTGCTGCCATTTGCTGGAGTGAGTCCTTTTCCCCTGTGATGCATTTATAGGATCAGGACTGAGGGGAGCCTCCTGCAACACAGACACGCGAGGTGCCGCATCACCCACTGGCTGTCTCCCCCACCTGCGGGTGTCCTCCTGCCAGAAAAGCCAGCACAGCACCTCATCTATTTGGAAATCCATACAGAGGAGCCACAAGACAGAATCCTTTCCTGAGTCTACCCAGGCAGCTTCCAACCTCAGAATTGCAAATCCAGGCTACAAAGTCCCTTTTCATGGAGTGATGTACACTTTTCTTTGTGCATTTCCTTTTTGAACACATTTGTAGCTCTCCCTGGCAGGGGAAACAACTTGTTCAATTGCCCATTTCCAGCATCTCTTCAAACCCAACTCCTTAACACACAGCCCATACAATGGTCTTCTCCACATGCACACATAGGGAGGTAAAGTTGTCATCTGGATATTTCACACTGAAAATAATTACAGGCTCCTGAAAAATTCGGACAACTAAGGCCAAAGTTGTTGTTTGGATTAGGTTCAGTCAGCAGTCTCCTATGAGCCGAGGTTCTCATGACATCCATGTTATTCATTCCATCGTTCATTGGTGGACTTGGAGTTAAAGTCATTCAGCAGCAAAGCCGTTTTGAAAGCATGAATAAGTGGAGACTTCTAAAAAATTAGAGCCAACAACAATCACAAAAGTTGTACAACTGCCCTGTGGAATGATACCTTTGGCTAATGCTGCTGCACCCATTATAATGGTGGTGTTCATATTTCCAGCCACAGGCAGGCTTTGTCAGAATGTGAAAATCAATACGAAAGGTTTGTCGGGGGTGACATGTTTGTTAATGTTTTATTGATTATGCTATTGGTTGTAAATTTTCTAACTTAATAAAGCTCAAGATTTTTTGCAGTAAAAGACAGAGGTTATTTAATTAACTGGCAACTTAATGCAAACTACTAACATGACATATTGTGGCTACTGCAAAGTGACACCCAATTCATCACTCTCCAAGCAGGCATGATGTCACACACATGCGCACACACGCATGCACACACACACACAGTGTTTATTATGCTACTGAGAGAATTAGACAAGGGCAGGCTTACCTAAAAGAACTTGGCAAGTACACTTAATACTAAAAGAAAGGCTGGAAATGCATATAGCTGTTTATTTTATCAAAGGAAATTAGGAATAGGATCTTTAAAAGCTAAGCCAAAGACAAATGCCCATAATTCAGGCAACATTTGCAAAAAATATCATGATAATCTACTTTCTGTATCCAGAGTGAGAACAAGGCAACTCAACCCAAATATCTTGTGAAATCAATTATTTATTAAACATATCTAAGAAATCACACAAATTCACCTCAGCAATGGACTTTCCTGGAACTATTTGCCACAGTCCATACACACTGCATATTCACTGTAATAAAGTCCTGTACAAAAATGACTCTATGTTCTCCATTAACAAAATGAGTTCTCATAATCATCTGACATAGGTTGCCAAAGTTGTTAGATTTAAAGCATTTTCTAATGAACCATTCGTAAAACAAGCCCATCTTTCTTTGAATATAAATCCTATAGGAAGGGGAATATAGGTGACTTGATTCAGTTTTCCTTGTTTTGTTGTTTTTTCCCTACCATAAGCCCCAACACAGAATATTATGCCTTTTGCAGCATTCCTAGAATTCATCATGGTGCTCAGCTTGGAAGGGGAGGCTCCTATTTGCATTGATGAAGCTCAGCTCTCAGGTCTGCCAAGATGTGGCATTGCCTTTAAAGCCACAGAAAGCACAGTGTGGCTGGTAAACACCCACTACAGTCCCGATTGTTGTCCACACTAATAGCTAAGCTGACGCTAATTTTTTTAACTCCTTCCAAACTTACTTCTTCAGGAAACAATTTAAATAACTGTTTTGTAGTCACAAAACCCTCTTCAATCACCACCTCTTCCAAGAAACTGTAGAGATTCTCATGGATCTGCTTCAATAAAGCATTTATTTCCTTGGAAGAATGGAATAAAGGGCAGAATTACCACCCTGACGACTCAATGTTCCCAATTACCATCAGTGGGTTTTCTCTCTACCTGCCAGGTTAATAACCATCCTGTTTTATCACCCTGCCATATGAAAAGCCTCCGTATCTGATAATTACCTTTTCTCTCTCTCTTTTTTAAAAATTATTTTTAACATGTCTTTTCAAGCCTTTTTCAACTTTCTAATGGAGCCCTCATGTGACTGTTTCAAAATTTTCTCTCATTCTAAATCTCACATAAGCTCTTCCAAATTCTCAACAGTAATTCTCAATTAACAGAAATTTCACTGAGGCATGAGTTCTTTTCTTCTCTGCTAATTTAAAAGTCTCCCACAGTGGCTTCCTAAAATATTGGGAAAACAATTAAAAATGAAAATAATTCTATAAATACATAGTCATGAAACCAGATTCTCTTTGGACCTGACCTAGTCTTGGTTGTAGATTAACGCTTCCTGGGAAAGGCCTTTTCTGTTCTGTTCTTTTTGTACAGCTTTGTGCCTTTTTATATTAAATTTATAAAAACACTAAGATTTCAAAATTTGCCTTTCAGAAATTCATATAGGAGAAAAAACTGCAAATACTAAAAGGACAAAATTAGGAACACAGGATTACAGATGTCCTTTCCTTGGGTAGGGGAGAGATGTCCTTTCCCAGGGATTATAACACAATAGAAGTCACTGGCAAGGTCTTAGTTTTATATCAAGCAATGAGTTCACAGGTGCTTATTAAGTAACAGTGATACATGAATGAATGAGGACGCACATGGAGCCAATACTGAGAGTGAGCCACAAACATCCGTGCATTTGAGGCCATGGAGAAAGCAAAGCGAAGAATGAGGATTGTGCAGGCAAGATTTCAATTTCTAGATAATAATAAAAGACCCTCCAAAATGGCAACGCAGCTTATACAACCTTCAAAGTGTTTATTATATTTCCCTTTAAATTCACCACCACCTTATGAAATATCTGATCTGCTAGTTTTGATCTCAGTGTTCCTAGGTAGAAAAGATTAGGCCATATTTTCATCTGCTCACTGGCCATTTTTATTTCCTCTTCTGTGAATTGACATATTTTACCCACTTTTCTACATTTGGGGAAATTGAAATTTTATTAACTTGAGCAGACTTCAACTTCCATTATTGATAGAATTATAACTGCTTTCTGACAAGGGCAATCAGCAGTGCATAATCGTGATCCCTGCAAGAAAGGGTCAGTGGGGTGAACCCTAAAACACAAGTTGATTTGTGCATACCAACACACACATATACTCTGGACGCCAATCTTTTGTCTGTTTCATATATGCAAACATAGTCCTCTAGTCTGAAGGTTACACAGAAGTTTTTGTTTTAATTTTGATTTCAATCTGTGTATGTTGAATTTTGTAATTTAGTTTTCTGTGTCTCTTTCAGGAGACCTCCCCTACTCACAGAGTTATAAAAAGTAGTCTTATATTTCATCATATAATTTTAAAAATTATGTCTATAGTACATCCTGAACATGTTTTTGAAATGGGTATGAAATAAGGGTGAATTTACTTTTCATTAAATGGTAACTTTTCTTTAAAAATCTATGGGAAGGTATAATTCTTGGAGGGCATGTGTAGTTCTTGGAGTCACAGATGTCAGAGCCACAGAGACCTGGAAAGAACACCTGTTCAGTTTGCAGGGCTTCAGGTAGGGGACCTGGGATCCAGAGAGATTCTGTGACCCACAGAAGGCCACCCAGTAGGGTGGTGGCAGAATCGGAAATCCCACCCTGGCTGCCTGTCTTCCAGCTCAGTCTCTCTCCTGCCCCGCAATACCTCTCCCAAAGATTTTAACCAAATATCACTTGAATGTGCTTCATGAATCCCATGCACACTTCTTAAACTAATTAAAATAACTGTTCCAGTCTGTACCCCTCCATGAAGAGCACACGTGAGTGTGTGGGAGTGTATGCATGTACACACCCACATTGCATGAGTGGGTATTTTGTACAAAACTCTTTGTATTACACTGCTTCCCTTAAATTTGCATACTGAGGTTCCAGGACCCCTAACTGAAAATGATAGTCTAAATTTGATTCAGATAAAATAATTTGGAGTGATTTGTTTCAAAGAGGATAAAACTACAATTCATGAATAAGAGTGTAAAACCATACGTTTTTTTTTTGTTTTTATTTTTTTGAGAGGTCATCTCTCATATTTATTGATCAAATGGTTGTTAACAACAATAAAATTCTGTATAGGGGAGTCAATGCACAATCATTAATCAACCCCAAGCCTAATTCTCAACAGTCTCCAATCTTCTGAAGCATAACGAACAAGTTCTTACATGGTGAACAAGTTCTTACATAGTGAATAAGTTCTTACATGGTGAACAGTACAAGGGCAGTCATCACAGAAACTTTCGGTTTTGATCACACATCATGTACTATAAACAATCAGGTCAAATATGAATATTCGTTTGATTTTTATACTTGATTTATATGTGGATACCACATTTCTCCCTTATTATTATTATTATTATTATTATTATTATTGTTTTTAATAAAATGCTGAAGTGGTAGGTAGATGAAAGATAAAGGTAGAAAACATAGTTTAGTGCTGTAAGAGGGCAAATGTAGATGATCAGGTGTGTGCCTGTAGACTATGTGTTAATCCAAGCTAGACAAGGGCAACAAAACATCCACGGATGCAGAAGATTTCTCTCAAAACAGGGGGGTGAGGTTCTAAGCCTCACCTCTGTTGATCCCCAATTTCTCACCTGATGGCCCCCCTGCGACTGTGCCTGTCTTAGGTTGTTCCTCCCTTGAGGACTCTTACCCGTCTCTGGCTAACCAGTCATCTTCCGGGGCCATACAGGGAAATGTAAAGTTGGTAAGTGAGAGAGAAGCAATATTGTTTGAAAAGGTTAGCTTTTTACTTCTTTGCAGATTTATGCCCTGTGGCTTTTATGCCCAGCATTTGTCTTGAGGTATCTTTACCACTTGGAAGAATTATGATACTCGGTAATTTCGTTATGAGGCACAAATTCTACTTAAGGGTTGTAATTAGGAAGGAAGAAGAAAAGCTATAGAAGTAGCAGACGGAAGAAAACTTAGGAAGATTGATTATTTCTTTGACATATCTTCTTGTAAAGTAACATAAGCATGTATAGATTTTAAACTACTAATTAAATTGCGCACACACATTAACATAATAGGAATACAGCTACATAACCAAAGCAGACCTACAATTACCAGCCATCTCCAGTGAAACCAAGAAAGCCAGTTAGGCACCCTAGGCATTTGTGAAAACTTATCTATGATATGATGGATATTGTCTAACTGAATTTGAATAGTTTGAGAAAAATCAGACAAATTAAAACAACACATTCCTGGGAACTGTTCACATCCCATATGGTCTTTTAACAGTAGATAGTCTATAGTCGCAAGATTTTGGAGCCCTGCAACTTGCACTTCTCCTAATTCTTGGTTGAGTTCTGACAGTATAGATTCAGTCAAATTTGTTGTTTTACTGTATGCACAGGCCAGCTTAGATATCTCCTTCTTCATTCCAATGGTAAGTCCAGGAACCAGTGGGATGAATGCAGCTACAACTGCAACAGCACCAGGATCTTTGTTGAAGCTTTTTGATGATCATCTTCTGGAATGACTCCTCCAGAGAGTGCTGATGTTGGAAGTTCTTCTTCATATCATATCTTAATTCGTTTTCTGGGTAGCCAAATTAGGCTTTGATCCTCTAAACAAACCCTATGCCCACACTTTGATATGCCCTTTATATCATTGTGAAGAACTTACTGGAGATCACCACACAGGAACTGCTTTTTTTAAGAGAAACGAATATTATCAGATAAATGTACTTCCATAGCTGATCATCTGACACCCTTTAAATGATCAAAATTAAGGATATTTAAAGCATGCATTAATCGTTGATTTACAGTTAGTTTTATCCTATCAGGGAGTTAATCCCCCTTTTCTTTCTTTTTTTTTATTTGTTATCATTAATCTACAATTACATGAAGAATATTATGTTTACTAGGCTCTCCCCTATACCAGGTTGCCCCCACAAACCACTTTACAGTCACTGTCCATCAGCATAGCAAAATGTTGTAGAATCACTACTTGTCTTCTCTGTTATACAGCCCTCCCCTTTCTCTTACCCCCCCATTATGCATGCTAATCATAATACCCCCTTTCTTCTTCCCACCCCTTATCCCTCCCTACCAACCCATCCTCCCCAGTCCCTTTCCCTTTGGTACCTGTTAGTCCATTCTTGGGTTCTGTGATTCTGCTGCTGTTTTGTTCCTTCAGTTTTTCCTTTGTTCTTATACTCCACAGATGAGTGAAATCATTTGGTATTTCTCTTTCTCCGCCTGGCTTATTTCACTGAGCATAATACCCTCTAGCTCCATCCATGTTGTTGCAAATGGTAGGATTTGTTTTCTTCTTATGGCTGAGTAATATTCTATTGTGTATATGTACCACATCTTCTTTATCCATTCATCTACTGATGGACACTTAGGTTGCTTCCAATTCTTGGCTATTGTAAATAGTGCTGCAATAAACATAGGGGTGCATCTGTCTTTTTCAAACTTGAGTGCTGCATTCTTAGGGTAAATTCCTAGGAGTGGAATTCCTGGGTCAAATGGTAAGTCTATTTTGAGCATTTTGAGGAACCTCCATACTGCTTTCCACAATGGTTGAACTAATTTACATTCCTGCCAGCAGTGTAGGAGGGTTCCCCTTTCTCCACAACCTCACCAACATTTGTTGTTGTTTGTCTTTTGGATGGCAGCCATCCTTACTGGTGTGAGGTGGTACCTCATTGTGGTTTTAATTTGCATTTCTCTGATAATTAGCGATGTGGAGCATCTTTTCATGTGTCTGTTGGCCACTTGTATTTCTTTTTTGGAGAACTGTCTGTTTAGTTCCTCTGCCCATTTTTTAATTGGATTATTTGTTTTTGTTTGTTGAGGTGGGTGAGCTCTTTATATATTTTAGATGTCAAGCCTTTATCGGATCTGTCATTTACAAATATATTCTCCCATACTGCAGGGTACCTTTTTGTTCTATTGATGGTGTCTTTTGCTGTACAGAAGTTTTTCAGCTTAATATAGTCCCACTTGTTCATTTTTGCTGTTGTTTTCCTTGACTGGAGAGATATGTTCAAGAAGAGGTCACTCATGTTTATGTCTAAGAGGTTTTTGCCTATGTTTTTTTCTAAGAGTTTTGTGGTTTTATGACTTACATTCAGGTCTTTGATCCATTTTGATTTTACTTTTGTGTATGGGGTTAGACAATGGTCCAGTTTCATTCTCCTACATGTAGCTGTCCAGTTTTGCCAGCACCATCTGTTAAAGAGACTGTCATTTCACCATTGTATGTCCATGGCTCCTTTATCAAATATTAATTGACCATATATGTTTGGGTTAATGTCTGGAATCTCTAATCTGTTCCACTGGTCTGTGGCTCTGTTCTTGTGCCAGTACCAAATTGTCTTGGTTACTATGGCTTTGTTGTATAACTTGAAGTTGGGGAGGGAGATCCCCCCTACTTTATTCTTCTTTCTCAGGATTGCTTTGGCTATTCGGGGTCTTTGGTGTTTCCATATGAATTTTTGAATTATTTGTTCCAGTTTGTTGAAGAATGTTGCTGGTAATTTGATAGGGATTGCATCAAATCTGTATATTGCTTTGGGCAGGATGGCCATTTTGACGATATTAATTCTTCCTATCCACGACCATGTGATCAGTTTCCATTTGTAAGTGTCCCTTTTAATTTCTCTTAAGAGTGACTTGTAGTGTTCAGAATATAGGTGATTCACATCTTTGGATAGATTTATTCCTAGGTAGTTTATTCTTTTTTATGCAATTGTGAATGGAATTGCTTTCCTGATATCCCTTTCTATTGGTTCATTGTTCGTGTATGGGAAAGCTACAGATTTCTGTGTGTTAATTTTTATCCTGCAACTTTGCTTTATTCCGATATCAGTTCTAGTAATTTTGGGGTGGAGTCTTTAGGGTTTTTTATGTACAATATCACGTCATCTGCAAATGGTGACAGTTTAACTTCTTCTTTACCAATCTGGATTCCTTGTATTTCTTTGTTTTGTCTGAATGCCATGGCTAGGACCTCCAGTACTATGTTAAATAGCAGTGGGGAGAGTGGGCATCCCTGTCTAGTTCCCGATCTCAGAGGAAAAGCTTTCAGCTTCTCGCTGTTCAGTATAATGTTGTCTGTGTGTTTATGATATATGGCCTTTATTATGTTGAGGAACTTGCCCTCTATTCCCATTTTGCTGAGAGTTTTTATCTTGAATGGATGCTGAATTTTGTCGAATGTTTTTTCAGCTATGGAGATGATCATGTGGTTTTTGTCTTTCTTTTTGATGTGGTGGATGATGTTGATGGATTTTCGAATGTTGTACCATCCTTGCATCCCTGGGATGAATCCCACTTGGTCATGGTGTATGATCCTTTTGATATACTTTTGAATTCGGTTTGCTAATATTTTATTGAGTATTTTTGCATCTACGTTCATCAGGGATATTGGTCTGTAGTTTTCTTTTTTGGTGGGGTCTTTGCCTGGTTTTGGTATTAGGGTGATGTTGGCTTCATAGAATGAGTTTGGGAGTATTCCCTCCTCTTCTATTTTTTGGAAAACTTTAAGGAGAATGGGTATGATATCTTCTCTGTATGTCTGATAAAATTCCGAGGTAAATCCATCTGGCCCGGGTGTTTTTTTCTTGGGTAGTGTTTTTGATTACTGCTTCAATTTCTTTGCTGGAAATTGGTTTGTTTAGATTTTGTGTTTCTTCCTTGGTCAGTTTTGGAAGGTTGTATTTTTCTAGGAAGTTGTCCATTTCTTCTAGGTTTTCCAGCTTCTTAGCATATAGGTTTTCATAGTAGTCTCTAATAATTCTTTGTATTTCTGTTGGGTCCATCATGATGTTTCCTTTCTCATTTCTGATTCTGTTGATGTGTGTTGATTCTCTTTTTCTCTTAATAAGTTTGGCTAGAGGCTTATCTATTTTGTTTATTTTCTCAAAGAACCAGCTCTTGATTTCATTGATTTTTGCTATTGTTTTATTCTTCTCAATTTTGTTTATTTCTTCTCTGATCTTTATTATGTCCCTCCTTCTGCTGACTTTAGGCCTCATTTGTTCTTCTTTTTCCAGTTTCAATAATTGTGATGTTAGACTATTCATTTGGGATTGTTCTTCCTTCTTCAAGTGTGCCTGGATCGCTATATACTTTCCTCTTAAGACTGCTTTCACTGCGTCCCACAGAAGTTGGGGCTTTGTGTTGTTGTCATTTGTTTCCATATATTCCCTGATCTCTATTTTAATTTGTTTGTTGATCCATTGATTATTTAGGAGCATGTTATTAAGCCTCCATGTGTTTGTGAGCCTTTTTGTTTTCTTTGTAGAATTTATTTCTAGTTTTATACCTTTGTGGTCTGAAAAGTTGGTTGGTAGAATTTCAATATTTTGGAATTTGCTGAGGCTCTTTTTGTGGGCTAGTATGTGGTCTATTCTGAAGAATGTTCCATGTGCACTTGAGAAGAATGTATATCCTGTTGATTTTGGATGTAGAGTTCTATGGTTGTCTATTAGGTCCATCTGTTCTAGTGTGTTGTTCAGTGCCTCCGTGTCCTTACTTATTTTCTGCCCAGTGGATCTATCCTTTGGGGTGAGTGGTGTGTTGAAGTCTCCTAAAATGAATGCATTGCAGTCTATTTCCCCCTTTAGTTCTGTTAGTATTTGTTTCACATATGCTGGTGCTCCTGTGTTGGGTGCATATATATTTAGAATGCTTATATCCTCTTGTTGGAGTGAGCCCTTTATCATTATGTAGTGTCCTTCTTTATCTCTTGTTACTTTCTTTGTTTTGAAGTTTATTTTGTCTGATATTAGTACTGCAACCCCTGCTTTCTTCTCGCTGTTGTTTGCCTGAAATATGTTTTTCCATCCCTTGACTTTTAGTCTGTGCATGTCTTTGGGTTTGAGGTGAGTTTCTTGTAAGCAGCATATAGATGGGTCTTGCTTTTTTATCCATTCTATTACTCTGTGTCTTTTGATTGGTGCATTAAGTCCATTTACATTTAGGGTGACTATTGAAAGATATGTACTTATTGCCATTTCAGGCTTTAAATTTGTGGTTACCAAAGGTTCAAGGTTAGCCTCTTTAGTATCTTACTGCCTAACTTAGCTCGCTTATTGAGCTGTTATATACACTGTCTGGAGAGTCTTTTCTTCTCTCCCTTCTTATTCCTCCTCCTCCATTCTTCATATGTTGGGTGTTTTGTTCTGTGCTCTTTTTAGGAGTGCTCCCATCTAGAGCAGTCCCTGTAAGATGCCCTGTAGAGGTGGTTTGTGGGAGGCAAATTCCCTAGGCTTTTGCTTGTCTGGGAATTGTTTAATCCCTCCATCATATTTAAATGATAATCATGCTGGATACAGTATCCTTGGTTCAAGGCCCTTCTGTTTCATTGCATTAAATATATCATGCCATTCTCTTCTGGCCTGTAAGGTTTATGTCAAGAAGTCTGATGATAGCCTGATAGGTTTTCCTTTATAGGTGACCTTTTTCTCTCTAGCTGCCTTTAAAACTCTTTCCTCGTCCTTGATCTTTGCCATTTTAATTATTATGTGTCTTGGTGTTTTCCTCCTTGGGTCCTTTCTGTTGGGAGTTCTGTGTATTTCCGTGGTCTGTTTGATTATTTCCTCTCCCAGTTTGGGGAAGTTTTCAGCAATTATTTCTTCAAAGACACTTTCTATCCCTTTTCTCTCTCTTCTTCTTCTGGTACCCCTATAATACGGATATTGTTCCTTTTGGATTGGTCACACAGTTCTCTTAATATTGTTTCATTTCTGGAGATCCTTCTATCTCTCTCTACGTCAGCTTCTATGTATTCCTGTTCTCTGGTTTCTATTCCATCAATGGCCTTTTGCATCTTATCCATTCTGCTTATAAATCCTTCCAGAGTTTGTTTCACTTCTGTAATCTCCTTCCTGGCATCTGTGATCTCCCTTCAGACTTCTTCCCTTAGCTCTTGCATATTTCTCTCCATCTCCGTCAGCATGTTTATGATTTTTATTTTAAATTCTTTTTCAGGAAGACTGGTTAGGTGTGTCTCCTTCTCTGGTGTTGTCTCTGTGATCTTTGTCTGCCTGTAGCTTTGCCTTTTCATGGTGATAGGAATAGTTTGCAGAGCTGGGACGAGTGACGGCTGGAAGAACTTCCCTTCTTGTTGGTTTGTGGCCCTCCTCTCCTGGGAGAACAGTGACCTCTAGTGGCTTGTGCTGGGCAGCTGCGCGCAGACAGGGTTTCTGCTTCCTGCCCGGCTGCTATGGAGTTTATCTCCGCTGTTGCTGTGGGCGTGGCCTGGTTCGGGCCTCTGCTCCAAAGTGGTGGAGTCGCATTGGAGGGGGAGTGGCCTGGAGGCTATTTATCTCCGTAAGGGGCCTCCCTGCTCCCTGCAGCCCAGGGGTTAGGGTGCCCAGAGATCCCCGGATTCCCTACCTCTGGACTAAGTGTCCCACCCTGTCTCTTTAAGACTTCCAAAAAGCACTCGCCAAAACAAAACAAACAAACAAAATAAATTACATAAATAATTTTTTTTAAAAAGCTGCTCGCTTTTCTTTGTCCTCAGGCACCGGCCTCTGGTTCCCGCTCACCAGTCTTGCTGCCCTGTTTCCCCAGTATCCAGGGCCCTGCACATGCACTGTGTCTGTGCTCTGGCCCGGATGGCTGGGGCTGGGTGTTCGGCAGTCCTGGGCTCCGTCTCCCTCCCGCTCTGCCTGCTCTTCTCCCGCCGGGAGCTGGGGGGGAGGGGCGCTCGGCTCCTGCGGGGCCGGGGCTTGTATCTTACCCCCTTCGCGATGCGCTGGGTTCTCTCAGGTGAGGATGTGGTCTGGATATTGTCCTGTGTCCTCTGGTCTCTATTCTAGGAAGAGTTGTCTTTGCTATATTTTCATAAATATATGTGGTTTTGGGAGGAGATTTCCACTGCTCTACTCATGCCGCCATCTTGGCTCCGCCAAAACCATAGTTTTTTAAAACTAATCAACATAATCACTCCACCAAATTAGGAAAGAGCATGGAATTTGGGGGATATGAACAAATAGACCATATATCCATCTCAGCAGCCAGCTTGATGTATATCGAACAGACCACTGCATGACATGTTTGAGGAAAATCCCCTCTAATTCTAGGCCAATCGACAGAATCCCAAATGTGGAATTTAGGCTTTCTTGACATTGCTGCATGGAAGCAGAATGCTCAGTTTAAATCTTCAACTTAAACAACTTTGTATTTTCCTGCTTAGAGATAAAAAATATAAGGTTGAGGCTGCCCTCTGTGTATGTTTTCCACATTGTTAACAGAAGACAAAATATCTACATTTAACAGGAAACTCAGAGAGATAAAGCAGAGGTGAGTTCATTTAAATGTGAAGTTGTATTGAGCAGGAGAAGGGAGGGAGAGGAAGGCAGGAGACAGTGTAGAACTAAGTTCACGCCAAGAGACATACGGATATAGGGTTTCGGCAACTGGTTTAGTTGTTGGGACCTCTTATCATTCACAAAGTAACAGAAAATCCCACAAATAGTGGCTTTAAAAAAAAGAGGATAGAGGGAAATTGTTTTTCTCATCCAGTAAGTCTGGAGACAGCAGCCCAAAGGTGGTTTAGAATCTCAACCATGCTCTTTCTATTTTTTTCTCTTTGCTATTCCCTGCTTACAGACTCACAGTCACAACATGGCTGCTGAAACTCCAGGCATCACATTTGGTTTAAGAGAGAAAGAATGAGGAAGTGATAGTGCCAGTTGCATCAGTTTCTTTTGTAAAAAAGACACTCTTTCCCTGAAACCCCAGTACGTGGACTTTGGCTTAACTCTTGGCTCAAACTGCTTCACGTGACTTTATCTAGACAGAAGGGAAGCTGGAAACAAAGAACACACATTGTGTCTCCTATCACCATGGTAGCAACAGCAAGCGGAGGCTGGAGCTGGGGTAACCCCTGGGCCTGCCACAGATTCACGATACATAGATCTGGGATCTAAATCATCCCAGGGCCTGTGGTCTCTTCTAGAACTCACTGTGTCACAGCTACTCCATGCCTGAAAACAAATTTGAGAAAAGGAGATTCATGTTCCTAAGAGCCCATACTTTGCACAGTGAGCAAAATAACTGGATTCCTGATTCAAGAAAGTATAGAGGTCTTGGGTTAGATTCACCCTTTTCTCAATGAGCAAAATTATATAGCCTTGGTCAAATTCACATACGACTGATATCTTCACCTGTAAGACATAAATAATGACTCTTATATTGCAAGTTTGTCATGAGTCTTTGGAATCCTGCAAAGGACACATCATCATAGGAATGAAGAGTGAGAGCTTTGCCCTCAGACAGCTGGGTTTGGACACCTATGAGCTGGGGAATCTGGATAAGGAGTTCCATCTCTAAAGGATTCACTTTTTTCATCTGTAAAAAGAGGGAGGTGATAACTTAACACTTCTTCATAGGACTATAGTGAGGAATAAGTAAAAAAAATTTGTGAAGCATTTAAAATAGTGCTTGGTAAATAATAAATATCAGCCACTCATATTTAGGTAGGTGGATCTAACACAGATGTAAAATGTAATAGACAATTAATAATTATTAGTTCCCCTTTCCCAAGTCATAAGATTTTCATGCAGACTAAGCAAGGCAGGAATTCTGACTCTGCTTGGCGGGTTCTCAGGAGTTACTGGGATGAAAGGAACTAGTCTATGGCAGAGCGTGGGGAGATTAGGGGGCAGAATTTGCAGGCAGCGGGACCCCACTCAGTCAACTGGCCAGTGGTGGGTTCCAGTGCCCCTGCCTCATCCCAGTCAGGTACATTAGCCCTGAAGAGATTCAAAAACAAAACTGAAAGTCTCCGTTCTGTGACCAAAGCGTGGCTTTCTAGTCAATGGAATCAGTCATTGTCGCCCAGAGCAGGCATCAAGGAAGAAACAAAGTCTTCCTGGGAGGCAGAGCCAGCCGTCCTGCCTGCAGAGGGCTGCCATTTTCTCTGCAGCTGACCCCACCTGGCAGTGAGGGCATTTGGGTGAGGGACCTGCCAGGAGAGACAGGGCAGGCTGCCTCCCTTGGGTGGCACTCCTGGAGTGCCACTGGAAGAGGAAATTGGTATTCACATCTGTGAGACCAGGTCAGGTTCTGTGTGGTACAAGATTGGAGACAGGAGATAGAAAATTGAGTGTTCTGTCCTCAGGGAAGCTGGTCGCATGTGTCCCCAAGCCTAGAGAGCATCCCATGGCCTGGCATCCCATGGGCTCCTTCCGTCTGTGAAAGAGCAGCACTTGCCTCTGGAGGCAGTCACTGCGTCCCAGGAGCCTTGAGGACTGTCAGCAGAGAGGCACTAAGGGTGGGCATCAGCTGCCTCATGCACTGGGAAGGCGCCTGCTGTGCCTTCTCACTGACAAGAAAGAAAAAGAGAAGTATTTCTCTTCAGTCTTGGTGTGGATAAACTGAGAGTTCCTGTGGCCAGGATTCTCACCTGGCCCTGGTTGACTAGCTCACTGCACACCTGTGGGCAATACATGGCTGTTAACTCTATAAAAAGAGCTCCACCCAGTGCTCTGGGCGCGACACGGTGGCAGGGCTGCAAGGCTGAAGGAGAGCAGAGCAGAGGCTGGAGTGGCGGCAGTGCTGAGGACAGAGGCCCAGAAGACAGCTGTGTGGGACGACTGTGCAGAGAGGCCCAGAGGAGAGCTGTGCAGACAGGGGCCCAGAGGCAGAGACTGGCTTGCTAAAGGCAGACTCGCTCTGAGTGAATGGAATTCTAGTGACTGACCTGCCACCTGGAAATAAAGTTGGGTATAACGTTTTCACCCCAAAGAGCATTCTGCTGTCAATTTTCTTTGGTCACATTGAATCCATAGCAAACTTGCCCAGGGCTGAAACCCATTGGCAAGACACTTGGATTCTCCACATTTAATCAACCCTCAGGTTTCTCTGGCCCTCTGGAGGATGGGAGGGCAGTGTGATCCTCTACTACCAAACCCAGCAGCTCCCACCAGAGAACTTGCTAGATGTTGCCAAACTGTGAAAGCAGCAGAGCAGGGGCTCAAGACTTACCGAGTGTGTGGGACTTAGGGCTTTGTTACCACGGTCAGCTCTTCCATAGAGCAGCTCCTCTTGGGTTGATTTCGAACTCACAACTTCTTCTGGCCACTGATTATCATGTGTAGGACTCACAGGTAGAAATAATCCACGGAGAGATGAATCATTAGTAACAAAGAGGATATACTGAACACTGATTCTGGGCTGGGTTCTTACTTTGCTTAGCATTTTGTATGTACTATAACTACTTTTATTCTTCATAAGCATCCCTTAAGGGAGGTACTATTTTAACTTCCATTTTAAGAATAAGAGAACTGATGCCTGGAGAGGAGAAGTACCTACTTGACTTTACAGGGCAAACAGGGTATGCATCTGGGGTCTCCAGGTCCCCAGCTTTCAGCACCACAAAATACTGCCTCTCCGAGAATGCTGTGTACATACCATCTTCCACTTGGAGCACCTGAGGGTCAGCAGCATTCACAATTCAGCAGCCCATTCTTATTAATATCAGAAAGAGTAGTTTTATTCAGCACTTCAAGAAGCGGTCTCAGTTAACAAAAGTGATGAAATTTACTGGGTGAACTTACATTCGATGGGATCTAAGCAGTTTAGAGGAGATTCTGACATTCCTCTTCCAGTACTCTTAAAGAGGACCAGAGGGGGTACGTGAATAATCGAGTGCCGCACGCAGTCCTTATCTCCTGTAACGTAGTCTGCTCTGGAATGTCTCCTTAATCAAGTCTCTTACTAACAAGACTAAATCTTTGCTTAGACGCTTTTAAGTGCTTTCAAACATTGCCTCAATATCAATTGATTTCTCCAGGAATCTTTACTTCCCTTTAATGCGCTTTGCCAAGTGTCACCTTCAGCCTCTGATGGCTCCCTGCCTGGGCAATCTAGGTCCCCTGGGCTGGCCCTTCTTCCTCTGGGGTATGCTCTTCGGGAGCTGTGGCAATGCAGGGCATGGTGGGTGTGGAGCCGTGGAGGCTTACCTGTTAGACTGCAGCTGTGAGGCTGCTCTGTTGGGAAGATCCACGAATGCCCCGGCCACGGAAGTTCCCATGCAGTTCCCACCATTCAATGTCCCTTGGACAGCCATAGCTGGTAAACATGCCGTTTAACCAGTCAATGCATTATGTCACGTGGGCCTCAAGAGCACTTTGGCAAGAGTTTTCCTTGGAGTTTTGCTCTGGGTGTCTCAAACCAACTCAGATGAGCATAAAACACACACCAACCTTCTTGTCTATTACCCAGGAGCATTATCAATCAAAGGTTAGAGACATCATCTAACAAACTAAGTCAGTCTCCAGTTTCTGAAATTCATCCCTTAAATTTCCTGCTGCAGCCACACCAAGTTTCCAGTTGCAGTTCTATTGTTTTTACTCTCTCTGTTTTTACTGCTGCTGGACAAACCCAAGCATGGTTCAGTGTGAAAATGGTGCTGTAACACTGGGTCAGCCTCCAAACGCAAGTCCCCCACTGCTGGTCCACTGCTTCTGTGGAGACAGGATGCTTATGGAGTTCCACGACTTTAAGTGGACATTAAGGTATCTTCTCTGGTTGGCTGCTGCCTGAAAGGTTCACTCTCCTCCGCTGCCCAGCACTCATCCTGGGCTGTGGTTTCCTATCTCTCCTATAAATGAAAACCCTTTCCTGAGGGACAAACAGGATCTAACAAACTGCTGCTACTTAATCACACCACCAGAGGGAAGATCAGACACTGACACTCTTACAGCCCAGGTCTATCAGTTTCCTACAGCTGCAAAAACAAAATACCATAAACACCATGGCTTAAAACAGCAAAAATTTACTATTTTCTAGTTCTGTGTGTCAGAAGACTGAAGTGGGCTGGCTGAGCTCCCTTCTGGAGGCGCTCAGGGCTGATCTGTTCTCCTGCCTTTCCCAGCTTGGAGAAGCCACCTGCATTCCTTGGCTCACAGCCCCCTTCTTACTTCTCCAAAGGTGGCAGAATACCATCTCTTTCTCTCTAACTCTGACGCTCCTGCCTCCCTTTCATAGGGACCCTTTCGATTACACTAGGCCCAGCAGGAAAATCCAGAGTAGGCTCCCAGGTCAAAATCCTTAACTTAATCACATCTGCAAAGTCCTTTCCCCACTTAAGGAAACAAACTCGCAGGTTCCGGGGATTAGAACATGGATGTACTGTGAGGGAGGGAGTGTCTTTGCACCTGCCACACCAGGGAAGAAGTAAAGGTGTCCGAACAGAAAAAAATAAACACTTAATAGAATGGGGTACATAAATTAACAGCAGATTCTTAGGCCATCAGGACTTCATGGGAGCCCATGAAGCAGACTTAAAGGATCAGCTCACACCCTCATTTGCAGAAGAGGAAACTGAGGCCCAGAGAAGTGAAATGCTTGCCGCATAGATGCACCTGTTCAGTGACCTGGTGGGGCCTGGAGTCCAGCACTTGGCTCCCAGTCCATTGCTCTCCACAGATCAGTTGGACCCTTCCAGATGGTTTCTTCCACTCCACCTTTTCTCCTACCTCTTCTTAAAAGAAATGTGTTGCCAGATGTAGCTTCTTGGTTTCCTGGAGGCTTCTAGGACAGCAGACTTCTCTTGAAGCTAAGAAGCCCTTCCTGCAGGCCTGTGTGTCACATGCTCCAAATGCTGTGCATTGTACAGCCACATTCTTTGAAGGTCCTTTTCTTTCATCTCTGCTCTAAAAAGCACCTGCCGTAGTGTTAGCCTCAGAAACTTCAGAGGCAGGACCCAGAGGAGTGGGTAAATTTATCACCTGGTGAACTGACCTACATTCTGCTTAATTGTTTTTGGCCTGACCATTACCCCAGGCATCAGAGTCAAAAGGAAGAAAAGTGATGTTAGATCTTAATGTATATAGATTTTATGGCTCCAGTTGATCTTGAAAATTAATAATTGTCAAGAAGAATTAAAAGATAAAAGATTCTTAGCATAGAGATAATTTTGCAAAAGACCTACTTTTCCTGATGGTTTAGGAAGAAGAAATTATCAAAATGATGACTTTGTACAGTTCTCAGAGGTAGATAATCTGATCTTGTTCTACTCTTTTATTATGATGTGTTGGGTCAGGTTTTATTACAAAACAGACTAAATTGGATGCCATATCTTCTTTTATATGACTGGTTCTTTTATATGAGCAAAAGACACTAGTTTCTCTCTAACGTACAAAATGCTTCATATCACCAGGTGTAATTGAAGAAAATGATTTTTGTGAAACCTGAACTGAAGATATTGTCAAAAGACATTTAAGATTGTTCCTAAGGTCACCATCAAATGCGTATTATCCCCCTATTTTTTTAACACTTCAGCTGTACATCCCTTTGGAAAGCTTCAGAAGGACACCCCTTCCTTCCTTTCTGATCATTTCATACATTTGGCAGCTGTTGAGTTTCGCTCTGTAATGTGTTTCCACTGGAGATGTGTACAGCATGGCTCATTTAATATAATTTGTGGTTTCTGCTCCTGCATTCCTGGTATTATCTGCCTAAATGTGCAAAGACGGGCTGGTGGATAATCAGCTTTGTTTTTCTTTTCTTTCATTTTCAATTTTTAAATCATCATGGGTTTTCTGCCTCTTACAAAATGTAATCAGTCCTGACGGAGTTTACACATTTCAACAGAAGAATGATACTTCTTCAAATCTCTCCAAACAGTTCCAAGACCTCAAATTACTACAATAAAAGTAAGATCGGTACTATTGCAGCATGTCTTGCCAATGGGTTTCAGCCCCGGGCAAGTTCACTATGGATTCAGGGTGACCAAAGAAAATGACAGCAAAACATTCTCGGGGTGAAAGTGTTATACCCAACTTATTTCCAGGTGGCAGGTCAGTCACTAAAATCCCATTCATTCAGAGCAAGTCTGCATGCAGCAAGCCAGTCTCTGCCTCTGGGCCCCTCTGTCTGCACAGTCATCCCACACAGCCATCCTCTGGGCCTCTGTCCTCGGTGCTGCCACCACTCTAGGCTCTGCTCTGCTCTCCTGCAGCTTTGCAGCCCTGCCACCATGTCATGTCCAGAACACTGGGCAGAGCTCTTTTTATAGAGTCAACAGTCATGTATTGCCCACAGGTGTGCAGTGAGCTAGTCAACCATGGCCAGCTGAGAATTCTGGCCATAGGAACGCTCATTTTATCCACACAGCATAATGAATGCCATTTCAAAAGGAACTTCTATCTGGTAAGGCATTTTTCCTATCCCAGTTGCAGAGACCAAAGGAATGAGACTTTGCTCATCTGACCACAGCACATTTACACAGAGACTGTCTGTGTGTGCTCTCCAGGTCTCATGGATGCTTCAGATTAAATGTGTCCCAAACTGAACTCACCATCATTCCTCCAAATGGAACCTTCTCCACGGCTTCCCATCTCAGCAGTCAACACCACCATCTACCCAGCAGGGTGATCCCCATATCCAACCCCACCAGTTTTCATCTTCTAGATGTTTCTTGAATCCATCCAAGTCACTTTACCTCTGCTCTTGTGGCCAGAGCCACATTATGACTTCAGAGGACCCTGGGCACTTCTACCTTCATGGGACCCTTCTGTCATAAAAAATTTAATTAAAGTTTATGTTTTATGACTTTTGTTGGTATAAAGGCAAATATAATACAACCTGGATTCATTATTACATGCTCATCATTATTCACACTTAAATTATGATTTTAAGGTAAACTAAAATTAAACATTTTCACAGGCCAATAAAAGGTGCTGTGGGCCCTCGACACAGTGCCTGCTGTGCCCAATGGCTAAGTTGTCTGTGGCCTTGACTCTCACCTGGGCTGTTCTGATTGCCAGTTACCTGGTATCGGCATAGTCACTCTTGGCAATGCATTCTCTAGCTGTAGTCTGAGGATCTAAATATCCAAATTTGCTTCCAACCCTTTAGGACTTTGTATTGCTTTTATTTAAAAATGTATTAAGCTAAGATTCACATAACATAAATGTCACCAAACATTTAAAAATATACAGTTTAGTGGTTTTTAATATAATTGCAATTTTGTGAAAATACCACCACTCTCTAATTTCAGAACACTACCAATAACCCTAAAAAGAAATTTGTTTGTACCTCTGAATTTCTCCCTTTTCCTTACCCTTTGTGACCACTGAACTACTTTCTGTTTCTATGAATTTGCCAGTTCTGGACATAAGTGGATTCATACAATATGTGGTCTTTTGTTCTGCCTTCTTTTACTTGTTTTCAGTTTTTTCCACATCGTAGCATTTATCACTATGGCTTCCTAACACTTAATGGCTGAATAATATTCATTGTATGGACATACCTACCACCTTGTGTTTATCCAGTCCTCAACTGAAGGACTCTTGAGTTGTTTCCACTTGGGAAAAATATCTATTCAAATCTTGATACTGTCTTTTGATGTACAAAAGTTCACGTTTTTATGAAGTCCAATTTTTGTACTGTTTTCTTTCATTGCTTGTGCTTTTTATGTAATATTTAAGAAACCGTTGCCTAATCCTAGGTCATAAAGATTTACACCTATATTTCTTTCTAATATCTTTATATTTGTAGCTCTTATATTTGGTCTTTGATCCATTTTGAGTTAATTTTTATATATGCTGTGAGATGGGGATCAAAGTTCATTCTTTTGAATGTGGTTATCCAATTTCCCCTGGATCATTTGTTTAAAATACTATTATTTCTCCATTAAATGGTCTTATACCTTTATCAAAATTAATTAATTTTAGGTACATGGCTTTATTTCTGGACTCTCAATTCTATTCCATTGATTTATAGCTCTATCCTATTCTAGTGCCACACTGTTTTGATTATTGTAGCTTTGTAGTATATTTTGAAATTGGGAAATGTGAGCCCTGATTCGTGAAGAAATAAGACCTCTAAGTAGAAGTAGACTTATAACAAGTAAGGAGATTGAATCAGTAATCAAAAACTTCCAAAAAAGCAAAAGAAAAACATAGGACAGATTGCTTCATGGATGAATTCTGCAAAACATTTAAAGAAGAACTAATATCAATCTTTCTCAAACTCTTCCAAAAAATAGAAGAGTAATAAATACTTCTTATTTTATGAGAAGAGTGTTACCCCAATTCCAAGCCAGACAAAGACATTACAAGAAAAAAAATTGTACACCAATATCTGAAACACCAACAAACTGAATCCAACAGGATATTAAAAGATTATAAAGATTATACACATGAACAAGTGAGATTTATCCCAGGAACGCAAGGCTGGTTCAACATATAAAAATCAATCAATGGAATATACCATATTAATATACTAAAGTAGAAAAATTAACATGATTAACTCAGAAAAAGAACTTGACAAAAATCCAACACTTTCATGATAAAAAAAAAACACTTAGTGAACTAGGAATAGAAAGGAAATTCCTCAACCTAATAAAGGGCATCTGTGAAAAGCCCTCAGCTTACATCATACTTAATGGTGAAAGACTGAAAACTTTCTCCACAAGTCAGGAACAAGACAAGGTTATCCACTCTTGCCACTTCTACTCAATGTTGTACTAGAAGTTCTAGCCAGAGCAGTTAGGTAAGAAAAAGAAATAAAAGCCATCACTACTGGAAAGGTTAAGTAAAACCATCTTTATTTGCACATATGATCTCATACATTGAAAACCCTAAAGAACCCACAGCAATACCATGAAACCCACAGTAAGACTAATAAATGAGTTCTGCAAGGTTGAAGGATACGAGGTAAATACACCAAAAAATTAGTTGTATTTCTTTATACTAGGAATGAATAATCTTAATATTATTCATTGTATGAAATGAATGAAAACAATCCCATTAACAAAAGCACCAAAAATAAAATCATTAGGGCTCAATTTAAGTGCAAGACTGGTTTACTGAAAACTGAAAGAAATCACAGAAGACCTGAATAAGTGCAAAGAAAAATTCTATTCATGAATTGGACAATTTGAGGTGGCAATATTCCCAAATTGATCTACAGAGTCAATGCAAACACTATAAAAATTCCAACTGCCTTTCTTCAGAAATGTAGGAATTGTTCTTAAAATTTGTATGGAAATAATCTTGAAAAAGAAGAAAATACATTAATACTGCCTTTTAATAATTACCTATGTAATTACCTTTATTGGTGTTTTAAATTTCTTCATGTGGATTTGATTAACTGTCTCGTGTACTTTCATTTCAGCCTGAAGATCTCCCTTTAACATTTCTTGTAGGGCATATCTGGTAGAAACTGATTCTCTCACTTCAATTTATTTGGAGATGTCTTAATTTCTCCATTATTTTTGAAGGATAATGTTACCTTGTGCAGAGACAGGCCTCACTGGCAGGCGTATAACATTCTCCAAAGAGTTTTACCTCCACAAGACTAAACCTGCCTACACCTACAAATAGGATCCAATAATGTAAGACTTAAGATGTTGTGTGTTAATGTCAGAGGACTGAAGTGCTTGCTGACTCCCTAGTTTCCTGGACTCTGAATTCTGCCTATTCCCATCTATGGCACCTGCCTACTGCTTCCTACACTACCTTCCCTGGACAAGCTTCTGTCTCTTGTTCTTGCTGATTCTACTAGACCTCTATTTCTTGCCTGAAGCATGTGTCTTAACTCTCCCTAGGCCTGTTTAATTCATTCAACAAATACTTACTGAGCACATAGTACATGCAAGGTTGTGTTCTGGGTGATAGAAATACAGCCTTGAGCAAGCAGTCACACAAAAATCTCTGCTTTCATGGAACTTTCATTCTAAGTTCCAGGCATAACAAAGAGTTCACTACCCTATTTCAAAATGATCTTGGCAGGGTAAATCTGTGTTCATCAAGTGCTTGAAGGTTCCTTTTTGAATCTTGAAGAGGATAGTTACAACTTTATATCCTGAAGAAATGTAACAAATAGGTCAGGCACAGCCTTTTCCCTAAAAGGCGGTGCTTTGAGTGTTCTGTGTCGCCCTTTGCTACTCTCCTCACTTGCTTGCCAGCTGTGGGAGGGAGACTGTCTCACAGCAGTTCCTGGACATCATTGGGAGACATTCTCATAGATACGAGTCCTTTTGACAATCTGTCTCTTCTCTGCTAATCCATCAGTGCCCAAGGCTTATTTTTTCCTGCATATTATACATGATATAGCTGAAACTTTCATATTTTCTCCCTCAGTTACATCTAAACTCTTGGATGGATAACTTGGGGGCCTGTGGACTTATTTTTATACCCAGCTTTTTAGTTCTAGAGCAGCCTGTAATCTTATAACTTTTTTTTCAACTACATCTGACTAATATGCTTCACAAGATAATTTGGAATTGTGCATTTCTCCAATATGGAAACCTAAACAACTCGCCCATCCTCTCTATGCTTCTCTTTAGCCCCAAGCTATCTTTTGTTACATGGTTATTAAGTGATTGTGATACTGATTTCTCTTTTTTGTGGAGAAAACTTTACTACTGACTTTTGAATCCATTGTAGTGATGAGTCTCCTAAAATTCTTTTTTCCTAATTAATGCTGATTTGTAACTGATGGACTTAGTTTTGTGCCCCTATCAAGCAAAATTCTCATTTTTTCATGGGTGAGTTCTTTCATTCTGCTGGATGTCCGTGTAGGAGGGTTTTCTGGAGTAAAGTCAGGCTTTTAAAGCCCTCAGCTCCCATTTTCTTCTGACTCTCAGGCATACCATCTTAAGGCTCTCTGTATAAGCTCCATGAGAACACACCTTCATCTATTTCATTGATCGCTGTACGTCCAGCACCTAGACTGGCATAGAACAGGTATTTGCTCATAAGTGAATGAATGAATAAATTAACTTTTTAAATGATTTTTTCTTCCGTTTTACCTAACCCATTTGTGTTTTTGCTTATGATTCCCTTTTCTAGTTTTAAATGGCCATTTAATGGCCCTCTTCACTCCTTTGTAGGCTAGTTTTTCCCTTTCCCACCTGAATGCCGTGCCTTACCATGCTTTGATTGCAGTGACTCAGGGTTCCAGCACCTGTTTAAGTTACCTCCCTCCTCATAGGTCTAAAATTATTCTGCTCTAGGAAACGGAGTAGAGCACCTCCTCCATCACATGGTTGTTTTTGTGGGATGAGTCTTAGAATAGTGTGGCGCATAGGCCAAGACTGAATGCTACCCACAGCGAGGTCCCCAGATCTGGGCTGGCCCATGAAGCAGATGTCACCCATCCACAATAAGTATAGAAAGTGAGAACAAGCACTTGGAAATTTTTATGTACAATTTGACATTCCCACAGTGTCCAAGTGTCTGGTTTTGTATTTTATGAAAGCACTGATCCATGATACACTGGAAATAAACAGCACTGGCCCTTCACCACCAACAGAGTGAGAAGCCCCAGTTGAGTTCTCAGCTGGTTCACATGTAGGGTGTCTATAGGACAGGCTGTGAGCTTGAGGACTGTCCATGTCGCATGACTTTCTAGAAAAATCATAAACCTGAGGTAGTGATTCCTGATGGGTGGGAATCATAAGCCCTTGTACATGTTTCAATAGAAAAAAAATCTGTTTATGGAATAATGGGCATTCCCCTGAAGCTATAAAGTATGGTGCAGCTTCAAAACCAATTTATTTTCTGTTTTTGCGGCATTTAAGTGTAGCTGCTCTGTGAGGAAAGCCTCATCCACCAGGATAAAAAGCCAGCAGCTGTCCTGGAGAAGGGAATACTAGAGGAAGCCTGAACCAAGTCAGAACACGCCTCACTGACACGAAAGCTGATTGACAAGCAGGGAGCCTCTGAGTCCGGAAGAGAACAAAATGGAAGCAAGATAGACAAACGGTGTTGGGGTGTATGAGAAACTGTAGGTGTGACACAGATGTGCGTTGCCTGTGCAAGAGAAGAGTAGGATCTTTAAAGACTGACATTGTTGTCAGCGCAGTTGACATAAATTTTGCTAATGTTAATGGAAATGCACCAGCATGATTTACCAAAGCCATTTACAGCTGTTGAGTTAGAATGAAATAGAAAGCAACTGGAGGAGGAGGCACCCAGGAGGCTTCATACTTGTGTGAACAAATGCATATTTTCAAACTGCTATATACAGAGCTTTCTCCCCCTAGTGTGGCAATTTTTATTTTTCTTTAAAGCTATTCTTTCAAATCTTAAAACACTACAGCAAACTCTGAGGTTCAAGAAAGCCTTCTCAATTCTCCGCTGTCTCCATTTTCAGGCTGTCCTTCTTGTGTTAACAGGCTTTTTTGTTCCCTACAAATCCATTTTCTAAGGAAACTGTGTTCTTTCCTCCTTTCTTGCCATGATGGAATTAGACATTTTTTTCTGGGGTGAGGCACAGAAGTCACAAAATATTCGTGAATGCCGCACTGCTTTCAGCCATGAAGTGGCAATGCCAAGGACAAGTGAAGGTTCTACAGATAATGGGTCACATGTAAAGACCATCGAAGCCAACCTTGAAAGGCATGAGGCGAGGCCATGACATGTCTCTGCTGCTTCAGCCAATGTTTGCAAAGCAAGCCAAGAAGAGTTGGTGGTGGGAGGAAAATCCTGGAGAACTGGACTGTCTCCTGGCACGGAAGAGGCAACCAGATGGCCCTCCACGCAGGAACATCTCCAAATAACTGGGCAATACAGCCATCCCTGAAGACTGCACGTAGCGGTAGGGACAGGCAGGAGTAAAGGTTGGGGCAACTGGAAGGACTCTGAAAAATAAAAAGTAGGGAATTTGAGCAAGGATATAGGACATGGAAACACAGGAAAGCAGCATTGTGGAGAACTCTTTGAAGGGTTAAAGATAAGTTGTAATTTACATAAAGATGAAATGTGAAATCCTGGGCTGGCATCTTACATGGGATGACTTAGGGTGAACCAGAGAAAGAATAAGGAAAGAAGACAGCCCTGGTAACCAAAGCTTCTCTCTACCTGGGATGCTGTGCCTTTTCCCCTGGAACCCAGGAGCAGAATGGCTGTAATGCCATAAAATACAGTGTTTCCACTGGTGTATCGCCCACTCGGGATTTCCCAAGCTCTGTGTTTCACTTAGTTTCTTTGGGTGATGCTCTTGCTGTCTTTTAGCATCACTGCCAAAGATGAGCATGGGAAATAGGATGTCACGTGGAGGTACACAGTGGCAATTTTTTTCTTCTAAAAATGTTTTTAAGCTTTATTGAGTTATACTTAATGTACAAAGAGTTGTGCATATTGAATGTATACATTTTGTTAAGTTTGGACACTGGCACACATTCCCTATAATATCACAGCAATCAAGATAATAAACCTATCTATCACCTCCAAAAGTTTCCCTGTGGTTCCTTGTTTTCTGTTTTTGTTTTTTTTTTAGTAAGAACATGTAAGATGATACCTATCTTCTTCAGTTTTTAAGTACGCAACACCATATTGTTAACTATAGACATATTATCACCAGCCCCTGGCTTTTGATTCTTAAAGCCATGATTCTTAAAACTATGATATACAGAAGATCTCTAGAACTCATTCATCCTATGTAACTCTAACTTTATACTCAACTTCCCATTCCCCCCACCCCCATCCCCTAGCCACTTCCATCCTATTCTCTGCTTCTCTGAGTTTGATTATTTTCAATACCTCATGTAAGTGGAATCATGCACTATTTGTCCTCTGTGTCTGATTTCTTTCACTTAGCATTTAGTGTTTGTTTTGCCATGATTCCGTGATGTTTATAAAAGAGGACATTGTACCAATGTTTTTACTCACACATTCCAAGCATTATTTTAAGAACCAAAAGTCAGGGGCTGGTGATAATATTCCTATCACAGTTTAGAGTTGTAAAGATGTGCTTTTGCTCATAAAGTCATTGGCCATTATTTAGTCATGTTTACATTGAACAAGACTGTTCATCAAAGAGGCTGTGATTATTCCCCTCCTTTGATCCACATTCCTTGCAATGTGACTTTGCAGCCCCACACCTCCCATCAGGAAGTGGAGTTCATTTCCCTATTTCTTTTTTTTTTTTTTGAGAGGGCATCTCTCATATGTATTGATCATATGGTTGTTAACAACAATAAAATTCTGTATAGGGGACTCAATGCACAATCATTAATCAACCCCAAGCCTAATTCTCAAGAGTCTCCAATCTTCTGAATCATAGCAAACAAGTTCTTACATGGTGAACAGTGCAAGGGCAGTCATCACAGAAACTTTCGGTTTTGATCACTCATCATGAACTATAAACAATCAGGTAAATTATGATTATTCGTTTGATTTATATACTTGATTTATATGTGAATCCCACATTTCTCCCTTAATATTATTTTTTTTAATAAAATGCTGAAATTGTAGGTAGATGCAATATAAAGGTAGAAAACATAGTTTAGTGTTGTAAGAGAGCAAATGTAGATGATCAGGTGTGTGCCTGTAGACTATGTGTTAATCCAAGCTAGACAAGGGCAATAAAACATCCACGTATGCAGATGATTTCTCTCAGAACAGGGGGGGTGAGGTTCTAAGCCTCACCTCTGTTGATCCCCAATTTCTCACCTGATGGCCCCCCTGTGACTGTGCCTGTCTTAGGTTGTTCCTCCCTTGAGGAATCTTACCCGTCTCTGGCTAACCAGTCATCTTCTGGGGACATACAGGGAAATGTAAAGTTGGTAAGTGAGAGAGAAGCCTTATTGTTTGAAAAGGTTAGCTTTTTACTTCTTTGCATATTTATGCCCTGAGGCTTCTATGCCCAGCATTTGTCTTGAAGTATCTTTACCACTTGGAAGAATTATGATACTCGGTAATTTTGATATGAGACACGAATTCTACTTAGGGGTTGTAATTATGAAGGAAGAAGAGAAGCTATAGAAGTAGCAGATGGAAGAAAACATGGGAAGATTGATTATTTCTTTGACATATCTTCTTGTAGTATAACATAAGCGTGTATAGGTTTTAAATTATTAATTAAATTGCGTGCACACATTAACATAATAGGAATACAGCTACACAACCAAAGCAGACCTACAATTACCAGCCATCTCCAGTGAAACCAAGAAAGCCAGTTAGGCACCCTAGGCATTTGTGAAAACTTATCTATGATATGATGGATATTGTCTAACTGAATTTGAATATTTTGAGAAAAATCAGACAACTTAAAACAACACATTCCTGGGAACTGTTCACATCCCATATGTTCTTTTAACAGTAGATAGTCTATAGTCGCAAGATTTTGGAGCACTGCAACTTGCACTTCTCCTAATTCTTGGTTGAGTTCTGACAGTATAGATCCAGTCAAATTTGTTGTTTTACTGTATGCACAGGCCAGCTTAGATATCTCCTTCTTCATTCCAATGGCAAGTCCAGGAACCGGTGGGATGAATGCAGCTACAACTGCAACAGCGTCAGGATCTTTGTTGAAGTTTTTTGGTGATCATCTTCTGGAATGACTCTTCCAGAGAATGTTGATGTTGGAAGTTCTTCTTCATATCGTATCTTAATTCATTTTCTGGGTAGCCAAATTAGGCTTTGATCCTCTGTATAAACCCAAACAAACCCTTTGCCCACACTTGATATGCCCTTTATACCACTGTGAAGAACTTATTGGAGATCACCACACAGGAACTGCTTTTTCTTTTTTTTAAGAGAAAGGAATATTATCAGAAAAATGTACTTCCATAGCTGATCATCTGACACCCTTTAAATGATCAAAATTAAGGATATTTAAAGCATACATTAATCGGTAATTTGCAGTTAGTTTTATCCTATCAGGGAGTAATCCCCCTTTTCTTTCTTTCTTTTTTTTTTAATCATTAATCTACAATTACATGAAGAACATTATGTTTACTAGGCTCTCCCCTATACCAGGTCTCCCCCACAAACCCCCTTACAGTCCACAGTGGCAATTTTTAGTACAGTCTTTCAAAGACAGAGTTGCAGCATCTGCGATGGCAGAGGTGGATATAACCCTAGCTTCCCCCAGGCTGCTCTCAGCGCCCCTTACATCTAGCCTGTAGTTGACATTGATTTTTGACTTTGGAGTCCTGGGTAGACCAACACTGGGATTCTTTGTCCTCAAGCCCCCTCCTATTCTTTCTGAACCCTAACCTGCTCAGCATTTCATGGCAAAAAACATTCCCTGAAGTTTTCTGCCAACTTTTGTTGTTATCCCTGAAATCCCCCTGCTCCTCCCGTCGGGTGCCTCTCCCTGCGCCCCCTTCCTGCCTGTAGCCTCTTGGCAATTGCCCTCCACGGTTCTTTCCCAGCTGGATCCTCTGGATCTCTACACTTTTCTCTGGGTCAAGGAATGTGGCTGCTTCTTCAGAAGTCCCCAGAGTCACTTTTGATGAAAGTCATTCCCACTGGCTTTTCCATTTATCCATAAGTATTTTTTGAGCCCCTGAAGTGTGTCAAGACCTTAACCAGAGATCAGGCCCTGGTTTCTCCCAAGTGTCCTGTTTATTCTTTGTGTGGAAGCTCTAGTGTCCCAGCCCAAATTGGAGCTTAAGCCCTGTGGCTTCAATGAAAGCAGGAAAAACAGTTATCAGTTGTATTAGTCGGCAAGGACTGCCATAACAAAATACCACAGACTGGGCCCTGTAAACAACAGAAACTTACTTCTCACAGTTCTGGACACAGGAAGTCCGAGATCAAGGTATCTCAGGTTTCCCCAGAGGCCTCAGTCATTGGCTTATCGAGGCTGCCTTCTCTGTATGACCTCACATGGCCTCTCTGTGCACAAGCGTCCCTAGCGTCTCTTCCCTTTCTTATAAGGACATTAGTCCTGTTGGATCAGGGCACCATCCTTGTATCTCATTTAATCTTAATTATCGCCCTAAACATCCTCTATCCAAATACAGCCACACTGAGAATAGGGGCTTCAACACACAGTTTGGGGAAAGATGTAATTCAATCCATAACCAAAGTGAAGCTTTTTTTCTGCAAGTAGCAGAAACTCAACTCAAGCTCAACTCTCACGTTGGGGTGCCCAGAAGAAGAGTATCCACTGTTCCTTCAGGGGCTCAACAGGGACCCGAGTTCAACAGCAACCACTGTAATTAAGTGTAGCTATGTGTGTAGATCTGAAGACTACTATTTTCAAGTCCAAAACCTAATTTAAGACTCTGTGGTCTATTCTGCTGAAGCTAATATTTGTAAGAAACACCAACTTCAAACATTAAACCAGGCTGTATTATGGCAGGTGTGCAAGGGTGTTGACATCTTTATCATCACTGGAGATGACACTGACATCCCATTCCTAGTTCATTTATCCAGAACACAGGTAATGAATGGGCACCAGCATATTCAAAGCCTGAGTCAGGAGCTTGCACAGCCCTCAGAGTTAATCAGAAATTAAATGCCTCCACCTTGTGTTATGAGTTGCAGAGCAAAATTAGCCACTTATGCCCAACCTGAGAAGAGAATTTTGAAAATTCAGATGTTTGAGGAAATACAAGTAAGCAATAAATAAATATTGGCACCTCTCAGAATCAGCTCATAACTGCCAACTTCACAATTGCTTATAGCAAAGATTCACACTTCAGAGGTAACTGAAAATGCAGTTTCTGCTCCTTTGTACTGTTTGGTGTTCTCTCTCTCTCTCTGTATATATATGTATATATTACGTCCCTTCTTTCTTGATTTGCTGCAGCTTCCAGAGTTCTCTCTAAAGTTCTCCATCTTTTTTTTCACAGGCTTGACTTCTGTCTCCTTCCCTCCCTCCCCCACAAGCTTTGTTTTTAGTTCCTGCCTCCTGCATGGAGTTCCCCCTCCTCGCCTTCTTTGTCTCCATCCATCCTTCCCCTTGAGGCCCTGAGAGACAGATTCCTTCCAAAGACCCTGCGCCAGTGTTTTAAAGTTTCCTTTAGGAAGTCACTTCACACATGTAGATGGACCAGGCAAGACCCAACAGCTCTGTTTATAGTCTAGGTCTGGGACTCCCTATCAGAAGGCTTCTCCTGGAGGTACAGCAGGAGCACTGGGCATTCTCTTTCAAGAAAGAATCCTTTTATCTCAGAGCAGCAGCCAATCTATGAGCACACTGAAGGTTAGATAGAAGCAGCTCAAACCTTGCCCAATGCCTCAACAACTGCATCTTCTCTCACAAGGCCTGTTTGTGTGGGATGCATCAGATTAAGAAAAAAGAAAAAACAGACAAAGGTGCACTTTGGTATCTTTGCTGCTCATTTCTGTTTTTGAACCATGAACTTACTCGCTTTTGAAGTTGGGTTTCTGTGGGCCTGGTAATGGAGCACTTTCTACCCATAGGGGCAGAATTCTAGAGGCTCCGTAGTAACTCTGCCAACAGCCCAACTCAGACCAGAAGTGACCTGACAAACAAGTATGGCAAATAATCCCAATACCACTGCAGTTTATAGGGCAAAGATCAAAAAGAAGCCGCTAAAAGTTATCGTTCGGACAGTCCAGCACCCAAGGAGTAGTCTGTGTTGAGGACTGGGCTGCTTTAGGGACCTGCAGGGCACACACACCTTTGTCTCCTGTGGATTGGGTGTGATACAAACAAAGATGTTGCTAGAGAGAAGAGGGCCTGGGAGAAAGTCTTCTATGAAAAGATAAAGAGTTCTTAAATGTAATGGCTGATGATTGCAGAAAGCATCAGGAGGAAAAATAACCCTAAGAAGACAGAATCAAAAAGCATATCAAGATGCTAGTGAATGGGGAAATGTGACATGAGGAAGAAATGCACCCAGCCCCTGGTACAAAATACTTACTCCATGCATGTTACTGAGAAAGTGAAAAAAAATAAATGGAAAATATTTAATCCACTAGATATATATATATGAGGAGTGACCTCTTCCCATAGACTTTGAATCTGGTGCTTCAAAAGGAAGCAGCATAAACATTTCATAACACCATGGGCAAATAAAATTTTGTGCTGCCCCTGAAAGGAAGAGGCACATCACATCACGGTGGCTGGTACCCCCCTCTGAGGGTCAGGAGGCAGCCGTGGGTACCCTTGGCACAGCCAGTTGAAAAGTAAAGGATGCAGGGTTCCCCACTTGCTGAGATTTACCCAGTTTATCTGATCCAAATGTAAATAGATAACATCCACTGGAGAAGAAACTTGAGTTTGGGGTAGAGGTAATGTTTTTAGCTCTTCTTCCTTTGAAATTCATAACTTTGAAAATAAAGTGGCCCTTAGAGAGTAGGCCGTGGAAGTTAATTGTGTAGAGTACACTCAAGAGTTTTCTATTTGGGGGTATGCACTGTTTTCAGTTTGGGGCAGAAGATAATTATTTTGTTTTGTAGGCCAATGGTGCAGCCCTGCCTGCTGCCCAGCAAGCACCAGTTAGCACCCTGAGTCATAGTGGCAATCATGAAATGCACCAACACAATCCCAGCTGCCCTCCTGGGGGTCTTATCCAACTGAGAAATACTGAGTACTTTCAAGGAACTCAACTAAGTCTTCTGGACCATAGATGTTGTAATAAAACTATAGACTCTTGGCAAAAGATAGAGTTTACCTTGTAAATATTGGACTCACATACTTAATAAGACTTGATAATGTGTTCAAGACAAGTTGAATGATGTTCACATGTGGAAGAGAGAAAAACTCAAACACGCACTGTGTCATTGCCCAGCTCAGATGTTCACTCCCCTGCAGAACTCCTACCAGGTGTTCCAAGTTAGCACACTTCGGTCCAAAGACCTGCCCATTTCGCTTGCTTATGCCCTACTTCAGGCCTTGAATGCCTCATCTGCGACCCTGCCTGCTCCTCATTTCACCCTCTGGCTGCCTCTCCCACTTCCATCACGGTCTGGCTCCTGACCTTCATCATGGCAACCCAGACAGATCACTTTGTAATGGCCATTTGCCCAACTTACCCCCGAGAGCACCCACACTGGGGAGGAGTCCTTCCAGGTGATCTTCTCCTAATGTTGGTCCAAGTTCGGGGGCAGGGCAAAGCCAACCCTGACACAGAATAGACACACCAGTCAGGAGGTAAGATCACTCTCAGGCAGATCAGTGGGGAAGAGGCCTCAAAGCTATGCCTCTAGCTTCACACAGTTCATATGAAGTTCTCAGAATATGAGTAATAAAGTTAAATCCTAAGAATAGGAAATAAATGTGATCACATGGGTTCAACTGAGAATGGGTAGCTCATGGAACTAAAAAGTCTACATGTAGGTCTAGTTTTAAGTAGGGTGGGTCAGGGAGCTCCAACAACATCAGTAAAATAGAAGTGAAACGTCTTGTTCTTACTTTCTTCTGTGTTGTCTTCATTCTTGAATAATTTTCCATACTTGAAGGAAGGTGGAGATAGCCCTGGGAAGCACAGTTTACTTTCTACCAGCTCAGTGAACCCAGGATAAAAAAATTCCTGTTCCTCGACTGTTCCAGAAGAAGCCCCAAGCTCTCATTCTTCTGGTTTAATGTTATATGTTCCTGATCCAGTCACAAAGGGCAAGCATTCAAAATACTCTTGTTGGCTGGCAGAGAGTCAGAGGTGGGAAGGACGGGTCCCCACAGGAAAGCCAGACCACTGCTGGCAGTGTAAGAAGCCAGGAGGTCTGAGCAGCCAAGAAAAACAGAGACCTACCACACTGGTTAGCAGTGCTTGGCTTGGATTTGGAAATAGAAGAGTACAGTTTCATTTACAATGTGTGTGTGTGTGTGTGTGTGTGTGTGTGTGTGTGTGCGTGCATGTGTGTGCGTGTGTGTGCGTGTGTCCATCAGTTTTCTAAAAGGCAAATTCCACAATTCACAAGGGCAGGGATTTTCTGTAATCTATTTTGTACCCTACTGCATCACCATTCTCTCGAATGTTAGCTCCATAAGCCAGCAATTCTCAGTGCATTGCCTGCAAAATAAGGAATTCCATGAGTATGAAAGGCAAGATGAGTGGAAAACATGTGAGTGAAAACTCCATGCATGTGCTATAGACTGCCCTGCCAGATAGAGGGTACAATGGATGCCTCCTTAAGATCTGCACGCCATTAGTGATGGATTTACTGTCTCCAGACACGTGCTACAGACTGAGCGCACTAAAGGCGTGGTTCCTTTGACTCGCCTTGCTAATAATTTCATTTTCGGAAGGTAGTGAAAGTTGTCCCTTAGAATTGCCTCTGACCAAAAAGTAAGACCATTTAAGATTCACTGTGGAAGAGAAAGAATCTTGAAAAAAAGTGGCTGTATCATCAAAGTTTTGAGGGTTTTGTAGATATTCACTTCAGAGGTACACTTTTAAAACCACAGACATAGTGATTCAAAATTTCATATGGGCAAATAAGCAGGATTTACCTAGAAAACTGAGTAAAAAGAGCAATGGGTGGGGAATGTATATATCAAATAATAAAACATATTCTGAAACACCAACAACTAAAAAGTATGATACTGCCTCAGAATAGACAGAAAAATCAGTGCAACAAAATAGAAAGTCTAGCAATAAACCAAAACACATTGGTAGGCAACATCTCAAATCAGTGAGCAGAAGGAAGATTATTTGATCAGTGGTGTTAGATCAACACAGAAGCCATCTTAAAAAAAATAAAGGTGTATCCATATCTCACAGCTTATACCTGGATAAGTTCCAGATATAAAAAATTAAAACCCCAAAATACTAGAGGAGACCATAAGGGAATTATTTAGTAATTTTAGAATGAGAAAGACTTTTCCAACTATGACAGAAGATTCAGAAGCCATAAAAGAAAAGACTGAATAAATCCTACCATGGGCAAATAAAATAAAAATTTTCCATGCAATAAATATTATAAGCAAAGTCAGAAAAACTACAAATCAGAAAAAAATTTACTTCTTCCATCACAAAGGTTTAATCTCCCTAATAGGTATGTTCAAATTAATTTTTTTAAAGACCATCAATCCATTCAAAATGGGCAAAGGATATAAACACAGTTCATAGAAAAGTAAATATAAAAAGGCTCTTAAAAAAGCAAAATATGTTCAACATCATTCATTTTTAAAATACAAATTAAAACTGCACTGAGATACTATTTTTTTGCCACTCAGACTGGCAAAATTCCCAAAGTCCAATAACACACTGCGTTGATAAGGCTTCAAGTAAAGGGAACTCATTTATCACAGGAAGGGGAATAAATTGGAGGACTACAAAGGTCAGGGCGGCAATATCTACTAAGATTACAAATGTGCCTGCCCTTTGACCAGCAATTCCATTTTAAGGCCTTTATCCTACAGTTATACCCACACATATGCAAAGTGATGTATGTACAAGATTATTTGTTACAATATTGTAAGAGCAAAAGATTGAAAAACTGCCTAAATGTCCATGAAAAAAGAACTCAAACAAGGCAATATTATTCAGCTATAAAAAAGGAAAGAACCCCCAAATGTAGTGCTAGGTGAAAAAAAATTAAAGTGTGAAATGATGTGTAAAAAAGAAGAGAAAGATATATATTTTTATTTTTTTCAAATGCATAAAAACCTCTGGTTGGATACCCCAGCAAGGGGTCACTAAGGCCAGTTTATATACAAGGGGAGAAGAATTAGACTCTATCTTTGATGGGGCGGGTGGCAAAGAATTTGCAGATGTATTTAACAACTACACTATGTTTTTATACTCCTAGAATTCTGAACCATGTGAACAAGCTACCTATTCAATTATTAAATAAATCAATCATTCTTTGAAAAGAGTGAATGGGTTTACAGGCGGCAGCAGTTTGTTTTTACTAAGAAAAGAGTAATCCAATATTCTTCAGGATTTTTTTGCAGGTTAGACTTGATTTCAGCCTTCCAAGAGGTCCTAGGAGAGAGTCCGCCTGGTTTCTGGTGGGGAGCCTACCCAAACCAAAGGGAGAAAAAAAGAAAGAGAGAAAAATCGGTTCCTTCTGTGGCAGTGATGTGGTAGCTGTCATGGCCCTCTTCATATTCCTTTGTAATTTCTAATATTGCCTTGAATGTATCATCTGAAAATGTATATGTTCTTCAAAATGCACATATTAGTTAAAGTTCACATATTTCAGATTCACCCTGCTTTCCAGTGAAGGAAATTTCCCTAGGAATATGGTGCATCTTCTCACAGGAAGCTACACTGAAGGACACTAGTTGGAAAATCTAAAGGAGAATCACTTTGTCTCTATCTTTAAAAAAAAAAATAGGAAGCTAGGGTGGATGAGTAGAAGCACAGGAGAAGGAAAAGGCTGAAGTGAGCATGGCTTTTGAGGTTGCAGGCAAATGTCACTGGGGCAGGAGGGAGCCATGGAGAGGTCATCACAAGAGGAACATTAGGGACCTTCAGTAGTAAACATTAGTGATAGTCAATGTGTTGGATATCTTTAAACAGAATTTTATGATGTTTGACCATGCAGTGTGTGATGTACAGCTCTTCTCAATTTCTTTATGAAAGCATCAGCAATTTTGAGTGTTTGTGTATTTTTCAGGTTTTCAAAAGGAATTTAGCAGAAAAGGAGCTTATGAAAAGCCGTCAGCTAGAGAAGGGCATTCCCAGCAGCATCTCAGGGCAGGAAACAGGCTAGCCTGGGCTGGAAGTGCAGGAAAGGCACTTGGCTGGAGCATGAGTGATGTGCAAGGAGGACAGGGAGATGGGGCTAGAAGGACAATGTCCCTCCTGCAGGGCACGTGGACTTCATCTTTTAGATTATGTGGAACCACAGAAGAACTTGTAGTGAGAGTGTCTTCTGTTTGTAACTTAGAATGATCGTGTGGCTGCAGCTAGAGGACAGGTTGGAGTGGTCAGGATTGGAGACAGGGAGACAGATTAGAGCTTTATTTCCAACAAACCTCTTTCAAGTGATGGATGAGGGGGGCAGATAAGGATCATGGTGAAGGTGTGAAAATAAGGATCACATACAGATGTGAGAACTCTTCAGACAATAGAATCAGCAAGATGTACTAACTGGCTTGACTGAGGTCAGGTGACAGAAGGCATCAGATGCTTCCTAGGCTTCTTACAATAGATATTTTTGACCAAAAACAAAAAAAAAGACAAAACGTATTTAGAAAAAAGCAATTGTGTATACCTTGTTTTCATTTTTGCTCTCTGTTTCTTCTGTGTGTGTGAAAAACTCTGAGTTCAGTTTTGAACATGTTGCATTTGTGATATTTATGAGACAACCAAATAGAGATGTTGAGCAGGTGGGTGGACGTCTGATTACAGTTTGGGAAGCCATCTGGGCTATAGGCGTTGAAATCAATAGGATACAGACAAATACGTGATAGACGAGACAACCCATCTAGTTTGTCCCCGGAATATCAGCACAGCAAGGATGATAGGTCAAGCATGAAGCCATTGGAAAGTGCTGTTTGAAGTTAAGAGATATGACTCTAGGTTTGATGGCTTGCTTGTCTGGGTGGGCAATGGCTTGCTTGTCTGGGTGGGCAATGACCTTTAGTTACAGGAACAGAGATGCACCCAGTTTACCTCAAGAAAAGTGGGGGTTATTGGAAAGGTCAGGACTGGTAGCAGACTATAGAGCTCAGAAGATGAGGCAGATCTGGGGGTCTCTGTCTCTTTCCAACTTAATTTTTTTCTGTGCATCCTCCTCACTGTCAGTACCAACCAGACATATTAATTACCTCTTTTCTTGGTTTGATTACCCCAACATTTAGAAGGTCTGTGAATGCCTTGAAACTGTAAGGAAAATGTTGTCTACGTGTTCCTTTGTACATTTCTTTGTGGTGAGAGTCCATACTTCCCTAAGCTTCTCAGAGCGATCAAAGATACAAAAGAAGCTTTGAAACCTCATCATTGTCTCTCCTTCCCTAAAGGGAGGCAAGTTTTGGCTCACCTGAGCCCCAATTCGACCTCATGATGTATTTTCACTTCAGATATATTGTAAACTATAAAATTCTTTTCTATAAATTATAAAATGTTTAAATTAGAGCATCTGACTGGTCCAGCTTTTTTGCACCAGGCCAAAAGTGGGAGGACGGCTGCCCTTGAGCCAGGGTGAGCCAGCAGGTGGCAGGGGACAGGGTACGGAGCAAGGCTGTCTCAGTAGGAAGTTAGGCAAAGGGGTTTCCCGTAGAAGGAATGTGGTGTAGACAGGATGGAGCACAAAGGCTTGGTCTAGGCAGCATGACATGAGCATTAAGGAGGGGTAGATTCTGTGTCAGGCTGATGGCTTGGATGATCAGTATTGGATAAACGGATTGGTATTAAGCTGAAAAGAAATCACTAATGGAATCTACAGAAATCATTCCTCACCTTATCTTTTTAACATGTTTTATCAATAAAAGCATATTAAAACGTGAACATTAAATTTACATTTATCAAAAAAGCTGTCTATAACATGTACCATATTGAAAGACGAAGGTCAGTCTCAAAAGGATCTTGGCAAATTGGAATAATGATCATAATCAAAGATGGTTAGATTTTGTGGGGATGAATAGAAAATAATTGCATTTAGAGTTATTAAAATCAAACCTACAATTACAACATCAGGAAGAATAGGACTAACTGTATGTTCACATATAGCTTCAGATAATCTCTAACCCATTTGAGCCACTAGTATAAGACAATTGCTATAAAGATAAGCCAAAAAAAAAAAACAACACCTGGTATTAATAGAGGTTTAAATGCCCAGATTCAGATGACCTGTTCTTCACTAGTCAAACAGTATGTCCACATAGAACCCACTTGCTGAAGATGAGGATATATTTTCCCTTTAGTTTTTATGAAGACTTTATACTCTTTTAAGAACCGTTTTGGGTTTCTAGCAAAATTAAGGGAAGGTACAGAAATTTCCCATATACCCCCTGCCCCACATGCTCACAGCCTCCTCCATTACCAGTATCACTCACAAGAGAGGGACATTTGTTACAGGTGATGAACCTTGCTGATACATCATCATTACCCAAGGTCCTCAGTTTACTTCAGGGTTCACTCCCTGGGTTGTACATTCTCTGGGTTTCTGGGGCCATCTTTTGAAAGCCACAGTAAACACAACGTACTCTGTCCCTTAGGATAGCCTGCCTGGCTTTGCTTTGGATTTTTTCTGAAGATATTCTTCTCTTGCCCATGCTCTAGTCATTCTGGTCCACAGACCAATGACCGCCTACCTCCTGCCACTGGCCCCCTTCTAGTATCTGAGCTTCCCAGGATTTTGGAGAGCTCATGGAACCCTGGGCACAGCGCTGGTCTCTGCGGTCTTGCAATGCTGTATCACTGCACCCTTTCTAAGTGTTCCAGTAAACAGTCCTGAGCATTGATCATTTAGTCTTCTCAGTGTCAATGACTGAAGAAACTGAAGCACACAGTTAACCCCTAAGGGAAGGGGCTAGCTCACTAAGGTTCAGTCTCCACGTATATGGCCCAAAAGGTCTGTCCAGCCCTGGTCCACCTTTTTCAATTCTTCTATGACCTATGCTAGTATGAACTCCCAGAAATCAATGTTTAAATAGTCTGTTTTGTCTCCAGGGAATTCTCCTTTTCCCCCTGAAGTGGTCAGTCCCCATTTCCTCCATCCACAAGACCTCCACTTCTCATCCTCCACCCTGGCCTGCTCCTCCTCTTCTTCCTCCTCCCTCACATACAGCGTCAACCTGCGACTGAAGGTTTTGTCTGCATTTTGGCACCAACCCTCTTTTTTATTTTTAAAGAGATATCATTATTGATAATAGCCCTGCTATGGGAACAACCTAAGTGTCCATCAATGGATGAATGGACAAAGAAGATGCAGTATACACACACACATATATATATATATATATACACACACACACATACAATAGAATACTCTTTGACCATGAAAAAAAGGGAAATCCTGCCATTTGCAATAACATGGATGGATCCCGAGGACATTATGCTAAGTGAGATAAGTAACACAAAGACAAATTCTGTATGATATATCTTATATATCTCTTTTTTTTTTTTTGAGAGGGCATCTCTCATATTTATTGATCAAATGGTGTTAACAACAATAAAATTCTGTATAGGGGACTCAATGCACAATCATTAATCAACCCCAAGCCTAATTCTCAACAGTCTCCAATCTTCTGAAGCACAAGGAACAAGTTCTTACATGGTGAACAAGTTCTTACATAGTGAGTAAGTTCTTACATGGTGAACAGTGCAAGGGCAGTCATCACAGAAACTTTCAGTTTTGATCACGCATCATGAACTATAAATAATCAGGTCAGATATGAATATTCGTTTGATTTTTATACTTGATTTATATGTGGGCACCAACCCTATTTTGAGGGTATGACCTCCACTCAGAGAACACTTGGAGATGCAGCTAAGTTTTGGGTACAGTTTGGAAAGCACAGGAGTTTGTGGCCTCCATGGTGTGGCTTACCAGACAAGCCTGCCACATAAATCTGCACATCCCACACTTCATCAGTGACATCAACTGGCTGCCAAACCCAGCTGCGAATGTCCAAAGCTGGGTACGTGACTTTCTAATTGGGATGAAATTTAGCCACGTCAGAAACTGGGTAAACAAACTGCATCTGTGGGAGCCATGCAACCAACTGGACTAAACCAGACAAAATCCTCCAGGGTCACAGACTTATCAGGAAGGAACTTAGACACAGCAGTGCCCATGTTGAACTTCCTGGTATAGACTGTGTAGGGGGAACAGGAGGCAGAAGTGAGGCCAAGTCATGCAGGGGAGCAAGGGGCAGCTGGACGGGACTGGCACAGCCACGGGAAGCAGTAAGATTTGACAAGGCAAGTGTGATAGCCAACCGAGGCAGATGCTCACGCCAGGAAATGTGGCTGCAGATGACCAACTCTTCCCCTAACGGCAAAGAGATAGGCAGGCGTGCCTGGTCTGAAGGAGGGATTCAGCCAGACCTAGGGCTCCATGGGGCCCTTGGGACGGGACGCTGGCCTTGTTTGGGCAGAGCATAAAAACACTGCATGGTTACTATTCCTTTCCTCAAACTTAGCAGCAAGGCAAAGTGTACATTTTCAGGCTAATGATCTATTGGCAAGCCAAACTAAACTTCATTTTCTGTTTGAGAGATTTTCCATGTCTGGTCCTAGTGAAAGACCTGGCACTTCCACCTAGAGTTCTCTGTACACACAATAATAATAATTAACCAAAAGCAACTACGTGCCTTAGGGTATCAGAACCCCAGAGAATGTGCAAATGAGTCCCAGGGCAGGCCACAGAGTCAGGCGGGGGGCACATCTGCTCATTTTCCTTTCCCAAGTAATCGCAGCTCTGAGATTCTGTCAGCACTTGCCAGAAAGCACTGCCCCATGACTGGCTGTTGCCAGCAGTGACCGCACATGGCTCCCCAAGTAGCCATTCAAGGGGCTCCCCCATACGCTGAACAACAGTTCCATACATTGAGCAGTAATGCATTTCAGACTTCTGTGGCCTGTGTGTACTTAAAGAAAAATTACAGCCCACTCTTGGAAAGCATAATGAAAACTTGGTCTTTTTTAAGGGCTCTGAGCTATTTAATTGGTCCAGTAACATCTGTCCCTGAACCTTATGCCGTTACCAACCAAGTCACAGGGGGGACACGCGTAATGTGGTCACCCCCTTAGCCAGAGGGTGACTTCACTCATGCCTCTGGAAGGAGGTGTTTCAGTTCTTACTGAGATTGCTTTCTTTCACAGACTCCTATCCAATACACTATTCATGCCAGTCAATTAACCAAAAAGCCTACTTAAATGGGGCATTATAAGAAAAGTTTGATGAATAAAATCAGCCTTTTACTTTAACCTAAGAACAAATGTCCCTTAATTTGCCAGTGTGTCCTTGAGCCAATAATTTCCCTCTGACCACAGTCAACTAGGCAAGAAAGGAAATATTACACAAAATTCTTGCAAAGCCTAAACCTCCTTGACCAGTCATGGGATAGTCCTGGCTTAGAAGTGACCTGAGGGATTCGCTCATGCAACTCCTTTAATGGAATTGAAAATGATGTAAAGTTTTATCATTTTACAGATAAGCAAAATGAAGTCAGACCAAGGATTTTGGCAAACCTGTAAAAGCTGTATTTCAAGTGCCAACAAAAAGGGATATCGGACATAAATAAGGATCTGCTCTCTAGAATCCTAGCAAGGTTCAGGAATTAGAGGCCCCAAGTGTCAGTGAAGGCAGAATGGAGGCAGGAGACTGAAAACAGGAGAACTGATTAGAAGTCATGAAAGAGGCATGATCTACCGGGCTGGTCCATCAGCTTGTCCAGCCAAGCAATTGGTCTCCCTTTCCACCCTCCAGGAGGTGGAGGGGTCTTATTTGGTAGATGAAATGAACATGAGAGGCTCCAGACTCATACCCACCAGGTGTGTTGGAGGGCAGGGGAATGGCACCCTATTGACATCAGGGCAATGAGTAAAAGTCCACACACTGCACTTTAAGACCCCACAGCCATGTGGCCTCATCCTCTGCTCAGCTCTGAGAAGGCTGGCAGCCATGCAGTTACCCTAAGACAGAAAACTGGATTGTGACAGGCAGGAAGGGTGTGTGCAGAGGCCCAGGGGTTGAGACAGTGCTCCAAGTGATCAGGTAGGGAGAGCAGTGAGCCATGAGCACAATCAGGCAGGCAGAATCAAAACAGGGAACTTGAACCTTACCTTCTAAGATAGGAGAACATGTAGAGGATTCTAAAAAACAAAATGACACAATCCCATCAGCATTTTAACAAGGTCATTCTGCCAGCCAGCAGGATAGGATCTACATGGTTAAGGAAGCAAAATTAAGAATGACTGGTTGGGTATAGGTGATGATATCAACAACTAAAGGAAGGCCTACAGGAGGAAGGACCAGCTGAAGATGGGAGAGGATACAAGAAAAAGTTACAACTAAAAGCCAGGGTCAGACAGCCTCCCAACTGACCTCTCACTCTAAGTGCAGAATTCCAAGCTTATGATGTTGCCCCTTAACCTCGCCAGTTCATAGACCCAGGGAAGACCTAACTTATTCAATAAAAAGGAATATTACACATTGAGAAGAGTAGCTGCTGTGATATTTTCAACCACTTGCCCATCTCTCACCATGAAATGTCATTTAATTTTGGGTTAGATGGATTTGCTAGGAAACACACCCATGTGTAGTAAAGCCGTGGAACAGAGGTCAATTTTACAATTTTGAAATAGCTAGCTTTTCCAGAAGCACCAGAAGTCATCAGGCCATATCCTTAAAGGGCAGCTACTGAAATGATACCGCAAGGCCTGTCACTGGTGAGCAGTGATGATGTGAGTGGGGGGGGGGGGGGACCTGCTCTAGGTGGGCAGCTGAGCACACGCAGTGAGCCGGGCAGCTACGGAGGGGAGGTTGAGGCTAATCTACAAGCATCATCAGTGAGGACTGGGCATTGAAATCAAACTTGCGCATCTACCAAGACCCTCACTGTATCCTCTCAGAGCCTGGACAGTTTCTGGACCACCCATGATATATACAGAATTGAACTATCCCCAAAAGAAGGAATTCTACTCTACTCCTGCTTGGCACTCAAGATGACTTCAGCTGTGACCAAGCAAATGACAAAATCTGAATGTCATTCTGGGCTTAAACAGTTATCACCAAAAGGGATAATTCAACAATTCATTTTCAGTTTGGAAGCTGAAGATAAATGCCAGCTAGTACCTTCAGCCCATCTCAAAAACAGCCCCGCCTCTGATTCAGGCTCTTTCCTGAAGGGAGCTGGGACTAGGCAGAGGCAATTCACGTGGCATGCCGAACTTCAAGAGACACCAGGAAACTCAGTGATCAAGATAAACAATACCTGCATGCAGTATTTTAAAAATCAAAATTAATGTACAACCTGATGCATGACATATCAAAAGTGTCTGAACAAGATCTGTGCTGAATCATCTTGGAATCAGAGGTAAAAGGAAAAATCAATAATGTCCATTGCTTATTTAAAAGTGTGATGCGTTGCTCACTGTGGATTTTTTTGGCATTAATTTTGATATTTAAAAATATATTAAAACACTTCATCTGGGATCCTGACTTTTGGGCACCTCCTTAAATCTTGCACCAGCGCAAACATCTCGCTTGCCTTGCTCTCAGCCTGGCCAGGTGGGCAGGAATCTGGAGTTTCTCACGTCTTCTTATCCCCCACTCCCACCCCTACACACTTACACACACACACACATACACACTCACAAAATGGCATGGAGGAATTAAAAGCCACTCTTTGGAAATGTAAGCACACATACTGTTCATTTGCAGAGGTCAGAAAGGGCATTCTGAACACAAGTTTTCTCATTCATCTTTTCAAGAGTATTGCTGTTCACCTTTAAATACACACCTGAGATCAGCGTTCATAACAGAGCTGTACCCTCGGGTTGTGCTCACACACAGAAAGGAGGGAAATCAATTTCAATCCCCAAAGGACAGAATTACTGGTGCAGAAGGTCACTAAATGCTAGCTCTGCTCAGTAGGCTTGGAACAAGATCCCTGTCCGCATTGCTTCACTGCACATCCGGTGGAGGGAGGAGGGAAGCCTGGAGACGCTCATTCTCACCAGGGAAGAGAAAGATGTTGCTTGTACAAGCCATAGGATAAACACTTTAAACAGCAAAGGGGAATAGGGAGACCCGTGCATGTGCAATGTGGAGTCACAGACTTGTGTCTGCACCTGACGCTCTAGAGAAATTGGCCAAGAATGGCTCAACCAACTGAAAATATTACTGCTGTACTTCTGTCAAGGTCACTTGTCAGGCTGGGTTATCTACTCCCCAAGGGCTTGCTGCACAGATCGGCCTTACTGAAGGGACATAACTCATGGCTCTGTCTCAGGGAAACCTCCCAGGCCTGCTTGCCAGTTTGCCTGAGTATCTGATTCAGGCCATCTGTGCTCTACAGTGTAGCCGGGCTGAGCCTGGAACTGGTGCCATTGGTCATGGCAGCCCTGAGCTCCTCCAGATGTTGGTGGACTCGTGCCATTTCTGCCACCTCAGAGATTCTTGCTAATATTTTATTGGAAATCTCATGAAAGGTAACAGGTCTGAGGCACAGGGGGCAGTGGACCAAAGGCAACCAAGCTCCTTCTGTAGAAGGCGTGTGAGAACTGCATACCTTTCCCAGGAGCACACACATTCCCACCCCCAACCCCCACCTTCCCCAGTGGGAGGAATAGGGTTTCGTGGAAACAGCCAGGGCATGGAGTCAAATAAATCTGCAGACCTGAGTCTGAATTCTGACTCCACCCCTCAGCTATGGGATCTCAGCACATTACTTAACCTCTCTGAGTTTCAGTTACCTGATCTATAACGTGGGGAAAAGCTAATGGATGTAAAGCCCATGCTCCTCGCGAGTATATTTCAGTCCCCAGCAAAGGCTTGCCACCTAGGTTCTCTTTTCTCACTGTCTCTTCTTGGGCCTTTCTTATGCCCAGAATGTCAGAGCTATTTCTGCTAGCTGTCATCATGTTCAAGCCTTGGCCTGGCCCTCTCTTTACCAGGCATTTGGCCTGGAGACAATGGTACTGGATTTTCATGAGAAAAAGCCAGATTAGCACATCACATTCCAGGCAGCATGATGTCAGGCAGAGGGGCAGTGAGGGGAAAAGAGAATAGAGGCCCATTTCTTCCTCCCCTTTCTCCTGTGCAAGAGGTCCTGGGACACCAGGAAAACAGGCCTGGCCAGCCCCTTTCCAGTCAATTGGCTGCAATTCTGAGCTGAATCATGGAGGGATCATGGAAGGAGATGCAGGCTCTGATGCTGACAGAGGCTGCCGGACACTTGTAACACAACCTCCCAGGAAAGGAGATGTGGCCGCCTGAGGAGATGTAAACAGCCCCCCAGCTCAGGTGATCAGGGGCTCTGTATGTCTGAGCAGAAAATATGGTCAGCTGTATTTTTAATTAAAAAATTCAGGACTCATTTACTGGCATTGAGAAAGCTGATCTGAAATTACAAATGCCCTCCCAAATCTGAGATATGTGACCGCCAACCTCAGTAGGCTTCCTGGGAGAGATTGGCGAGAGATTTTAAATCAGATGGGTCGGGCCCTTGCTGGGATTGAGAGTCTCAAAGACGGGAGAGAAGATCTGCCCCAAGGTGTGATGCCCCTGTGGGCTGGGCATCCCACCTGCAGTAACAGCTGAAGTGTGCCATAGAAAAAATTGTCCATAACACTTGTGAAAGACAGTGAGGCAGACTTTATTCAGCAGGGGCTGCTACAGTGGGCTTTGTAGTAGGGAAGAGAGACTGGGCTCTGCTCCGACTCCAAGGGCAAGTGGGGAGTTGTGGGAAAGGAGCAGGGTGGGGGCGCTGGTGGGAAATTACTAAGTGAAGACATCAGAGGTAAGAGAGCTGCTTGCTCGAACGACTTGACAGAATTCTTGCTGAAGGCAGGCCAGCCTGATATCCTGTGAGATCAACGGTATTCAGACACCAAGACTGCAGAATTTTCTATCAACTAACTTTATAGGATTCTTGCTCAAAACGGATGTCAAGGACAGAGAGAGAAGCTCAAGTTTGGGCCCAGTCCCCCAGAGGGCTCCAAGGATCCTGATTAACTTTTGGTCAAAGGAGAGGGTGTGTAGGCCCTGGTGTGGGTTTTGGCTGATTGCAGAGGGACAAGATGTTTCTGGATGCAGCTCTAGGGCGGGCAGTGGTAAGTGCTCCAATGCTAGGAAATGGAAGAAATTTCAAGAAGGGAACTTCTTATGTAAGGAGTTTTACAACAAGAGAGGCCCTTCCAGCTTTCACAGGCCCAGCAGCAGCAGGAACGGGGGACGCCAGGCGGCAGCACCAGAGCAGAATGGCGGTCCCAGGAGGAAAATCTGGTGGCCGGCCCCTCGGGCCCCACTGGCCGCTGCGTCTGTGACTGGGCTACCAGCCATAGCTGATGGGGAAGCTCAGCAGGCTGTTACGCATGCCTTTGGTTGTGTGGAGCCTGGGGAAGAAGAAGTGATACTCAGCACTCACGAGCATTTGTGAACACAATGAAAAGATGTTGAGCCATTTGGCAAAGACTGTTGCTGTTTAGGGGATTTAGAGTTGATGCATTTCACTGGGGCTCAGGGATCACTATCAAAGATAAGGTCGCTGGCTTCTCTCTTGCCTCAGTCTGATAGGAGCAACTTCTGCTTCTTTGTTTCGCAGTGCTTGGCCTTGGCCTGTGAAAAGGATTCCAATGCCAGCTGGAGCTGCCTCCAGTGGCTGCCTATCCCCAGGTCCCTGCGTGCTGCCCAGCCTTGGACAGCAAAGGCAGGCGCAGGCACCGCTCTGGGCCATAGCTGGCCCACCACGGGCAGGCCACTGCTTCAGGTCCCAGCAGCCCTGGTGACCCCGAGAAGGAGGCAAGGAGAAGCCTGAGAGCAGGGCTAAGCTGAGGCTGAGCAGAGAAGGAAGCGGCTTCTCCACGGTCCGCAGACTTGGCCACGCAGGACCTTCAGATTGGGTCAGCTCCCCCAGCCTCACCCCTTGCCCTTCTCCAGCCCACCTTTCCCTCTTCATCTGCCCCCCATGGGAAGGAGAGCCACTTATTAGCAGAAGCAAGTGCTCCTGATAACACGATGCACACTGTGGAGCAGGCTTTGAAGCCAACATCAACTCATCTAGCTCTTCCAACAAGCCTCTGAGGACATCATCACACCCACTCAGCCAATGAGTAAATTGAGGCACAGAGAAGTCAAGTGACTTGCCTAGTACCACAGAGCTAATAAATGATGGAGTCTGGATTCCGATTCACACCTGCCTGACTCCAACGACCACGTCCTTTTCAGAAGAGCATTTAGTCTGACGTTATTGCTTCATTTCACGGGTTGCCCAGTCCTGGGACTGTTTGCATTTTTTATAAAGGAATCTGAAAACAGAAACATTAAAGGTGAATACAGCAGATGATCTCTTGTCCCAAATGCCTGCAACCTCAGCCATGCCAGATCAATTTTCCCAGAGGTTGGATCTTAACTCCTATAGATTATTTTTCCTTTTTGCTATTCTTGATCTGCCTTCCAGATGCATTCCTCAATTTTTTTTCTATTATAGAGGTTAAGAAATAGGAAGCAGTAAATAGATTTGCACAAGTGCAGCTGACCACCTCACAGCAGGACTGACCTACCAAAACATACAGGTGGCTGAGAACCATGAGTGGGTGCCACGTCAGAAGACCAGGGTGAGGTCCCTGTCACTGCCCTCATGATGTGCCCGCCTCATCCTTGCCTCCATTGCTGCAGCCCAATCTTTCCAGGAAAACTTCCTTCACTCATTACAATGGTGGGATATGTTTTTAAATAAATGACCATCTATCTTAATGATCCTGAATCTGGAAACTTCTAATATTTAGACTATTAATTTCTTAGGGCTGCTGTAACAAAGTACCCCAAACCGGGTGGCTTAAAACAACACAAACAGTCTCTCCAAGCTCCGAAGGCGAAAAGTGTGCCAGCAGGGCCATGCTGTCTGAAGGCTCAGGGAAAGACTACTTGCTTACATCTTCCTTTGGTGTTGCCAGCAATCCTACTCATTCCCTGGCCTGTAGACACGTCACTCCAAGGTCTCCCTCCATCTTCGCCTGGCATTGTCTTCTGTGTCCAGATTTCCCTTTTCTTATGGACACAATCATTGGATTAAGGCCCATTCTAACCCAGTATGGCCTCATAACTTGATTACATGTACAAAGACCCTATTTTCAAATAAGGTCACATGCACAGGTGGGCTTATTTTTGTGTCCTGGGCTTTTTTGCTGAGCAGGCTAGAAATCACCACCCTTTCCCACCCAGCCATCCTGGCTACATTGCCAAGCAGGCAGAGCCAGCACCTCAGGTGAGCCTCACTTGTGTCATGAGTCCCACTAAAGGAGTGAGTCTGTAATGATGGCCAGCCAGCATGTGGTGATGAGCTTGTGGGGGAGATTATGCCAAACCCTTCAGGCCCAGGACAGGTGGGTCCTGCGAGGGAGTCATCCTGGACAGCTCTGCTGCCAGACCATCTCTGCGTTGGCCCAGCAGCTATGGTGACACGTGGCCTTAGCCTAGACTCCACAGGGGGAAAGACCCTGCTGCTTTATCTGAATCCACAATCCAAAAGCCGTGTCGCCTGGCCTAGTGCCAGCTTCACTCCATGCATGCATTTCCCCTCCTTCCACCCCCTGCCAATTGGAAATAGCGATACACAGCCATCTCCCAGGGCTGTGGGGCAATTTAATTAATGTTTATAAAGCACTCTGAGGTCTTCGGTGAAAACTGCTGTGTAAGTGCAAAATTATTATTAGTTCTCAGCCTCCTGTCCCTTGACTTTTGACTCAGGCTTTTGTTGTTCCTGAATGGGGGCTGTTTATGGGCTGTCCAGCTGGCTCTTTGGGGTGCACGGGCAAGTACATACACATTTGCAGATTTTTTTCCCCTTTCAAAAACAGCATTCCAACTCTGTGGGGTGTCACGAAGCTTTTCAGGGCCTGAATTTCTCTCCACTTGTCTCTGCTAAGCGCTGTAATCTACAACCTGCAAGACAAGATTGCAAACAGGCCACTTTGGAAAAGAGTGAGGGGGGAAAACAGTCAGTTTGGGAAAACAGCCCCTCTTCTAAAGAAGGATAAAACAGGACCTCTTTCTCATGCAGAGTCCAATGAACCACTAAGCGAGGTCTGCCTCCCTTGCCCAGAGGGATTCCGTGCCCGTCTGAGCGCTGAGAGCGGGGAAGCATCCCAGGCTTGCCCCAGTCCAAGTTTCGCCTCCTTCCTTTTGCCTAACTTCTCAGGAACCATGGAAACAAAGGCAGCCCACCTAGATGATGTTTTCCTGGTCGTTCTTTGTTACCTAACTGTTCATTTGCCCAGGATTCCGTGCGGAAAATGAAATAACGAAGTGCAAAAGAAAACAGGTCTGTCCTCAAGTGAAACGCCTTGCCTCTGAAGGACACGATGAGGGGCATGTGTAATTCATCAAGCTCTGGGGCAACAAACAAGGTTATATGGTTCCATTTTCCTTTTCTCTAAGGCGCATTCATACCCACCCCATGTTACCCACCCACAACCCCGTAGGTGCCATTGAAGGTATCCTTTAGTTTTCGTAATGCTTTGTTTATTGGGTTCTCTTAAGTTAGCCAACTGCTGGAAGGTTTTATTTTTAAAAGTCACCAAGGAGCGATTATGTAACATGTAATCAACTGGACAAGAGTATAAAGTGACAGAACCAATAAAAGAAGCAAATATATGATGGTAAGCACAGGAAAAACTAAACCCAAAAAGCTCAGATGATGCACTCCGTTTCTACTGAGTCAGCCAACCACGGACCAAATGTATCAAATTATAGAAGGGAAGCCCAGGAATATTCTGCCAGGACCGGAAAGCTGAAGCAGGAGTGGGAGCAAAGAAGGATAAAACCAGCCTTAACCAGGCAACATCTATGGCGCAGCAGCACCAGAGCCCTGTCAGCTGTCACAAGGGCTGGGACACATCGGGACGCTTCCTGTGATCCTGTGCCTGTTGTGTCAGGGTCAAGAGGAAAGGGATAGTTTCTTTTTTTCCATTATTTTAAAGAAGGAAAGGGGCTTGAGTTTAAAAAGCATGCACATCATCTAGGATCCTAAGAAAACCTAGGACTGGAAATGGAAAAGACAACATGTAGGAATTAGCTTGTTTCCAGCTTCTCTTCTCTTCCATAAGTGCTGCTTCTTTGGGCTGCCCGCTGCCTCCTCGCTGGTCTTCCTGCTTCCCCTCCCCTCCAGCCCTTGCATGTCATCCTTCACTTTGTTCCCCTGGTAGGTGTCCCAGAAATGGATCTAACCATACAGTTCCCCAACCCCGAATCCTTGGGTACTGCACTGCTGTGTTCTCCACAAGGACGCGTATGTCTTCGTCCCTGCCTCTCCCCGATGTGGCCTGGGCTGTGGGTGCGGTGAGCCCTGTTCCAGTGAGCTCCCGACCTTCGTGCCTGAGAGGCTGTGTCTTTGCCATTCCCACCCCCCTTTCCCATGACTACCATTCAGAAGCCTGCTTATCTTCAAGCCCAACTTCAAATGGAATCCGTTCTTTATACCTTCTAAGGGGATCCCACATGAACGTGGACCCTCTTGTGGGACCCTCCTTCTTCTGTGTTCCCACTGTTCCTGTATCCTTGCCTACTGTTAAGTAAATCAAGTCATTGTGCTTATAGCTCTGAACCCATTTCTCCTCCCGTTAGATTGTAAATTTCTTGAAAGGAAGGCCTTGTCATGCCTTTCTTGAGTGATTACAGAGCCCTACAGCAGTATTTTGTCCAGAGTAACTGCTCAGCAAATACACCTTGGTTTAAGTTCACCCACTCGACATAGACACACACACACACAGACACTACAGGTGATAGAATTCTATAGGTGGTAATTTAAATCTCTTATGCAATTTAAAGGTGAAAATCAGAAACTAAACACATCTAGTCTTGAGAAGACAACAAGTAACAATAATAGACTCTGACTAAGAGCTTACTGAATGTATTTTACAAACCAGTTAGATCAAATCTGGCTCTGCAAACAATCAGTAGCAAAACTCTGCAGGGTAACTGCTATTGAATTAAGCAAACAGTTCCTATCCTATGATTTTTAGGCCTTTGACTATTTTTACACAGGAATGACGGGATACTAAACAATTACCTGGTAGATGCAGCCAAATAAAGTCGCCTGCCAATGAGGAAAGAGCCAGAGAACCGGACCGAATCTTTCTTAGACTCTGACTCTTGCTGTGTCATGGGGTTAACACATGAGCCTCGCAGACTGTGTCCCCAGGCCACCGTTGGATCTCTCCTGCAACCCCAGCCAGTCATCATGCTCCTCTGGTTCTGTGGGTGCAGCTCAGTATTTCTCTGATGAAACCTACTAAGAATTATTATGAACACAAAAACCACAGGCCTCCTTTGGAAGGATGTGGCGCTGATATTCATGTCTGTATTTGTGTCTTGGACATCCCAATGTGAAGTTACTATAACTGTAGATCTAATTCCATGGACAAAGGAGGCCTGAGAACAAGCTTTCCCTGGCAGTGGGGATAGCAATGAACATGGCCCTTGATCATCTACCTTCCTCTGAAATAACTTGAGACCTCGGTCAAGGCAGTGGAAAACCAGTTCACTCTCCTTGATAAATTCCACCCTGCTCACCTTTACCTTTCCTGTCCCTCTCTCCCTCTCTCTCTCTCTCACACACATACACCATTCTTCTTATATCAAACTAGGTGTGAAATGTTGAGTCGACCTGATCTTAAATTTCCATCGTTTTTAGCTTAAGTCAACCAAAACTGATGGAGGGCAGCCCCCTCCTAGTGTTTTGGGTACTGTAATCCTAATGGCCATGAAGCACATGCCCGTTCATTCCTTTCAACAAAACCATTTTGTCACTCACGGTCACTGCCACTTTTTCTGCAGCTTTTTTCTTCTTTCTTGTTCCAATGTTAATTAAGGGCTTACTATTTATTTGTCAGACACTGGGCTAAGCTATGAGATATATTCTCTCATTTAATCCTCACAACAAACCTATTTGGCAAAATACAATACTATTCTTATGCTTATTTTAAAGATCTGCCCACTGAGGCTTAAAGAGGTAAGCCCCCCCTAGAGAAGTAAGTACCTCTATCACAAAGTGGTAAAGCTCCTAAATGATGATGGGCTCCGAAGCCAGCTAAGAACTCCCTGAGCTCTTAATTACCATGACAAATGGTCTCCCAACACTTTCGGTGAAGTATTTGAGAATGGAGTTGATTCCACTGAAAGAGTTTATAGCTTTTACAGACATTTTTGGGCATTCATCTTTACAGATCCATTCCCCAAATGGATTCACCTATGATGTTTTGGTAACTATTATAATCATTTGTACTAGGTTGTCCTTATCATTTTTGGGGTAGTGGGCCTATTTGAGAAGCTAGAGTGAAACCCCATGAATTCTAGGTACAGAGACACTGACTTCACACATCCTTCTGAAGGGGAAGCCCTCTTTCTTTCCATCCCTCCCACCTGTGGTCATGCATGTGGTCAAGCTGGTCATGTACTACCTGGTGGCAAGGCAATTCAAGGATGGATTCGGGGACATCCTTGGGAAGAAGGCGGTACTGTTCCATAATACCTGCCATAAATGCCTGCCCTCCCAGAAGGACTCAGCCAATTTCCATCTCTAGAACTTCATCTTGGGCTCTGGGTCTCAAACTTGTTTATATCCTAGCACTTATCCCACAGTCCTATGCAAAGCTTTAAATGTAAAAAAGAACGAAACACTCCCTATTGACATGCATACATTTAATAACATGCAAGCCGTGACAAAGAATCCAAAACACTAAATCACGTTGGCATCCCTTTTACTCTCTAATGTTAGAGCAGGCAATGTACACACCACTAAAGGGATAAAATCTCTTTGGAAAACAAGTAGGGAGAGTGCCAAGTTTGATAGGAAAAACCCAACAACTGCCAACATGTCAACGTAACATTTTGTGAACTCCCTTCTCCCCACGCCCACTGGCTCCTGTGTGTCCATGTCCTGGAGGACTTCGGGCTGGTGCTTCAAGAACAGACTTCTAAGCTGGCCTCCCTACTTCCCCAAAAGGACTCATATAGAAGACTATGGAAAAGTCCTCTTCGTAGCCTTCTTTGTTTGGAGTGATGGAAAACATGAAAAATGAGAGGTGTCCCCTTGTGCCCAGATCACCACTATAATAAGGATAATGATCCACGGGAGTTTCACATTTGTATAGTACTTGTACACTTTTCCAAAGCATTTCCACATATGTTATTTCAGTCATTTCATGCAACAACCTTCTGGTTCACAACTAACCAGAAACCCTAAGGATCTTGTTCAAGATCATACAGCTCGGTAGCGGACAGCAGGGGACCCATGTTGTGGAACTGGCCTGGCATTTGGTAAGGTCACTAGATAGGTCTTCAGCCTGTTGTCCCCCTCTCTGACGTGTCTCTCTCCATATTCAAGTGGCTTGTCAGTTAGCCTTCATAGCTAACTGTAGATACAGATTTCAAAAGGAGAAATACCACAAATCCTTCTTTGACAGGTATATGCAGATATAAAAATAAACGTGGTACTCTTCTTTATTGCTTCTTTGTGGATGTCTTTCCCTGGTGAGAAGGCTCTGCTGAGGAACAGTTCATCAACCTGTAATTTCTATGTACACATCATACTCCTAACGGCAATGCTTTGCACTGGGAAATTGTTTACTAAATATTTCCCATTTTCTCACAGTTTGGCCTGTTAATTTCTCCCATGCATAAAACATCTGGGCCAGTACAAGAAAACACAGCAAATCCAAGATGTTTCCCAGATGTGGAAGAGGGCAGCTGTCCTTAAGGGTTTATCATGGGGCCAGCTCTGGGCATTCATATTTTCCAAGACCCTTTTCCAATTGCATCTCACCAAAGCTTTTACATGACTGAGACAACTTCCACAAGGTTGACCAGATAGCTGAATAAGATGCTGAGAAGAGAGCTGTGAAGTGGCTGCCCTGGAGAGCTCCTGCCAGGTGGCCTCATGCTACGTGGTCACGTTATGGTTTTCAAAGTCCTGCTCACACAACGTGGGGTGGGATTCACTCTCAGATGTTTCCGTCAGGTGAAGGACGTCACAGGAAGGATGTCCTCTTCAGTGTGGGGCTCACTCTTTCCTTGTCCAGCGGCGTATCACTGAGCCCTCGACTCTGGAAGGAAGAACCTGCAGAGATGCTGCTCATGCCGCCTCTGTCTCGCGGAGAGCCACTGGCTCCAACTGCTTATGTGGGGAGGTGACCGGAAGAAAAGCTCGTTCCATGGCAGGTTTAGAAAAATCTGGAAAAATACTCTGCTGTCGTGCAAACTTCTGAAATATAAAAGAAAAGAGGTAAGTTGAGAAGTGAATAATTAGAAAACCATATCGGTTGTCAGCCTTGATTTAAACTCCCTTCACTAAGAACTGGCTGGAGAGCTCACCGGAAGGCTTCATGACACTGGCTAGCTCACGCACGCTACGGTGAGCTCGGACTATCTCACTGCTGTCTCCAAACTGTGACTGAGATGCCCTGATTACAGACATTTCAAGCCCCTACTGTTAGTTAGCTGGGTAGAAAAATCAGTGCCCACAGAAAACAGACATTTGCTGACAAGAAACTAAAGTCAGTCATTTTTTAAATTTACTTCCCAGTGATTCTAATTATCTTTTTATGTGAAAATAACCCTAACAACCCAATTGTAAGGTCCTTGAGGGCAGGAATCATGTCTTATACTTTTTTATATACCCTACAATGCCTAGTTTAATGCCTTGTATATAGTAGGTACTCATTAGGGTCTTTTGATTGACTTATGTTTAATATAGTAACAAGAGAGATGAGAACATGGCCAGAAAAGCAAGTATGTAGAGAGAGGGGCACAGTGAGTGACAGGAACCAGCCCTGGGGGTAGCTCCTGGGTGAGACCTGTCCCGTCCCTAAGTAGCCAGCCCTTCCTGGTGGTAGGGAGACACACGGGACCAATCACTTCCTAGTGGGTCAGGCCCAGAGCTGGCCCTGCTCCCCCATAACCTGGGGCAACCCAGGTGAGCAGCCATCCAGACAGGGGCTCCAGGTCTTTAGGCTTGACTCAGCTCCCAATAGTTCAAAGGCATGTCAGGGACGTCCACACCCTGGCCAGTCACCCTCCAATCCAGGACACTCCATGTGCACCTCCTGCTCTGGCTTCTCAGGGTTAATTCTCAAGCAGTAGGTAGAAATCCAAAAATACAAGGGGAGAAGCCCTCAGAAGAAACAGCTCAAGGGCAGGTGAGGAGACTGACCTACCCTGGGTGACTGGCCTTGTTCACCTGTCTACACGAAGAAGGTGCCTTTGCCCAGGTGGTGGGTGGTCAGTGCTGCACTTTCTACCACTGTAACTACAAGGACCTCTGGTGCCCTGCTAGGATGCCCTGGCATCTCACACTTCCTCCACATCTCTTACTGTTTTCTCTCCACAGGGCTCGGCGCAGAGCCACAAGCTGAGAAAGAAGCTGGGGGCTTCCTGTAATGATTCTCGCAGGCCGGGGGCCTCAACCCATCCAGAGTTCAGAGACTAACATCTCTCCCCATTATCAAATTGTTCAGACTATCTGCAAAACAGATTCGGGTTGGCGCCCCAGGTGATCTTTTCATAATAACAGAGGTTTGTAAAAGATACTTACACAAGTGAAAATGATGAGTGTCGAGTAGAAAACGACCAGAGCCAACAGCAGTACGATCTCAGCTCTGTATTTCTTAAAAGTGTCCTCTCTGCGCTCCTTAGGGCATCCTTAAAGAAAACGTGAGTGAAATGTGAAGCCATTTAACAGGACTTTTCTACCATGACAAAAGGCTAAGAATGCTTTGCTCCAGCTTTTTAAAGCCTGACCTGCCTTCCCCCCACCAGGCCTGTGTCATCAGGAAACGCGATGGAAATGACGGCATCACAGCAGGGGCAGTGGCCAGCGCACACTCCCACTCTGTGCTCAGCTCCGCAAGGGGCGGACACACAGCATCTCAGCTGACCTTCAGAGGAGGGCTGAGAGTCGCATTTACACGTGAAGGGATCGAGGCTCAGAGAGGCTGAGAGATGAAGGCAGATGGCAGAGCCAGGAGTCTGGTCCACACTAAGCCAGGGGCCCTGATGTCTCCACTGCAAATGCCGGGTGTTTCCTGGCTTTATTTTGTCTTCACAGAAGATATGCCCCATTTGCTAACCTGCACATTGTCTAATTTCCTCAGTACTGTGCAGAAGGCTTGGCTCCCCCACTCAGGAGGCCTGGGGACAATAAAGCGAGGCAAAGGAGCCTCCCTATTACCAAGGAAGCCAGCACATTCTGTACAATCATTCCAGTCCCTCCACCAAGGCCGGCAGCCAATGTGGGTGCAGAGCAGCTCCCTATGGGGCTGCTGAAGGCTGGGGCTGCAGCACAAGGGCAGGAAGAGCGATGCCATCAGCCCATGAAGGGACCTGGCAGGGACGGCCTCTCTCCACTCGGCATCAACATGCTGTTCGGGGAAGCGAGGTTGCTGAGTCTGCTTGGAAGGCCCCCTGGCAGGAGAGGGTTTTGTGCAGGTGACCAGAGGGAGTTCTTCCCTTGGGGCATCAGTCGGCCTCAAGAGCACAAGTGATCCCTGAAACTGGATCCACAATTTCATGCAAGAGTGTAGGGATGGATAGCTTCTCACAGGGGTTTGCGACTCAGGGAAAGAAGGGATGAGAGCCGCTGTCCTAATGGCTGCCAGCATTTATGCAGTGCTCGGTCTACCCCAGGCAGGGCACGAGGCCTCTCAGTGTGCTATCTCTTTGAGCCTTCACCACAAGCCTACAGTGTAGATACCATGATCCCCATTTCAGACATGAGAGAATAGACATTTCAAGTTCATCAGAGATATGCCCAAAGTAACACGCTAACAAGTAGCATGGCTAACAATTGAACCAGATCCAAATGACTCTAGACTCTGACCACACAATGTGGACAACATTGTCTTGCAAAGAAAGAAAATCAGCCCTTCTCTGTTCATTTCCTCTCTGCTCCCCGTATGCTCTCTCTGTTCTTCCCTGCAAGGCTGCTGTCATTTCTCATCCTGTGAATCATATTCACTGAGGGCCTACTGTGTACCAGGATACAGCAGAGAACAAAACAGGTGCAGTAAATGCAGTGAAGACAGACAAAGCAGTATAAAAGGCCAGAGACTGAGAAAGGTGTAAGGTGTGTGTGTGTGTGTGTGTGTGTAACAGTGAACCAAATCCAAACACCGACCCCTACACAGTGACTATGTTCTTGTGAGTATTGGAATATTACAGTCAGATTCCTTTGAAATACCCAAAAGGAGAAAGTAGCTATTCTACAAAATGAGGGACTCCACGACAACATGTTTGCCACTTTAAGCCTCAGCTACTAATAAGAGTTGGGCAAAAGTCAAATGTCAGGCATATTTGAAGCCACATTAAACAAAAGTTATGGAAAACATCTAAGGAGATAATTCTGGTCTTAAGGCTCAAACCTTGGTATTACTTCTGCCACTGGAACATTATTTTCTCGATGTTCCCTTTCTCTTTGGCCTGAGTGAAGATGCTGGGAAATTCGGTCACTGCAAAGTGGGAGGGGAATGGTGTTCTCATGTGAAAAAGGTGGAAATAGGAAGCAGCTCCCTGAGGCCAGGTCAGAAAGCCCCAGGTGAGCAGATTATTATACAATCATATGATGTATTCCGACCATACAGTTTCTCTTATTCCTGGATGCTTGCCATTTGCTCCAGTGGACTCTTACATGAATAAACAACAGCCAAGTCAGTTGTTTGGGTATATGTGGCATCAGCCCAAGCGAGGTTGGGGTACATCTATCCTTATTTAAAGAGAAGGAAAGAAAAGAAAAAAGCAGAAAAAGTTTTGACAGCAGAATTTAGCTTTTAGCCACAGATGTGATCCAAAGCTTCTGAGTCATACTCTGATTGAGAGGACTGATTTTAGGACCTATAGAGAGTGTGCACGCATTTCAAAAGAAGAAAACAGGGCAGCCCATCACCTCACCTGTCACTTTCAAGATCACCGTGCCACTTGGGTTCCTCCGCCCTCCGGGCCCCTCCAGAGTGCACCTGTACGTCCCCGAGCTGCAGCTGGTAGCGTTCTGGATCTTCAGGGAATACAGCATCCCAGCAGCAGCCTCTACAGAGCGCCTGTGCTCCTTCTGGGGATAGTGCCCGCCTTGCTGGCGCACTCTGATCCTCTCTTCACCGGCCTCTGTAAGCTGTTAAAAAAGCATCCCATCCCATCATGACCTACTGACAGGACCGCAGACACCGGGCCTCCGTGTCAAGGTTCTACCACTTGCTTCCATAAAACCCATTCCTTTTTTGTAAAACAAGATACTGTGTGTTAGGTGCGACCTTTGGTGGAGGAGGAAAGAATCTATGAAAATTCTTTAAAGCTCCATCTTTTTTGGAGTAAGAGCAGGGCTGCATTTATGACTCTTTGCATCCCAGCTTCTGCTCTGCATAAAGGAAACGGCACTGCTAGTGACGATGATGCCGGCAGTGGTCATGTGATCAGGGGCGCGAATCACATTTCGTCGTTGGTTGTTCTCTATTCAGTGTTCTCTTCTTTTCTTCAGAAACGATCACCCATTGACTGATACTGATTTTTGTATCCCTGCCTCTTATTTGGAAAAGTTTCTAAATCTGTTAAATCATTGGCAGACAATTCAGTGAGAAACCGTGAATGCAGAGGAGCAATGTCTCTTGTAAACAGGCCCCTGATCTTCAGGGGCGGTGTATCCCTGTGGTCACCCCACACACAGCAGGAGGTACCACTTTCTCTCTCTACCGAGGCAGGAAGACAGCTGGCAGTGGGGCATGTGGAGATTTCCTGTGTCAGATCATTTGGAAGTCACACCAAATATGCACCTGGATGGACAGTCACAGCTGACATCATTGTACATGGGGCAGACCAGCCTGGCTGGGGAGGATGCCAAACTAACCTGGCTCATTTCCTTTCCGGAGCGATCCTTTTTATCAAATTGGTGGGGTCTTCCCATCATCTCCGACTCCAAAGATTAGGCCCACACTGCACTCACACCAATTCTCTTTTTCCCCAAATATATTTTTTAATTTGTCTAATTAACTTCCCCATTGGCCCTCCACTAAAATGTTTTCAATCTTCTAAAATTGTACAGAGTAAAATGAGTCACTGTTTTCAGCACTCATGGGTAGCCCCCAGCCGTTTGCTGAGTGGCTGGGGACCATCAGGGACCCTGGGATCCAGTGGCTTCCTCACCCGTCCCCAGCACTGTAATAGCACTAAAGAGCCACCTCAGGGATGAGCAGGTTCACAGCTCCTGGTGGTGCACCTGCTGGTGTTTAAGCTCCTGTTCTGGGAGCACCCTACGACTCCTCTCCCACTTTTCAAATGGGAATCAGTGCAGGGAAATAAATAACCAAGGAATTAGGGAAACACACACCCTCAGTGGCTTCTGCCTAATTCATGAAGTGGGGAATACACCGTAAGGTCAGCAGCCGGCTCAGGCTCCCGCTCCCCCAGCCTCCGCTTCCCGTTGGCATTCCTGCGGAGTGGGCTGCAGAGACATCTGGTGGCAGATTTACGGTTCCTGCAAGAAGCCCTGCTCCCCTCACTCCCAGCACACTGGGCTAAGACTAAAGGCTTTTCTCAGGCCCAGTCTATGAACATAAATCCCATTTCTTGACAGTCTCCTTGTGTTGAAATGTTCCTTCCTAAATAATCAAGGATCTACAGAGGGGGTAGCTTTCAGTGTTCAAAAATAAAGCAAAAAAAAAAAAAAAAAGATTTGTGGTCAAGGAACCTTAGAAGAAACTAAAGACATCACTTAACTTAGAGAACATCTAATTTAGCCCAATTTCTCCCTTTTCAAGCCTAATTAAAGGGCAAACTGCAGCGTCATCAGGTGCTCCTCCCACCCAGAACTTTTGACAGGTCAGGTGCCTGGGACCCACCAGGGCCGATCTATTCCAAGATGCCCCCCAACCCCCTAAGGCCAGTTTGAACTAATCAATTCAGCTTAGTCTCCGCAGTCTCCATGATGGTGTCTCGTCCTACTTTTCTTTTCTGAATTAACCTCCAAATGTGTCCCACTCAGCTTTCTCTCTGCTTTGCTAAATCCCTGCATCTGAAAAGATAGAAACCTGGCTGCAAGAATTGTTTTGCGATTATCTCTGGTTTTCTCCTTGGGGGCCTCCCCTCCCACACAGTGACGCTTCCCTAAATTCAGAAAGGTCTGGGTGAAAGTCAGTATCAAAACTGTGAATAGTTCTGGGGCTGGAGGATATATAAACGATCAAGCTTATTTCCATAAGGATGGTTCCGCTGACCTGCTGGCTGCTGGGAACTGCTGGAGCATGCATGTGCAGGTGACCAGTGGCTGGCAGTGGCTGGGTGGCCAGATTTCCATGGACCTCTGGCAAAGCCTCCAGTTATTTCCTATAAAAGGTCTCTAGTTATTTTCAATGGCCAAAGACAGAGCGAGACCCTGAGGACAGAGAGCAGGATCACACATAGGCGAAGCAAAGAACTCCAAAACGACCTGCAGAACTGATTGACTAAACCACCACAGCCGCCAGTGCGATCATGGCAAAATATCTCAATTCTCATGGGGTCATCCTCCAAAGGCCCCTTCCTGGGTCTTCCTGAAAGACCAACAGAACTGAGAGCTACTTGGCTTAACTTGGGAATTCTTGCCAAAGTAATGAACAGCTCTCTTTGCCTGATGACTAACTACAGGGAAAGGAACCTTCTGTACATTCATGCAAGGCACCTGAAAATATAAACTCCCTCTAGCTTCAAGCTGTAGGTATATATAATGCCTCTTCTGCCTTCTTTTTGCCATTTTAAGATATATCTTCTCCTGTGATCCCATCTGGGGAATCCAGGATTTACCTACAGCTGCAAAAATAGATGTAGTTCTTATGTTAATGTTGCATGCTCAGAATGGGAGGAGTGGGCACTAGCAATGACAAGAGACTCTCTAGTTAAACGTCCAAACCATTATCTTCAACTTGGCAGGCAAGCAGCTGTCACACTGAGGTATCTGGTGAGTCAGCTGCGGCAGAAGCAACCGTGTGCAAGCACCAAAGGGGGATTCCAGTGGGAGGAAAATGGAGGAACAGCAACTGGGCCAGCCTCAACTTTGCTTTGTTTTATGAGTCCTCATAAGCATTTGTGCTGGCTCAAAATCAACCACTGGCAAGAGTGGTTCTTTGAACGTTCCAAATCTGAAAGTGTTTCACTGCTTCTCTGCAAAAGCATTTTAGGAAATAGTAATTTATAACAAAAGGCACCCTTGGATTCATTCACAGCCAAGCATAATTGACGGGAACTACTTAACGCACACTTTACAATGCTAATATTGTAGTATGCTAAACCACAACACGATTTGGGCAAATTAATTCTCCAAAACATTTGTCCCAATTATGTTTGAAAAATCCAAATTCCATGCATTAACTCTTATGCTGACAATCCTATCTTTTTTATTGAATTAGAAAAGGGTAGAATGTAGGACATCTCATTTCCAGAAAGCCTAGGGACTTTCTGGTTTTTCTCAAGGTCCCCAATTTGACTAAGTAATTTAAATAACATATTCCTTCTCTAAAATGGATTTGACCTTAAGGAAACTACAAGCCCTAAATTAAAATAAACTCTCTAATTTGCTGAATACTAGATCAAGCAAATACAAGTACTAATTTTAAGGGCATGTGAATTAAGTAACTTCTTCTTTTAAATGATGCACAAATTTGAATTAGAATGAAAGAAATCAAATAAATAATTAAATATGGCAGAAATGGAACCAATTATTTTGGTCAAATATTTCTCTGCTGTGGACAGTGATTTTTTTAAGTTTACATAAATTTACCCAAATATATGCTAACCTTCCAGATAGTGATATTAGAACGTAAGAGGGTGACAGTTCCATTCCTACAGCAAACAAGAATTTTGATCACAAACTTGAAATCCAAATTTTTCATACATGAGATCTGTTCAGAATGTGATAGGAAACTAATTAGAAGAAAAGGAAGAGTTTTTTTTGCAGGGCAAAATGTGTGTACAGATATACACATCAAAATATTTAATCCAAGAATTTAATTAAACACATTTAAAGGTATGGACTTTAAGCATTTAAAGGTGGTGTTAAATTAATCTGAAATATTCCGATCACACTGAACAGCTTTTTTGTATTACATTTGTCGTGCACTCACTTTCACGTACCTTGGTTTCTAACTCAATTAAAGTGCCAATATAATCCCCATTCATCATAAAAAGAGCTCTTTATAATGTGCAAATTAGTTTGGCTCAGAGGTTGATGTCATAATGAGGGTAGAACGTATGAGCATTAACATCGTTTTTTTCTAAGTGTAGTTTTATTGGAGAAATGATTTTCCACTTTGAAATTTACTGGGTCTAACAGACAAAGTTGGATTTACGGCTGTTAACAGAGTTGTGAGTATGGCAGAGGCAACATAATTAAGAGCACAGGCTTTGGTGCTGGACAGCCCCGGAACCAAACCCCAGCCCTACCACGGCTACTTCTGCCTTCTGCCAGCTGCACGGCTATCAGGCTTTGTCTGTCGCACTGAGATGGGGGTAAGTATATCTCACAAAGTTGGTGTGAAGATACCTGTGATGGGGTTTGTGGACAGTACAGCTCAGTGTCTGTCAGTTACACAGAAAGCCTTAAAAATGTTACTACTCCCTTTTTTGCACAGCCAAGGTTTCATTCAGCATTCTCAATAGTTCCCTGATCACGGGAACTCAGAAAGTATTTGCTGAATGAATGAGTGAACTTTAGAAACACTGAGCGAATTAGATGGGTACTAGCTCTGGAATCAAAAAGGCTGAAGTCAAGTCCCACCTTATCCATCAGTTAGCGAGGGATCTTTGGAAAATCACTTCAGCTTCGAGTACATCTCCTCATCTGTGACTACCTTACCTACTTCATGGAGTTATTTTAAGTATTTAAGGAGAAAACACATACAAGTGCTTTAAAACTGGTGATGTTGATAATAGGAATTGTTATGTCTGAAAGTTTTCCATTCACCCACCCATCAGTCATTCCCTACTGCTGAGGCTTTTTGTCTCCTGTCTGGCAAAGTTGTAGAAATCCCAATCTCTGCTCCAGAGAGAAATTACTTTTCTGCCTACACTGTCTCCAAAATATCCACAACATCGTGAATTTTCTAAACATCATAATACTGTGACAAAGCCTTTTAGAACTGGGATGTGAAGGCAACATGAGACCACGCATTGTTCATGCCCACAGCTCTTCTTCAACTAGCATTTTATGGGTCTTGCTGGATCTGAAAGGAGCACCCTTATGTGCTCTGAGTTCATGTCCAGAGGGCATGACATCTGGCTCTAAAGGAGGCACAAGTGACTCCAGCCCTAACTCAGACATCCGTGACCAGAGACCCAATCAAAGCCAATTAAATATCATCCGACATTTCTTGAGATATTAGAAGGGGGACACAGTCTTTTCCTTTGCACTTGACCCTTGGAGGTTATACAAGTCTGCAGTTATCAGGCACTGTCTTACTGCCATGTGGAGGCTGATAAAAAAAACCAAGAAGAAAGGAAGAGCTCAAAGACAGACTGAAAGATACCAAGCCCAGGGATCTTCATAAACCTCTAAATCCAGCTGTATTCGCTTGCTGGGGTTCCCACAACAAAGCACCACAAACTGAGTGGCTTAGAACAACAGAAATGTGTTTTCCCACAGTTCTGGAGGCCAAAAGTCCAAAATCAAATTGCTGGCAGGGTCACGTTCTCTCTGAAGGCTCTAGGAAAGAATGCACTCCATTACTGGCTCCTAGTTTCTGGTGTTGCCAGCAAGCCCTGGTTTACGGACTCATCACTCCCATCTCTGCCTCTTCCTGGTGCTCTCCCTGTACGTCTGCGTCTGTGTCTGTGGTTTCTCTTCTAAGGACACCAGTCATGGGATTAGGGACCCCCCTACCGAGTATGACCTCACTTTGACTTGATTAAGGAGGCAAAGAACCTATTTCCAAATAAGGTCACAGTCACAAATACTATAGATTAGGACTGAGACTTATCTTTCTGTGGGACACAATTCCACCCGCACCACCAGCCATAACTGAAATGGGAGCTGTATTTTGATTTTTAATTTGTTTCCATTTCAGTTACATAAGCCAATATGTTCCCTTTTCTTTAAGCTAGTTTTGACTGGATTAAAATCACTTCACAACTGAAACAGTCTTGGCAGACAGAGACACCTGTACCGCCCCATAAATTACTGTGGCCGCCTCCACATGGCTGCAGCCTCTGGGCCAGGCCCGCTTGCCTCAGGCTCACATGCCTCCCCACCCTTGGGGAATGAGACATTAGGGTCTGATTTGATTCAGAACCTTTGAGCTCCAGATCTGACCCAGAGAATCTGGTCCACAGTGATTATGAATTGTTTATGGCAAGTAGAGTCCTCTTTTCCCATAATATTTCCCCACCTGAACCCATAATCCTAGACAACTACCAAGGGTATATAGTAGATGGGCTGGTGCTCCACAAAAACACCAAGTGATACTGACAAGCCGTGGGGTTGTAAGTCTGTACCAGTACTGCATGTCACACACACCAGAATTTTACCCAAGAACACCCCTGTGCAAAAACCAAAACCAAACATATGTTTATGGGTGCAAGGGGATCTTAGGGGGAACTACTTTGCTCTGGTTTGAGCTACGGCTGTTGGTAGAAAATCTGGGGTTATTGTAAGAGTAGCCAGGAATGGATTATGGAAACATTTTTAGATGGAGGAACACTTTTCTAGGTAATGGATCTCTTTTTTAGCCCTGCCCTCCGGAAACCCTCCCTACGTCACTGACCTTCTCCTAACTTCCTCCTCTTTGTGCAGTGACATAACCAAGTGCTGAACTAAGATAATATAGCCTCACATGATCCAGGTTCCCCCTTTTATTCGTGGAAAATAAGTTTTTGTTCTTTTCTACTTAACTCTCAGCTGCATTCTTCCACCCCACCCTCTCTCAAACTGCAAGATTTAAGGAACTTTGCACTGTTTCATCATCGTTCAAAAATCTCAGTGATCCCCCACTGTCATCTGGCTGAGACACAGTTACAGCCCTTTGGAGGCAGCCACATTCCGCATTGCTCACTCCTCTGTAGGACCCCATGGACAGGATTGGTGACCCAGAGGGAAGGGAAGGGAAATCCATAAATGTGTTCAATCTGAGTTGAGTTAACCTGATGGGAGTTTCGCTGTTGTGAATGAATAAAGCCTCCCTCTGAAACTCATCTTCTAGGATGAATCATATTCTGCCCTTCACCACTAGAAATATGCTTTTCTTTAGACATATTTTTCATTATGTCATCCTCTTTGCTTAAAAACTTTCACTGTGTGCTGCTGTGCTGAAAGGATAAAGTTCAAGCTGTTACAGTTTGGCTTCACAATGTGTTCTCAGCCCACTTCCTAACTGTACCTCTAACATTATGCCCCTGCCATATAATTCTCCCTTATAGATCACTAGCACCCACTGGCTCCCAGAAATGCTTGTGAATTCCTTTATTCATGCTCTGCTCATAAGGGCCATCTGGCAAGGTCCCATGTTGACCTTGAAAGGGCCAATATGAAGCTCAGGACTTGGCACACATCTGGGACATAGAAGCATTTACTAAATAATCAAAGTGTAAATATGACAGACATCTGAAGACTGACTTCGTGTCTTTCACAATTTGAATGTAAAGCCCATAAAAGTGATTTAATTGGGTCAAGTAGTGTAGGTGCCAATGAGGATGGTATGACTTTTCTTTGATATGAACACACACACACATTGTTTTCACATTTCAGTGTTTCCCTATTTAAAGTAGGAATGTTTCCTTTTTCCTCCTAAAGACATGTTCTTAAATCTATCTCACAACAGAGGGCATTCTAGAATCAAGAAAGTACAGGGCATGGTATGCACTGGCTCTTTCCTGAGTCCATCAGACTTTGTGGCCCTACAGATCACATCTGCCCAGACCATTCAGCAGCCCCTACTAACGCACTCTACTCTCCTTACTGCCCTGTTGCTTTATGGCTCATCACTCAAGATGACAGAGACAAAAAATACAGCTCTGCTGAGTAGTTAAGTAATACACATGGAAAACAGCTTCTTAACAAACCAAGAACAAGCAAGATCTGCGTGTGACTATCCTTGAACTTTTGAAGGAGCCTCATGCAAGTCATTAACCTGTTCTCCGGCAGTTCCTTTCATCCATGGGATAGCCCATGACCTGCCACAGCCAGGGTTCTTCTTAATATTATAAACTTCAAGTCTGACCTATTCTCTGAAATTACAGTCTTACTTCCCCTTTCTCCCTTCCTTTGGAAAACATCTATCAAGGGCACTTGTCTTGTGACACTTCTCTGTTTTCACCCCCACAGTGTCATTCAAAGATGACCCTCTATGTCCTCTTTCGTTATGCATCAGCATAGGCGGTCAGTGTTCCTAGCGTGATACAAGATGGGACTCTATCTCCCCGATCAGTAACACCCATTATATTAATGGTGACTGTCACCAAGCCCAAACCCTCTCATCCATGTCATCCTGTCCCTCCAAACCTAGTGCAGCTTCACTAAAGAGTGTGAGTGCAGGATGCTCAGCATGAAGCACAGATAGAGCCCTCCAATGGATGTCCTTACTCCCGGCAGACACCAGGGTGTGCTGTGCCCTTGTTTGTGACACTCACTGTTCTATGGAAAAAGAGCGCTAGACAAATTGTTTGCATATTCCCTTAAAATACCTCACCCAAACAACCGCAATCTACCCTCCACTTTGAAAGCTCAACCTAACTACTATCCTGATGGATTTGCTGTGTCAACTTTTCTATTTCTTCTCCATCGCCCACTCTGTCTTTAACAGGTACTATACAGGAAAGGACCAAAACAGGACCCAGTGTCAGCTCCCAGTTGGGAGGACATCAGTCCAAAGAAGAGTTGGGTCCACTGGAAATGGGCTATCTCTGCCCAGTCTTGGCCCCACCTCTGACCCCCTGTGCAGTCTATATTTAGCCCCCTCCAGCTCCCTCTCACTGTACCTTTGAAACACAGAAAATAAAATGGAAGCTGTTTCTTCCCAACTCACCCTAATGTTACAAGCACTAATGGGATGCTGCCTGCTTTGAGTATTTTGGTAAAAGGTCCAAAGAAAGGTCCATGGTCTCTATGGGTCTTTGGGTGTCACAAAGGCTCAGTGCTAGTTGGACTGTGGCAGGATATCCTGTGGTGCCAGAGAACTGGGCGGTAAGTGGGATTTTATGTTGTGAGCCATTATAACCGTAATTGTGATATGCACAAGGCATGTGATTCAGTCTGGTGGATGCTGAGATCCACCCCCCTCCAAAGGACTCTCATCTTTCTTAACCAGGGTACAGCCCGCAACTGTGCAAAGCCTTACAAACCACACAAGTGGTGATGCAGGGAGACAACACAAGCTAGGCGGGCTGTGGTTATCAGACTTAAACTCATATTACAGCTACCTCTCTGCTTCATTGAAACATTTTACAAGAACTTTGTGGGTAAAAAATGACCAGATGCTTATATTCTGTAAAACAAAGTATTTCAGTATTTCACCACTGGCCTTATTTCCAGGACACTCTATCCATTTTTGTTGTACAAGTACAGTTAATGCAAAAATATAATTGCTGAACTGGAAAATAAATATGTACAGAATATGCTGAGACCTGTTAAGAAGTCCTTGAAGAACCAATGCATATCACTTTGGAGGTATCTGATTCATTTACTGGCGTAGCACAGCTCTCGGATCCACCACTATTCAATCACAGATTACTTCTTAAAAAAAAATAACTATGGTGTGATTGTTCAGTGACCCTATTCCACGGACGAGCAGCAAAAAGAGAATGCCAAAGAGGCTGTTATCTTTGCTTTTTTCAAGCAGAGTTTTGAGAGACCTTCAGGGTATATCATGCAAGAACCACGTTCAGTAAATAAGCACATACATTATATAGTTACATCACCAGCTGACATCCAAGGAGAGGCCAAAGGCTAATTGCTATGGCTTACTGCATCACTCCAAACGACCTTGTGCAAGATTTAACTTGACAACTGTGTGAAGTTTACAGTCTGAAATTTCATCTACTTATTTCATGACCACTTTTTAATTACTCCTCTTGGGATAATAATGTTGTTTTCTTTTTTAAGTCACTCTGGAAGGAACAGTGATTTCATGTTTTCCCCTTTTAAGACAACTAACTCCCTGTCTGGCTAGCCCAAGGACACCTTTATTTTCTCTATTTTAAGCAATTGAGGTAGAAAACAGAGATATCAAGGTAGACCTCTAAGAAAGAACTCAGGCTGTGGAGTCAGACTGCTTGGTTCAAATACCAACTCCACCATTTAGCCCTCTGTGTAACAGTGAAAAGGTCATTTCACTCCCTAAATCTCAGTCTCCTCATCTGTAAAACAGGCATAGCAGGACTACTGATCTCTTAGGTCCATTGGAAGGACTGAAACAGATAATGTATGTAAGTATTTACCGCAGAGCTTGGCATACTGAGAGTACTCAAATACTGTTTTACAATATTTTGGTTTAAACACTATTGTTTTTAGTATGAGAACAATGTTGGGATCGTTGTGTTCCCTCATCCCATACTGAATAAAATGGAAATGAAGTAGGAACAATAACAAAGCTCCTTTCAGACACCCTACAGTGAGTGCTCCAAGGCAGCAGAACCGTACTCAGTGTACCTAAGGGCTCATTAAAGGAGGTGAGCGAAGGGCAGTGGCAGCCAACAGTGGCTGCCTGGCTTTGCAGTGCCCCCAGAAGCGCAATCTTAGAACCTGAAAATGTTCCAGTTGAGAGGAAGACTTTAAAAAGCTTCCGTGCAACTCGATCCTTTTACAACAGGGACGGCGACGGTTTTCTCACAGGCGTGGACGCCTCTCGCACCCTCCCAGAAGCCCTTCTTGCTGGACCTCTCAGGACTGCCAGAGGGCAGAGCGGCCAAGGGTAAGGGAGGGGGCCCTGGGAGGATAACCCAGAAAGGGGATGACTGACAGATAACGTCCACCTATGAAACAAGCCTAAAACGCCTCTTTCACTCCTCAAACTGTCCACTCCCAAAAATGTATGGACATCACAGCCACACACCACCAGAAATCCGCAGTCCGGGGACATTTTCCTGTCCAGCGTGCAGCTTTCCCTGCTTTCTGTGTGGCCTGCTGACCACAACCACAGGTGGCCTCCAGAATTAATCCAAAAAAGCAGTTCGCGCTTGCAAAACGTATTATTAGCACCATTCATCTCAGGCTACCTTTAGGGATTGGGAGAGGATTGAGGTCCGAGGGGAACAAAATCTAAGTCAGCCTTGTACCCGGATGCCTACGGGGTTGAGGCGAGGGTCGGGAGGCTGTCGGAAGACTGCGTACTCCCAGTTCATGTGCGGTAGACGCCCCCCGACTCCCGGCCCCCCGAGGGTGGCCAGCCAAAGGGAAGCGATTCCCGCTGACACCATCCTGAGCCGGCGAAACCCCCGCCCGCGGGCCCCGCCGCGCTTACCTTGGCCCAGGAGACCGTGTAGGAGACCTGCGGGTCCCAGGAGGCGGGGCAGGGCAACTCCACATCCTCCGAACAAGCCACCTCCACCTCCCGCGTCGCGGGCGCCAGGCTGCAGGCTGCAAGAGGGACAGAGAGAGCGGCGTGAGCACGCGAGCAACGGGGATGCGCTGGGGGCCGCGGGCGACGGCGTTCCGGGCCCTACCGCAGCTCAGGAGCAGGAGCTGGAGGCCGCGAGGCATGGCTGGGGCTGCCGGCCAGTGGCGCGGCGGGCGGCGCCGCCCTCTTGTACCCGCGCGCACAGGGACCTCCCCGCGCGCCAGCCCCGGGGAATCCCCGGCGGGCGGCGGAAGCGGCGGCGCGCCCCCAACGCGGGCGGCGGCCCCCGGGATGCCCCGGCCCCGCCCCCGAGCCCCACCCCCGCGCGCCCTAGCCCCGCCCCGCCCTCCGCCCCGGGCTCCCCGGGCTGCCTGAGCTCTCGTCGCCGAGCCTGCGGCCGGGCGGAGGCCGGAGTCGGCCCCGCGGGACGCCGGGCGCTGGGGGCTCTGCTGGCATCGGCGCTGGCCGACGCCGTCCCGCCGACCTTCCCGAGGCGGCGGGGAGCGAGCCAGCCCAGGTGGTTGTGTTCTTTCCACCGGGGCGGAGGCGGATTCAGAGAGGTTGAGAGCTGCCCCAGTCACCCAGCCTGACGTGGCGCAGTTAGTGGTGAACACAGGTCCTCACTCTTTTACAGATTCTGGGCTCATTGAAGGCTCCAAGGCTCCAAAGGCACCCTGCAGGTAGTCCTTAGCTCCCTGCCTTCTGGCGTGGGCCCTTCAGACAGCCTGCGTACATTAAAAAAATATCTAGATAGAGGTAGGTAAGTAGGTAGATAGATAGATAGATAGATTAGATAGATAGATTAGATGGATAGATAGATGATAGATAGATAGATAGATAGATGATAGATAGATAGATAGATAGATAGATAGATAGATAGATAGATAGATAGATAGATAGATAGGTAGGTAGGTAGGTAGGTAGGTAGGTAGATAGATAGATAGATAGATAGATAGATAGATAGATAGATAGATAGATAGATAGATAGATAGATAGATAGATAAAGTAGGTAGATAGAGAGATTAGATGGATAGATAGATGATAGATAGATAGATAGATAGATAGATAGATAGATAGATAGATAGATAGATAGATAGATGATAGATAGATAGAAAGATAGATAGATAAGATAGATAGATAGATAGAGATAGATCCGAGAAGAAATAGAAGTCACTTATTAGATAGATAGATAGATATCCTAGAAGAATTAGAAATCATTTATCCATAACCATCCAGAAGTAACTTCTGTTATTAACATTTTGGCGTCTTTGCTACAAGTGCATAGAGTATTTTTGGGGGGTTCTCTGCGTACTGTTTTGCAACCTACCTTTTTTTAGTTTAATATTTTGCAAGAGTTTCCACATCATTAAAAACTTCAACAGCATCACTTTGGTGGCTGCGGTTTTACCATAAATTAGAACCCCGTAGATAGTGTTAGACGCTGTTAGTCTGGTGTTACTAATCTAGATAGTGTTAGTTTTAGGTTGTTTCTTTTATTATTAATAATACAAACAATGCTGGGATTGCTATGATGAACTTTAACGGAGATAACCTTTGCTCTGCCATTATTTATTTTCTTAGAATAAATACATAGAGGAAGTTGTTATAGATCAAAGGGAATTTACAATTTTGTTAAATATTGGCCAACAGTAATGCCACTGAAGTGCCCACAATCTGTATTCCCACACCTGCAATGTCAGCGACTGCCTGTTTCCCAACACTCTTGCCAAAATACATTGTTATCAAATTTCTACATTTCCATTCAAGGGGTTACAAAGAATGGTCATGACAGTGACATTTAAAATTTGCCCTTGAAAGGGGCAATAACAAAAAACAGTCACAACAGCTGTAAGCAAGTGCCTTTTCCCCATAATCCTCACCAAGCTAACTTTGTAATTAGCAAAATTTGAGTCATACAAAAATTAGTATAGAAAATTTTTTAAATCAAGCCCTTCGGTATGCAATATATTCTTAGCAAAACATCTGTCTCTTGCTAGATCCCATACCTGGGCATTGAGGCTTTCTTCCAACTTTCCACTGTTATGAAGAATGTAGCCTGAAGCTGGGGAATGTTCAAACCCTCTGGCCCAGCAATCCTATCCCATTGGTAGATGGTGCCATCGCAGCCTCCAAATGCCTGTGCCTTAGCAGGGCTTGGCATTCTCAGATTTTTTTTTTTTCATTTTGCCAATCTACTGAGGGTAAAGGGTTCGTTCCTTTTTGTTTCCATGACATTGGCTACTAAAAGGGAGCAACATCTAATCTTGTTTCGAGGCCTGTGGGTGCCCTCTTTTGAATATTGCCCGTGCATATCATTTGGCCTTTCCCATTGGAGTTGTTTATAAATTCTGGGCCAAATCCTTTCTTGGTTATGCGCACACCAACTGTCTCTTCCAAATTGGAAGTTTATGTTTTACACTTTGTTTGTGGTGGCTTTCATGTACAAAAGGGTTTTTTTGTAAAAATATTTTAATGCAGTCAAATGTCTTGGTCTTCTCACTTATGATTTGTGCCTCTAGTGTTGTGTTTAAGAAACCTTTTCCTACCCTGAGATCATAAAAACATTCTCCTTCATTTTCTTCTAAAATTCTGAAGTCATGCTTTTTCATTTGTAGGTCTTTAGTCCGTTTAAATGTGGTTTGATGTAGGGGTCTATCTTATTTTTTCCGTATGGATAACCAGTTGTTCCAATGCTGCTTGCTAAGTCTTTTTTTCCCCATTTATATGAAACAACATCTCTGTTCCGTGCAGATTTCCATACATGTGGGGGCCTGTTTCTAGACTCTTTTCTGTCTGTCCCTGTGCCAATATCACACTTTCTTATTAATTAAACTACAGTTGAGTTTTGCTATGGTGATAGAGTGAGCTCTCTCATGTGTGTCTTCCTCTTCAAAATTGTCCTGGAATTCTTGGTTCTTTGCATATTATATTATATATATATCATAATCTGCATTACACATATTCAACTTGTGAATCTCAAAAAATACTGTTTAATCCATTCAAATTATAAACTGCAGAAAATCAGCATATTTAGAAAGTGAATCTACAAATCATCCATATTGGTGTCTTTGCATTTATTTAGATTGTCAACAGTTTTTAAAATTTCGTATGTAAAAGCTTTCTACATCTTTTGGGCTATTTATTCCTAGATACTTTTATATTTTTGTTGTTAGGTTCACAATATTTTCTGAATTTTTCTAGTTGCTCATTGCCAGTGAATAAAACTTTACTTTTGTATAGCCAGCAATCTTGCTGAACTGTTCATTGAACTGTTCATTTTTAATGGTGGACTCTCCATTAAGATGCTTTTATAGTTAGGAATTCTTTAGGGGATTTTCCTCCCAAAATTTCAAATCTATCATTTGGTTTTCATTGATGGTGCTAGTGTCTGACAGTAGAGTATGCTGAAGGATGTGGTCTGTAGGACTCTGCTGTTTACCACGAAATATTTGCTGGCTAATGATCTGGTAAATGTGTCATGTCTTCTTGGAAGAAATGTGCACTCTCCACATGGATCTGTCTCTCTGATCAAGCCTGCTCACTGTGTGGTTCAGGTCTATAGACTTACCAGCTTTGTGTCATCTAAACTGTGGTTACTTGAAAGAAGATGTGTTCAGATTTCCCTGTAACTACGAAATAGGCTATTTATCATTGAAATTTTATCAATTTTTTGCCTCATGTAACTAGATGACTTGCTTTAAGTGCCTGCAAGTTATAATTATCTCTTCCCAGTGAATTGTCCATTTTCTCTTTATCTAGTGACCTTGTTTTAATTTTCCTATGTCAGGGACCACCTTGCCTGTTCTCACAACCACTCATATTCTTTGGGCTGGCATCTTGCTGGTATTTTCTATACTTTTACATTCAATATTGCATTATCCTTATGGTTCTTTCTTAAAGTATGTGGTTAGAGTTTTCTAGTCCAATACAACTGGCAGTCTGTCTTTCTAATTGAGAGTTTAATTGTCCTTTTTTTCTGAATTCTGCTGTATTTGAATTTCAGTCATCTTGCTTCATACCTTATATTTAACCTAATTTACCCCTGATTTTGTTTTTATTTCTTGTTTCTATTTAATATTGACCAAATTGGTTATATTCAGCAGTGTTCTCTCCACTGGTTTGAAATTTACACATTCAATTTCTCCTCTTAAGTGATTACCTTTGTATAACTTTTGATAAGCGTCACTGATTTTATGAAGTTTGAAGTTAGTCAACTTGCCACCTTTCTCCCCAAAATGCCTGAATGCTTGACCTCTGCTCATCTCCTGCCCATCATACTATTCTGACAGTAGCATTCTGCCTCATTTTTCTGCTCCCCAATTAGTCTTTCTTATGTATTAATATTTGTTCAAACCTAATATCATGCATCTCACCACTTCTTTTTCATATCAGTTTCTTCTGAATAACCTTCCTGAGTAATTCTTTCAGCAAAGATATGTTAGTGGCAAACACTCCTTGTTTTCACTTGTCTGAAATGTTTATTTTGCTCATATTCTTAAATAATTTATTGTAATGGAAATCAATGGTTGTTTTCTCTTAGAGCTTTGCATATATTATTCCACTGTTCTCTGGCTTCTATTGTTGCTCTTGCAGAGTTCTGGACAATCTGATAGTCCTTTGTAGACAACAGGTGCAAGTGCTTCTAAGATCTTGCCTTTCTACTTGGTATTGTTTTAGTTATACTATGTTGTGACCCATAGAGAATTTTGTATTATTTAACCTGCTGAGATTTGCAGCTTTCCGTAGTTTTGGAAACTTCTCATTTATTTTCTTGGAATATTGCCTGGACCTCATTCTCTCTGTTGTTTCCTTTCGGAGCACCTGATAGTTGTGTGTTGGACCCTCCCTTTCCACACTCCAACTCAGTAAGCTTCCCTGTGCAGTCTTCATTACTCTGTGCAAGACTCTGAATATTCCTCAGGTCTGTCTTTCCACTCACTAGTTATTTATTCAGCAATATGTAATCTTTAGTTTAACATATTATGTTTGAAGCTTTAATTTTTTTAAAATTGCTGAAGTTATATTTGATTTCTTATTTAACTCAGTCTGGTCTTCTGTTGTGTTCTTTATTACTTCTTTTATGACTTCTATAATTTAAAGATGTCTTCCTTATAATTTACCTGATACATTATTTGAAGTTCTTGGGGGTTTAATATTGATTTTTCCTTTGTTTGCTAACTCTTTTTTGACAGATTTTTTTTCATATATTTTGTAATGTTTAATTGTAAATTAATCCTTACTTGGGACTTCTCATAGGGGAGTCCTGGAGGGTCTCAGTAGAGGGTGTTGCCTTGCAGAGAGATTTATGCTTGTTTCAGCCAGGTTCCCCAGAGGTATTACCAGCCTGTGACAGCATTTTATATGACTCTCTTGGTGGTGTATGTCCTAGAACACTCAAGTAATGTCAGTGTAAATTTCATGTCCAGGTGAGTCACTTCTATGATTATGAATTTTAAGGAGATGCTTTGTTTTTTTTTTTAAATATCATGCTTCCTTGTCATCTCACTGTGTGAGCAGGTGATTGGTTCTGATTCATCCTTACACTGGTGGGATCTCAACTCCAACTTTCTGCTCCCCTAGAGCCCAGGCTTTCTCTGGTGTGCCTGCTGGTCATTAAAGCCTAAGCTCCTTGACTCCACAGCCAGTTCCCAAGCCTGGCCAACTGTTCCTCCCCGCAGACATCCCCTCTCCCCCACCCCTAATCCCAGCAGCAGCCCCAGGGGCAGCTCACACAGGCTCATAGCTCTCTTCATTTCTGACTCTCCAGATTGCCCTTGCTCTCTGCAGGCACAGGTAAACATTAGACTTTAGTCACTATTTCTTGAAATGTGCAAAACGTGTTTTTCATGCCTTACACTGAAACCACACTGCTGAAAATAGAAGTATCCAACCCATTACATAATAGCCTAAAAATGTGACTTCACAGCAACTCCCTGAAGCCACTGAAGTACCCAAGCATATTTTCACACCTCGTTCTTCCTCATCTGAATAGTCCTTCAGGCTAAGGCATAAACATATTTCTGAGAAGGCCATTCTTTATGCAACTCAGGTTAACTCCAGGCCACATTACAATAACATCCACAGCTTGTGTCTGAAGTGGCCCTGGAGATGTGGAGGTGGGCAAGCAAGAGCTTCAGGCACTAATGTGGGGTCTTCCTTGAATACATGAGAGGACTTCAGAGATGGGTTAATCTCCCCTTTCAGCGGAAGGAGGAAAAAAGTGACTACAAATGAAATGCTTATTGTCTTCCTAAAACCACTGGCTATCCCAAACTCCTCTTTCTGCTCTGTTACTTTAAAAAGAGAAAAACCCTGAATCATTAGAAAACATTGCAGTTACCCATTCTCACTGCCATTGGCAGGCATTCGCTAACCCTGGGCAAAAACAAAGATGGCCGGTGCCCCCGCCATGTCTGCCAGTTCTCAAAGCCAACTCTTCTTAGCACCTGCATCAGGACTGCGGCTTTGTTATCTTCCTTCTCTCAGAGAGCCTGGCAGTAGACCATATCATAACATTTGGAACTCAGACATTCGAGAACCTGGTCTGAGTTTGGATGCTGTGGAGGAGAAAGCTCTAGAATGTTATATTACTTCTCCTCACTTGCTCCCCCCAGGGCAGGGACACAGTGGGGTATGGGCAGGGAGAGAAGGAAGTTTTAGTTTACTATTAAATGTTACTAAGCTGCATGTAATTTGTGCATAGGAAAAGATTGTTCTCAAGAAGTTTACACAGGAGGACACTATTTCTCAACATGGACCTTGCTTGTGTCTCAATTCTACACAATTTCCCTCTGAAGGTCTAAGGTGCAGGGGGAGAGGGCAGTGTACAGGGGTCAAGGGCACAGGGGGCGGTGTACAGGGGTTGAGGGCACTTCTAAAGGAGAGAAGGAGCTAGTGAGGAGAGTATTCAGGGAAAGTGGAGATTGGACAAGGAGAAAAAGGAAATGAGAGTAAGGCCTGCCCTTTACGGAAGAGTCCCACAGGAAGGGCCGTGAACACATTTTTGGGATTGTCTTCAGACTCCTATGAGCTCATCACAAACATGCAAAAGACACATGAGATGGAAGAGCTCAACTGGTGACTGGTGCTGATTGAAGGGGCAGAACCCAGGGTTACTGCCCTGTTGCACCCTCTCTCTACCCAGGCTCTAGCCTCTTGGGTTGATGGACCTGAAGGATGAGGAAGTCCTGTAAAAGGGAAGGTGGGGTTTCCCTTTGCCCCAAGGGTGCCTTCTGAACCTCCTTTCCAGGGAAGAGTTCTTGAGAGAACAGAACGCACTTCAGTGGATCCTGCCGACAAATCTACCGCAGCAACCTTGCCAAGAGTCAAGCTTTGTGATAAACCTTCTGATTTTCACCCCCAAACAGCTCTGTGTGGAGAGCTCATCAGCAGGACGGGGTCTTGGGCTCCCACTTCCACAGCCCCCTCAAGCCGACGGGGTCGTTGGGCACCCTCCAGCGCTCCACGTCTCCACCCCGTGGGGCTTTGAGAGCCGCAGAGAGGCGCAGAGGGAAGCCCAAAGTATGAACATGTAAATGACGTTTTTTAATAAAATTCCCCCATGAGGTTTTTCCCTTTGGGCTACTTCTTAGTCACTCTGTACTTTCCAGCTATGTGCTCATTTATTCACTTAATGAACAAAATAAATAGCAATAACTCATATTCCTGTACTTTTCCCGCCTTCCTATTTCATGCTCTGAGAAACGAGGAGCTTTCAGAGAGCCTGCTCGTCCTCTGCAGGGGAGGAGAGAGGCAGGTGAAATAACTCCCCGGTCAGCCGTAGAGGAGAAACTACACAGCCTAAGCAAGTTACACAAAAACAGAACAAAGACCTTGGCCTCGGACTTGATTGCAGGCACTTTGGAGGAAAGCCTTCTCCCCCACCTGGGCTCCTCACAAGCGCACTGCAGTCCTGCAGAGACCGCATGAACCAGACCCTCCATGGGATGAATTCCCCATGTTACAGGAACATCTATGCTTGGTGTGCCCTGTTCACATGTTCCTCCCTGTATCTCTGGGCTTGCTTGTCTGTCCCTCTAGAATCTTCTTGCTCTGAATCATACCCCAACTTTCTCCTTCATTTCATTCAAGTCTGTTCAAATGACACCTTTCTGGAAAAGTCTTTCTTAACTACTTTATATAAAACTTGACCCAGCTCTGTTTTTCTCTTGAACTTGATCCAGCTCTATTTTTCTCCATAGGACTTCTCACACTCTGACATTATCTCACATATTTCTTTGATTTTTATATCTTGTCTCCTCCATGAGAATTTAAGGCTGTATCTTATTCACTTGTTTTTGTTTCTGGTCTTAGATGATCATTGAGCATGTAGTAGGTGCTCATTAAATATTTGCTGGGTTAATTAATGAATGAATAAAGATATACTTGAAAGGGATACTGTGGCAATTTGCATTATTATCTCCAATGTTCATTCCTTCTTGCTTCCATGCTGTGAGAGTTTAGGCCAACTGCAAAGATAGGGAACAACCCACACAAGACAGTGGCCTTCACCTCTGACACCAAGTCAAGTTCAAGGGGCTCCCCAAACCACCCTCGGTTCTGATAATTTAGTAGGACTCACGGAACTCACTGATAACTGTCACACAGTTATGGTTTATTATAGAGAAAAGGTACCAATTGAAGTCACGAAGGAAGAGATGCATAGGGCAGAGGCTGAGAGGGGCTCAGACGTGGAGCTCACAGGCATCCTCACCCTGTGGACTCATGGGTGGTGTTACCTCCCCACAGCCATGGTGTGTGACAGTATGCATAGAACATCACTGCCCTGGGAAGCTCACCGAGGCTCATCGTCCAGAGCTTTACTAGGGCTCAGTCATATGCTCCCCACAGGGCTGGCCTTTAGTCTCCCTCCAGAGACAGAGTTGATACACAGCATCCACCAAAGCCTCCATCATCATTTACATTGTTAAACTGTCCAGTAACCAAAAACCCTAGGCAAACAAAGACTCCTATCAGGCAGGACATGGCAGGGGTCTAGTGATCACCTCCCAGGACTAAGGCCAGACCTCTCTTTGGGTAAGGTTAACTTTGCGCTACACAGATGCCTTATAACTTTGCCATGCCCTAGAGCTGTGGGTGGGAAGACTCCTCCACCTCTTGACCTTGGGTTTCATCATGTGACTTGCTAGCCAAAAGAATGAGGCAAACTCAGGTGTGCCCATTCCACTCTTTCTCTTGTACCTGTGCCATCACCATAAGAAGAACATGTCCAGGCTACCACACTACTCCCACAAAGGAGATGAGGAACATGTGGAGTAGAGCCATTCCCCCTTCCCCTCCAGCTGAGCCCAGCCTGGAACAGCTGACCTTCATCCAATGGACAGGCCACTTAAACAAAATAAGTGCTTTCTGTTATATTAAAATCAGGTTTTAACACAAAGATTTTGGATTCATTTTTAAGCAGCATTATCACAACTATAGGTAACAGATAAAGGTATCAAACTATAAAGACTGTTAATGTTTTCCTGTGAGTTTGCTGATCCAATTAGAGTTCCTTTGGTTCTCACTGAAACAGGGTAGCTTGTGAAAATAAACACAAGCTGACAAAGTTTGGAGAGAAACAGGTGAGGGAGGAAGCTTAGAAAGTCTAAAGCAGAAACTGCAAGCAGGTAAAAGACTCTAAGCACAGGGCCAGGAAGGGAAATGTGTGTAAATAAAAAGAGCCAGTTGCCTGATAATAAATTTGATCTCTGAGAGAACAGAGGCAATAGAGAGTGGTGGGGACTATGGTGAACTGAATAGTAACAGCCTATCTGAAAGAAGCAGCCACTGCTCACTTCCAGCCAATTGTTGCCAATATGAAATCATTAACCTGGTGTTGCCAAATCTTTCCATTTTTTTTTCAGAGAAGCTGAAAATTTAGATATTTTTGAAATCTCTTAAATTCTGCAAATGATTAATTTTTGTTCAAAATACTGTGCAAGACAAACCAAACACATCAATGGCCATCGCTGTGCATCCTCTTATTTATATCATGGTGTACAGCGTCTGATAGCAGCAAGCTTGCCTGGGATCTTACAGAGAAGATCTTTGAGGGCCTGGGTCAGCCCGAGGTGACCGGCTGCTGCATTTGGAGCTGGGTGATGGATTTCAGTTGAGAGAGGAAAAATCCCACTTAGAGGAGAGGACAGAACAAGTGGATGCCAAACACAAAGTTCTCCATCAGCGTTTGGCCTAGGGCCATTCCCGTCACAGCTTAACTGGAGTCACTTAAGTGTTACAGAGTGATTCATTAACGTTTTTCTTCCTTGGGGGTATAGCAGCCACAATAACAGGCAAGGAAGCCTCTGTCTTAGTCCTTTACATACATAACTCTGTATGACGCTTGAGAACGTCTCGGAACCCCCAGCTATCCAAGCAGCAGACAACAGGATGGTCTCGGCTAGGGCAAGGAGCGGGGAGACGCTCACAAGCTGGCCCTCCACTAGGCACCGCTCCAAACACGGACCCACTGTCACGCGTCTCTGCTTGCAGAACTGTCCTGTCCCAAACAGAGAGCAGGAGGTGGGCTTTCTGTCTGCTGGGACTGAAACCTGAACATGAGCACCTGCTCTTTTTTCCAAACTGGAATTCAGCTGTAGACACAGTGGAGATGTCAGGCAGCCCTCTGAATCCCTTTCAGGTGTTCGTTCTCTAGTATCAGGCCTGGTGTTGACTTCCTTCTGCTCTGCGTAAGCAAAAACCATTATCCCGGGACCAGTCATTTGCAAGATGATGGTGTTTGTTCAGCACCAGATGTTGCTCGCTTTCCCTCATCTCCTTGCTGTTGGTAGCCCTGGGGATGCTTTACAAATGACGGTTTTGAGGAAGGCCAGGAAGAGCCTGCCCCTCCCAAACTGGGCGCAGCTTGCAGGGGAAGAGCAGAGACGCAGATCCAGCATTTCTGGCTGAAGTGCCAGCGCATGTACTCATGCGCAAAAGCATCTCAGGTTTCTTAAAGATTTTACTTTCAAGAATATATGTCAACAGAGCCATGGACAGGACGGCCACTAGGACCAGAAAGAGAAAAGGAACATCTATTGAGTGGTACTCAACAGGCCGCAGGTGCCATCGGCCTCAGCTGTGGGGCCCAAGCCACAGTGTGGTCGCCAGCCCAGCCAGGACTTGGTACAGCTTTCGTCTTCTGAAGGTGGCCCAGATCAGACCCTATGGCTGGGACCTTCCATCTTCCAGGATCAACAACAGGTGACGGGAATCTCAGGGAGTCTGGATGGGAAAGGAAGCTGAAGTAGGAGGGTGGCTTTCAGCACTTCGGAGTGTTTGGAGAAGGAGGTGAGGCTCTGATTTTGGAGCCAGGGTAGGCTGTCCTTGGGGTTTAGTGCCTCCTCATGTAGGCAGGGTTTCCATAGAGTTTGTTTGACCCATTGAGGGTTTAAGCTCATGCCTTTAAATTACTGTGTGATAATAATTCACCTGGACTCCATTCACCTGGACTACACTGCAAGGGAATCCCAGGATCTTTCTGATGGTGGAATTCATGCCAGCCCTTCAGAAAGAACCCACCTGGCTCTCTGATCTCCACAAGCCTCTCTGATTGCTTCTGAGTTTTAAGCAATGGCAGGCTCTACAAACTTAAGACAAATCTCTTAGGTAAGCCTCTTTGACACAAACTTTACTAAGCTAAATCCAACTGAGAAAGTTGACAGGGAAACAGACTGAAGAGGAGCATGAGGAGATTTCTAGTGGAGACGGGGCCTTGATCTTCTAGGGCTGCAGTTCTGCAGGTCCTTGAGGAATGATTCAGAGACAGCTCTGCTGCCCGCTCCCACTGCGGTCACCCCCGGCCTACCAGCCACTGCCCCCTATTCATGAAGATTCTAGGAGCTGGCTCACTGTCTCTCACTACCGTCACATCCACAGAAACAACCTGCACTGCATTCTGGCCCTTCAATCTTTTTGTATCCTTGCTGACATCTGTCTTCCGTCTACTTCACCCGCCCACTCCCGAGATCACACCCTACATCATCACCGGGGCCATTACCACCCCTTTCAAAGACTCCAGCATTTCCTGGATGCTCTCAGGAGCTCTAATCCACTAACACTACCGCTTCTCAAATGGAACCCCTCCCACCATCCTCATTTCCCTCCTTACGCAGCTTGGATCCCTGACCTGTCTTTCTGTTCTTCTCTAAAGGAACTCTAATTGGATCAGCAAACTCACAGGAAAACATTAACAGTCTTTATAGTTTGATACCTTTATCTGTTACCTATAGTTGTGATAATGCTGCTTAAAAATGAATCCAAAATCTTTGTGTTCACTTGCATCCATGCTCCCCTATTTAGCCCATCTCTCCACATGTCATCCTTGTTTGGCTAAATCCCAACTCAGTTTAAACTCAATTCCCTGCCTCCTCAGCTCCCAAACCCAAGCCATTGTGTGAGGCTAGAGGAAAACACATAACTCTGCCGGTAGGTCTTGCTTTATGCTTATGACCACAAACCTCAAGCGGGCCCTCAGCACTGTCCACCGCTCAGCAGTTCCCCTCTGTAAGATGATTCCTCTTCTGTCTCCCCCCATGCGCAGCTGATGACCTTGCTGCTTATCTCACTGGAAAACAAAATCAGAAGAGAATTCTACTTCTCACCAACAAGTCTACCAACTTCCTGAAACTATTCTTACGGCTCCTTTCAGAGTTCTCCTCCTGTGCCTGTTCAAGGACCTCACAACTTACCCCTCTCGCCTGACTCACACATCTACTCGGTCATTCCCATCAGCCTCCAGATTCACTGTAATGACGCCTCTCGTTAAAAATCTCTTGTGAAAGAAGAGTGGTCCGACTTTATGTCAATACACACGACATGGCCTCTAAAATCAAAACTGCAATGCCAGCACCTAAAAAAGACAGACAGACCAATGGAGTGAAATAGGAAGTCAAGAAATAGGCCCAAATACTTACAGAAATCTAGGTAATGATAAAGTTGATATCTCAGAGTCACTGGGGTAACTGGTGTTGGACTAACTGGACAGTCATTTCAGAAAAATAAAATTATATCTCTTTCTTGCACCATACCCAAGAATAATTTCCAGATGAATCAGAGACCCAAATGCAAAATGAAATTTCACAAGTTCTAGAAGAAGAGATCGATGAATTTCTCTGTAACTTTTAATATGACTAAAAGTCCAGATGCTACAAAGGAGAGATTGGTAAATTTGACCACAGGAAAACATTAACAAAAATAAAAAAACATTTAGCATAGTCAAAACACCAATGAAAACTGACAGAAAAATATATGTCACTTAGATCATAAAGAATGAATATCTAACATTTTAAAAACTTCTAAAAATTGAGAACAAAAATACAGAAATCCAGTAGGAAAATGGATGGAAGACATGAACAGATAAATCAGTGATAGAGACATAAAATTGGCCCTTAAACATATGAAAGTATGCTCAATTTTACTTCTATTAAAAGTGCAAATTAAATTCACATTGAATAGCATTTTTTACCCATCAGATTGGCAAAAAAAAATTTCCAAACTTAACAGTATCTTTTGTTGGTGACACTAAAGAAACACACACACACTGTACCTCATTGCTGGTGGGAAGACATCTGGTGCCACCCCTACAGGGGGAACGTGGCAACAGCTAACAAAACTACATGTGTGTTTACCCTTCCACCCAGCAATTCCACTTCTAGGAGTTTATCCAGAATATATGCTTCTAGCAATATAAAAATATAGATACCCAAAGTCATTCACTGCAGCATTATTATGACTGCAAAATATTGGAAACTACCTAAATACCCAGCCCAGGAGATCAGTTGAAGAAAATATGGTACATACACAGAATGAGGTACTGAGATAAAGAAGTAGGAGGAAGAACTCTATGAATTGATTCCATAATAATTGATTCCATACCTCTATGAATTCCGTAATGATTTCCAGGAGATACAGTTGTGTAAAAAGACAAAATGGGAAAGAGCATATATATAATAGTCTGGTATCTGTGGTATAAGAAAGAAGGGAAACAAGAGTTGCACATATCTGTTTTTCTTTCCAAAAAAGTACTGGAAAGAACAAATAAATACATAGCTGCTTTCCTACAAGGAGCTGGGGAGGAGGTGAAGGAATGAGGGATGCTTCTCTGAGCATACCTTTCTGTATAGTTTTAATTTTCAATAGCACTTCAGTGTTCTACAAAGCAAAGAACAACATTAAATGTAATGAGGGAGTTTCATACCGAGGGCCCCCGTGCCCTTCTCGGGGTGGCCATACCCTGGTTTTCCTTGGGGAAGCACTCCTCCCACATGCCTACAAATGGGCACAAGGTGTTTGGGGGTGGCGGTAGGGGTGGGAGGCAGGCATGTGACACAATTCTGTCTGTTGCATTTCTCTGTCATACTGACCTGCCCAGCACTGGGCACCTCACACAAACCGAGTCAGTGAAATGCCACAAGCCTTTAGCTGCTGCTGTTCAAGGAGGGGCCATCTTCCTCTTTTGCACTGGGCTTGGACTCAAGAAGTTACAGACCTGGTATAACCAGCAGCCCTCTTGCCACCTCGAAATGAAGCCAAAGCAGAGGACAGCAGAGCTGAGAGATCCAAGAGACCAATTTGTGGATGTTATTGTTCAAGCCCCTGCTTAATTCTGTGAACCAACCATTTCAGGCCTTTGCCTTTACCTGCTGGAGTTGGGCTTCCTGTCACAGACACTCAGAGCTCAACTGATACACTCGTTCAAGGCTCTTCTTCTAGAGATGTGGAACCGAAGGCCCAGAGAGGAGAGAGGTCCAAATCACACTGGATTACAGCAAAGGTGACACCAACACTCAGAACCTCCAGGCTGAAGTCCAGATTACAGTCAGGGTGGTAGGTAAACCCCTCGTTACCTGAGGGAAAGAACAGGAAGAGGTTCCAGCCAAGGTGGAAGGGAAGGCTAGAGGAAGAAAGACCAGTTTCCCCCTCCAGTGCCTAATGGGCCCCAGACCACCTCTCCCCCTGCAGGCCGACCTGCCCCTCCCTGCACACAGCCCGGGGATTTGGTCAGAGGCTGCTGCACACCTTCAGGGGGAGACGGGAGATGTTCTGAGGCCATCCTGCAGGGCCGCCAAGGCTCCAGCTATGGAGAGATGGACTTCATTGGGGAGAGCAATAAGATTTCTCAGCCCAGACAGACCTTTCTTTGGGGTCTAGTAGATGCAGTGTTTACAAGAGAACAAAGTTTCTGTTAACTCAGGCATATATGCACATCAGGATGTGGGTTGAGAAAACTCAGCAACTGGGAAATCAGTTACTGTGACCCCAAGACGTACACACTTGGAAACAGAGACGTGGGTTCAGATCCCGGCTATTCTGTTCACCTGTGCAGATGCCAGGCCTTCAGCATTATCTGCATGATATTAATAATTACACCCAAAGGAATTAAAGAACTGATGCACTTGTGAGGCTTCCACAGCCCACAGTCCTCCAACCAGAGCTTGTAGGCTGTTTTAATTGGCCAGCACAGAGTTTTTTAAATAAGCCAGCTAGTGTTGAAAAATGGGGATATCTCACATAAAAATTCAAATCTTTGCCTTCTTTTGAAAATAAGCCTTGGGAACACTGGCTAGAACTGTGATATATGTGACCCCTTTGCCCAGGCATGGGAGGCTAATTTGCCCTCCAGTTCCCACTGGCCCCCATTACAGCTGAAACGGGGGGTGGGTGCCGGCGGCCATCTAGCGGCTCGCACTGCTGTTTGTCTCCTGGCAGAGGACTACTGCTCTGCATTCTTGTGTCCCCCAAAGTGGGCAAGCAGAGGACTAGCCAAGAGTCCCATGTCATTCTTGCGCCCGTTTCCTATGCTGCCCACCAGCTTCACTCATGACATGATCCACTTGGTGCTAGGAGGCATCTGAGTTTACAGGCATACCTGTAAATGCAAACTGTACATAAAGCTCATGGATTAAAGAGAGGGAATGGTAATTAGGATTCAATTTTAAGCTCTGTTGGTTGAGATACAAAATCTAGGATATCTACCCTGATGGGGGGAAGCAGGTGATTGACACGACAGGTGGATGAGTGGAGAACATGGGGGATCAGTGCAGGAAGGATCAAGGACAGAGGGAAGCAAGTTCAGAAGCAAGAGACCCAACGTCTGGGCACCTGGCGGGGAGATTAGTGACGCTGATGGCTAAGTCCAGGTCAGAGCCTGGTCTCTTGGGTCTGTGCACAGGTACAACTGGCTGGGCAACCAGAAACCAGGCAGAACTTTACAAAGGCCAGTGACATTCTGGTGGGTTCCCATGCGGAACCCACAAAAGGTTAGGCTTGGTCTTAACACACTTACGGGAAGTTCCCTTAAATCTAGTTTTATGCTTTGACAGAGGAAATAAAAGTTCTCAGTAAATTTGGTGAGAGGTCTATCAAAGCTTAATTAAGCTTTACCCAGAGTCCCCTGGCAGATAAGCCTGCCAGCATTATTCACTATGCAGCTCGGTCAGCACAAAGACCTGGTTATCAAGCTGGGCTGACATGAAGGTCTTACAGACAGAATGCCACTTACATCATAAGATGGGATCATATGCCTCATGTTAATTTTTAGCCCATGATTTGAAAACAGGTGAAGCACCTGTGTTTATGTGAATGGTGTATATGCACTCAGGTTGCATATAGGTTGATTCTGGTTGATTCATTCATTCAGCAAACATTTGCTAACTGAATACAAGGAGTTTACAATCCATTATGCTAAACATGATGGAGCCCATGACAATAGACAAGACCCTGCCTTCCCCCTGGTGCAAGTTATAGGCAGTTAGGTCAAGTGCATGTCTGGGGATCAGGAAAACAATGTGGGCAGGGGAGTCTAAACAGATTACCTACTTGCTGCCCCACTCTGCAGGGGCCTGAGGCCAGAAGGTGCCGCCTGTCAATAACATTTCTCTCTGAGGGTTTTTAACCAGACTTCCCTAGCTGGGAGCTTCTGAAGAATTTTCTATCCGGGCCTCAGTTGACAACACTACCTGAGGCTAGCAGTCTCTATAAACAGGGACACCTCGTTTTATTAGTTTTGCTTTATTACATTCTCAAATAATGTGTTTTTTTACAAATTGAAGATTTGTGGCAAGCCTGCACTGAGCAAGTTTATCGGCACCATTTCTGCATCAGCATTTGCCCCATTCATGTCTCTGTGTCACATTTTGGTAATTCTCACACTATTTCAAACTTTTTCATTATTACTACATTTGTTATGGTGACCTGTGATGGGTGATTATGATTTGCTGAAGCTCAGATTGTGATTTGCAGATTTTAGCAGTAAAGCATCTTTTAATTAAAATATGTACATTGTTTTTTTAGATATAATGCTATTGCATGCCTGACAGGCCACAGGATAGTGTACATGTAACTTTTATATGCGCAAGGAAACCAAAAGGTTCATCTGATTTACTTTATTGTGATACTGACTTAACAGCAGCAGTTTAGAACTGACCCTGCAGGATCTTTGAGGTATGCCTGTAACACCAAACTGAATTTTCAAAGGAAAAAAAATCATCTGATTGTTTCCAAATAATGGGATGCTTTTGGTGGTGTGTTTTTATTCAAGAAATGCTACCAATTATTAAATACTTACTATGTGCTGGGCACTGTGCTAGGACCTTTGCATATATTTTCCCATCAGTCTACATGACAACCCTGCGACGTAGCTGGGACCCTCCTCGTGGCACCTTGAAGATACTGAGGCAGAGTAAGTTTCAGTAGAACTTTAGGTCACCCTGGATTCTTTCTAGGGGGTCCTACAATCTGCATGACAACTATGAAAGTGGAATCCGTCCTTTGAAGTCCAGTTCACACAAATCAGGCATCTGCTGTTCATCTCACATGATGTTCTTCAGCACAGGATGCTGCCATGGCTGGTGACTAGGCTTCCAGGGTGGTATCTTGGTATCAATTAGCCATTCCATGACCACAAGCCTGCAGCCTTGCACCCTCCACCAGCCTCCTACCAGTGAAACAAAAAGAAGAACTATAGAGTCTGTCCTGGGTCTCGTCACTGGGGCGTTCAGACACTAGGCCACTGCGGGGGTTTTGGGAGGGGAAGTAACATTGACGTCATGGAAACCTAGAACTGAAAGGGACGTGAAGGGCCCATCTCGTCCAGGCAGGCAGCTCCATGAGACCAGACCTGGCTCGCTCTCCCTGAAGAAGCAGAAATGGACATTACCCCTTTCTCAATTATTTCCACCAGCACTTTAGTTCCCAAAGACAGAAGATTTTTTTTCCAACTCGTTTTTATCTACCTTTGACCTATTGCTATTTTTTTCATCCAGGAATGTGAAGCAGTCAGCCTTAGTTCTATCACAAACTTTCAAAATCTTAAACTTTATTCATTTTAGGCCCCCTATTCACATGACCTGTACCTGTGTTCTTCACCTGGGCCCTAGAAGTACAGGGTCCTTGCACTGTTTGCAATGTTGCCACTATTTTTCAAATATGTGATTGCGGTAGACTGAATCATTGCTTCCAATTTGTCACCTTTCCCTGTTAGAGAATTAGATGTCCATGACCGTGCCCTGTGACTCTGCAGTGTCCTGCACTAGAATTAGTAGGGTCTGTGTCCTCACCCCATTGATACTTGGCTTGGCCTTATGACTTGCTTTGGACAACAGAATGGTGGTAGAAACAACGTAACAAAGGCTTTAATGTGCTTGCAAGGTTTGAATTGGACTCTTGTGTTTCTGCCATCACAATGAGAAGACAGTGCCCCAGACAGGGCCAGTCCCAGAGGGGAACATAGCAAAAGACCCAAAATGGACCTGCAAGTAGGACCCTTGCCCAGCAGAGCCAGCCACGATCAGCTGAATCTCAACAAACCCACATACCTGTGAGCCAGAAAAATAAATGTCTATGATGTAAGCCATGGAGACTTGGGGGGTTATTTGTTATACAACATTATCACCAAAGCCAGGTCTGATCTGGACTATAGCAAGATTACTACCTGATCTATGCATGGCACACGCTTCCAGGTCACCTCTTCCCTGAAACCTTTCCTACTTACTTCAGCCAGCCTAGCTTCACCACTCAAAACTCTTCTTTTTAATGTCCTATGTTTGGGCACCTGTTAATATTGAATATAACACTTTTGAGAACTCAGCCTGATATATTATTTAACAATTACATATTTGAAACTTTATCAGCAAGATTGTGAAATCATTAGAACAGGAATCATATGAGCACAGTATGGGCAATAAGACCCTCTTATTACATATATTCTATACCACAGCCCCCCATCCTTGTCACAATAAGGCTTGCAATTTTTAGTTGGAAACACTTTGTCATTGTATTCATAGTGGCTAGCATGAAACTATATACACAGGGGCCATACAAGTCATTCAAATATTTATGAGCTGTCCGTTGGAAAGGCAAATAGGACTGAATTTTGTCAATCAGATAAATATTTCTGACTATTAACACTCAATTTCATATGCTTTGTCTTCTTTTGATTTAAATAATATTTAAGTATCAATTTCATATGATAATGAATATAAACATTTCCCTCTCCCATCTAAAATATATTAATAAAAATTAAAATGAGCTAGAGAAGCCACCTATTGAACATACCCATGAAGTAACCTTATGAAAAGTAAATATTCACTCCCAATTTGACAGTTCTATATTCCATTTTTATTAATAAAACATTACCTTTGTGTCTGAGAGTTAGTAATCTTTGATTTTCATATTCTATATTTGAGAGTAGAGAAAATTCTTCAGAATCACATTTTTTTTCCAATTGAGTTTCTAATGCAGTGAAGTTCCTCTTTTTATTTTTGTAAGCAGAAAGACTTGTTTTACATTGAAGCATTCAATGAACTGTTTTTTTTTTTAAGATACGTATTTAATTTTCATTTACAGGAACTTTCCAAATGACTGGTCAAATTACTACATTCACATAGTATGTTAATCTCGAGTTTAAGAAAAAGTTGAACAATGATACCTAGTTGAACAATAATAAGCTAGGTTTTCCTCCCATCTATAGACAACTGTTAAAGTACCATGACTGATTTTGTGATATGCCAGAAATTATAAAACAAAATCAGTTCTTCAAATCAGTTGCCTTGTCTACTTATCCCAAAGAATTTCCAGTGCTCAAAAGTGTTGAAAATCTTTTATGTGACTTCTTCAAAGCCTGTGGTACATTTAAAAATACGTATGTCAACCACAATTCAATAAAATGTATGTGTGTATGTAGTTAAAGGTAGCAGATCTCTGTCCCTTGAGAATGAATATGATATGATTTTAGAAACAGAAAAAGCCATTTGGAAGCAAGTTTATTGAAAAAGAGGTTTGAAATCAAGCTGGTGATACAAAGGAGAAATTCAAATTTGCCCATAAGGTCACAACCCAGAGATAACCACCATCAACACACTGGTGTATTTTCTTCCAGCAATTTTTTTAGGTATGCATTTTAACACAAATAGGACATGCCATAGATGCAGCTTAGATTCCCCTTATCATCTCCAATCAGTATTCCTATTATTCCTATTTTATGAGGTTTAAAGCAGGTAAGTAACAAGCAAACAGTCATATTTCAGAGTCATAACTTCCACCTTCTTGCATAATGTGTAGACGCCGAAAAAGTTGAACAGATATAACAAAAGGTGTGTCTGATTTTCTCTTCCCTGTTCTTTGGTGATAATAGCTTGTGAGGATACTATTTGGGTCACTACCGCATGACAAGTGTGAGAGAAACCAAGAGTGAGAGAAAAGGAAATGAGGCAGTTCTGACAGAGACTAAAGAGAATGGGATGTCTTGCTGAAGTCAATCATCAGGATAAGCAGTGTGTGTGTGTGTGTGTGTGTGTGTGTGTGTGTGTGTGTGTGTGTACATGGCTTTCATTTACAAGTCACAAAAGTTTACTTCCTAGTGTTCACCCATGAAATAAAAATCTCTTGAAATGGAGGAAGCGCCTCTTGTAGCAGAGATCAGAAAAGATAAGACAACTGTTCACATTTACCAGGTATTTTCCAGAAGTAAAGGGAATCATGCAATGTGTGAGCACTACTCTCTAAGCTCACAGAATAAAGTCTGTTTTCTAGCGCCCACACCTGAGCAAGCACTGAGTTCAGGGTGGCCCACCACGGTCTCGGAGCCTTGTGGATCCAGTTCTAGGAGGGGGGTAGATTTCACCTCAGACTCTCCCCATCTGGATTATGTTCAATCAGCTTAGAAACAAGAGCAGTACATGGTCTCTCTCCTTGGTCCCGAGTAAGCTATGCTATTTGATTTGGTCCCATATAAGTCATTGCAATCTTCATACTGGAATTGAAATGCCTGAAGTTCCCCATTTTGACCTTGTTGCTTAAAAAATATATGTTTGTAGAGCCAGGTTAGCCCGATGGAGGGAGTGGCAGCTTCTGAATTGCCCAAATCCTTCTTAGTTAACTTCAGGAAATTGACTACATCAGTTTAGTCAAGTTTGGGACATGATTTCATCTGCCTCAGAATCTATTTCTCTACCTTTGATGGGGGCGAAGCAATCAGAGCATAAAATGATGCCTAAATACATGTGGGAAGAGTCTCTGAAGCCAGGTCAGCCCGGCGGGACCTACAGCAAAGCCCACAGGTGGAGAGAAGAGAGGCACTCATGGGAGTCAAGGGAACTGGTCATTATAGTCAGTTCCAGAGAGAGCCCTGTGTCCTGCCCCAAACCAAAGCCATCTTGTGCCAAGACCAGGGAGGGAAGATAACCAAAAGAAGAAACCCCAACTAGCTTTAAAGATCCAAGAACAAGTGTAAAACCGTTGCAATCCATAAGACCTCCAAGTCCCTTGAACCGAGCATGCTGGCAATCAGTAGAGCAGAAACTGGTTGGTGTCATGTCAAGGAAGAGATTATACTAGCACAGCTGGATATATTTCCCATGACCCAGGAAAGGCAAAGGAGTGGCCGAGGGGGAACCAGACCCAAAGGGCCTCATCAGAGTGAGGATGATGAAGTGGCAGTGCTGTGCACATACTGGCTGGAGCCTGGTGGTAAAGAGAGCACACAGGAGCATGCCAGTGCTGCCAGGTGATAACCCACGGCATCCATGCACCCTGCTCCAGCAGCCTCACCCCTGACGTGACCAAGATTAGGGTTTGGCAACAGTGTTGGAATGGGACCACTAAACAGAGACTGAAATAGAAATTAAATACAGTTATAAAAAGTTGCATTGTTTGCAAAGCCTGAAATGAGTACTCACTATATGAATATAGACATAAAGTACCTGCATGTGGTAGTTGCACAATAAATTCTAAGTATCACCATGATTACTACTGATTAGCCATATTTCAGTCTGCCCTCTTTCTGCAAAGAAGTTAAGGCACTAACCTTGAGCGTTGAAAATAATGGCAGAGCCTCTCTAGCATAATAGAAGTTGGAGAACTGTTCAGTTTTTCTTTATAACAAATGATTGAGAGATCCCTGCACTCCACACACCCCCAACCTACAGTAGGTTATGTTATTCTTCAGTCAATATTCATGGTCCTTGCCCACATCCAAGGATGGTGTATGCATCCTCATCTCTTTGACTTTGGGCTTGGTTAAAAGACTTGCTTTGACCAATGGAACATGGTCCTCATGGTAGCATGCAGTACTAAGAGACTTTAAGAGGCATTGTATCTTTTTACTTCCTGTCTTGCATTCTGGCCACCCTCCATGAGAGAAGGATGCCCCAGGTAGCCATTGGTCCCCAGCCTGAGTCTCCAAATGAAAGACACATGGAGGTTGGAACTGTGCCCAGTCCAGGCCAGTGGAGCCCAGCGAAGATCAGGAGAGACACAACTGAACCTCAGCTGACCTACAGTCCCATGACAGAGATAAGAAATGCCATTAATATTTGGACTTGTTACTGCAGAAAAATCTACTACACCATTAAGGCCATTGTTTAGCATATTAAAGAGCAGGAAGATGGACAGGTGAAGTAAGAAATTGCCTTTTCAGGACCTTTGTTCATCAGAGGTGGTGTGAGATGGAATAACAGCATAGCTGGTAAAGCAGGGGGCTTTGGGAGCAGGAGAGGAAGTAAAGAGTCCTACAGATGTTAGGGCCTGAGTGACCCCAATGGATGAGTTCAGGAAAATATTTCTTCATTCAGAGTCTCTCCTTCTTTAGTTCTCAGCTTTATGTACCATTCTCTCCATTTCAAGGAACTTAACTCCCTTCTGAGCTTCAAGTTTGGTAAATAAACTTCAATGACTTGCGATGAATTCTACATTGCTAGACTTACTTCTGTTTAAAATGCAGCAGGGTGCATGTTAGCCATCACTTTGGGTTTGCCAGTGGGATTGTTCTTGGGTAGGTGTTTGTCAAAGAACAGATGTTTTATCCCTGTGCGGCTGGACATGTGTTAAGTGAGCCCAGGAGAGCATGGGTGATATCGAGGTCTCTCCCTGAGCAGACAAGTTAGTTATGAGTTGCTCTGCAGTTTTCCCTAACCCTGTAATGTCTGAAGTAAAACCCAAGCAGCTGAACACTTAAACCCATCTATTTAATTTGATTTTGATTTTGCATTAAGCTCTTGTGATGTATTTAAACAGGCTCTGAAATTCCAAATTGAAATGTCAAGTAGTTGGCATAAAAGGGGATTAAGAACCAAAATATGAATTGAATAAAATCCATTTCCCAAATTCCAGATCTGTCTGATAAATTGCTTGAGAAACCAGCATAGAACCACTCCTGAAGTGGCTTTGAGCATCAATATTACATCTGTGTTTCATAAAATATGGGCTTCAAGTAACAGCTTTGTTCTTGGGGCTGTGCTTCAAAATTTCCTTATAAAAGCCTAAAGCTCAGTGAGGTATAAATCCCCAAGTGTCTTCTAGAAAATTCCAGAATCTGTGCTCCAGAAATCCTCTGACACTAGATCCACCTCAAGCAGGACTTTCTCTGTAACACTTCCACCTCACCCTCCCTGACAGGCTGCCCTAGACCGCCCCAGTCTCTGTGCTGAGCTTTCCAAGATCTCGTGATCTTGCCAAGGTCACATGTGAGCACTTGTTAGTTTCCCTCATTGGCATCCGTTGTTTCCATCTGGCCTGACCACACTTCAGGCTGCCTTTTCCAGAGCCCTCTGCCCCTTCCCGCACACACCCTATACAGGAAATACACTGAACTCGCTTGTGACTTCGTATTTCCGCACCTTTTTCATATCCACCCTGTGCTTGTATAGAGGCAGGACTGAGTAGTGGTTAAACACAAATGTCTGAAATCAGGATGCCCTGGATTTAAAAACTGGCTCTACTATTTATGGGCAGTGAGGCCTTGGGCCTGTTATTTTATCATCACCTGTAAAATGAGGGTGATAATAGCATTTACTTCACAGGGTTGTTTTTAGGAAACACAAAAGCAGATGCAGGATGAGCCTTCGATTGCTGATAGAGGCTGACGTTCTTCCCCTGAGTATAATGCCCCTCATTCGGGCAACAGAGATCTCCTGAGGGCTGCCCATGTGCCATGCACTGTGCCTGATGCCTACAGTGGTGAAAAGATGCAGCCCCCATCCTCAAAGATCCTACAAGCTCATAGGGACATCAGCAAATACAAAATGATGGCAAGTGCTACCACAGGATTAATTTAGGGTGCACTGGAGGTGCCCAACCGAAGGTTAGCCAGGGCCAAGGAAGTCTGTAGAAGAGTTGTGTTAGGAGAGTGATAGCCCAGCAAAGGGGGCCAGCACGTGCAAAGGCCCAGAGGTAGAACTGGAACCGGCTCATGGTGGTTGACTCATGTAAAGTGTGCAAGAGGAAGGAAAATGGAAGGCGAAGCAGAAAGGTGGGGGGCAGTTTTTGAAGAGCTTTCAAACCAAAGGCAATGAGTTTGGATTTTCCTGAAGCAAATATTCAGTGACATAATCATATAGCTTTCTTCCAAAGCTCACTAGTTACAGAGGGAAACAGGATGAGAGAGCAGATCAGGGGCTGTCAGTCAGCTGTGCGAGGTGGGCCCTGCATGACATCGCCAAGATGGAGAGTGGGGTGGAAACCACTTGGCTGTGCTCACCAAGCTGGGTCCTCTGGTAAGGAAGACGTCTGTGGGGGCCAGCAGCTGTAGCAGTGAGACCCAAAATAAATTAAATCTATTTCTTATACTGTACACAAGAATAATTGTGAAGTTGAATATGATATCTAGATGCAAAATGAAATTGCATAAGTACTAGAAGAAAACATGGATAAAGATAATTTTGCAGAAAGCATGTGAGAGATGGGGTACTGGAAACAGGGTGGAGGCTGTGGGGACAGTGAAAAGTGAGTGGTTTCCATGTGTTAAAAAGATAGCAATAATTGGATTTGGTGCTTGATTAGACATGGGTGGTGAGAAAGAGGGAGGGGACAAGTATGACCTCCACTCTGATTTGTGCAACTAAGTGGATGATGGTGTGGTGTGTTAAAAAATTTAATTCAACTGAGTACATTTTAAAGATCTTGTTGGCTTCACTGAACAATTCATGAAGTAGGCAGCATCCGGTCTGGTGGATAGAAAGGAGCTCTGAGAAGCTGTACAAAATGAAAGACTTTTACAGGCAGAAGGGAACAGTAATGAGGAAGTTATCCTTGGCAAAGGAGCAGGACGGTTACTGCCAGGTTACCTCCTTTGGGAGATGGCAGGGGTCTGCCAGGCAGATTACTCAGCTAGTTCTGATCAGGCGGTGCCTGCTTGACTGGCTGGAGATTCCTTTTCTGGGAAAGCCAGAACTGTAATTAAGTTAGGGCTCAGTTTGGCGATGGGGCTTAGCCTAAGTGATTCCATGTGGAGTTTGTTGTCTCGCTGTTAACAGGTCTAAGGCCTGAAATTACTATGTTCTGCCTTAATATTTGGTAAAATCATGAGGGCCTTGAATGGTCTAAATGCTAGATCCCCTCCACATTCTGCTCCTGCTTATAGGTTCCCCTAAACAACCACCCTCCTTTCTAAGGGGCACAGGCACATGTCTGTGAGTGGCGGTCTTCAGTTCCCTGCCAACCCAAGGAATTATTCAAACAAGCCCATCACCTTCTCCCATGGGAAACAGAGGGCACTCTGCCCTATTGCCACTACAAAGCCTGTCCCCACAGCCCCTGGCTATTCACGCTCTCCCAGGTGCAGCCCCCACATTGCCCTGCATGGTGTGTGGTGGATATATGAAGTCAATAAACTGCCATTGGCCTCATCTCTGCCGTGTTGGGGGTTGTGTGCTCAGCCATACCTGTAATCCTCAAGTGGGAATCCCTCCTTTACAAGTGGAGTGAAGAGGAGGGGATTTAAACAGGCAAAATCCTCTATTAAATCTGGAAGGAGCAGATATTAAAGGGGAAAATATTTATAATTCCCATTCTGGACAAGCCATCCCTTCACACACCCCTTGTCCTGTTCACCCAGTGAAATCCAAAGATTTCTACTTCAGAGGCACTTCCTCAGCTACCCCACCAGTGAGATACTCTTTGTCCAAACTTCATGCATGCCTCAGTAACGGTGTGGACTGGTGCATGATTACGGAGTGTGATTTCCCACCTTGGCAACTGAAATCCTCACAGGTAGGAGCTGTAGGGAGCTTAGGAATGAAGATGTGCAGAACATCATGGGTATTATGAGCAAAAGATAAAAGACAGGCTGAGGTGCTCCATCTCCTTGTCAGGTAACCAGGAGAACGGCATGGGCTCCGGATGAGTGACAACACACATGTTCTGTGCTGAGCAGGAAAATAAGCTGGTTTTTGCTGGAGATGCTGAGCCTGAGAGAGAAACTGATGGAGCAGCATGGCTAGGAGTGTCTCACAGTGGCCACTCTGTGCCAGTGGAAGTGTGATGACTGGTGGGCTGGGGCGGACGGTGGGGGGTGGGGGGCAAAGTGAGCTACCTGAACGGACAAGCCCAGTCTGAGATATCTCCTCCCTGCACCAGAGGCAGGCCTGACATCTCCTGCGAGGCCACATGCCAGGCCCTGCAAAGGGACACTATGTGGATTTTTAAAAAGTACTTGCATGGATGGGGCTTGTTTCTGTTTTATATTTACTCTGATACCAGAAATCTGGAAGAATTGCTTTTAGGGAGTCAATGTTAATAATAATAGTAGTAATAGTAGTAGCACAAACTTTTATTGAGTGTGTGTTAAGTGCCTGATACTGTTCTAAGTTTTTTTTTCTTTTTCATGTATTTATTCCTCACACCTCCCGGGGGAGATTATATTAATTCCTCATTTGCAATAAGAAAACTGATGCACAGAGATGTCAAGTAACATGACCAAAGTCACACAGCAGCCTGTTTCTAGAGCCCACATGCTTAAACACTACACTATGTTGCCTTTCAGTGCTGGGCTCCATGTTCTTTTCATCTAGGCATCCCCTGGTTCTGCATCAGAGTACACTCACAGAGGTGTGTACAAAGTGTTTATTTCATCGAATGAATGAATGAACAGAACTTCATTTGCTCGGGCATCCACAACGTCTACGTAGCCTTTAGCCATCCTTACACCAAGTCATGATTTAAGAGGCCCAAAGCAACACGGCCCATCTCCCATCCTGTGTCATTTTACCTGCGGGCTTTATTTTCGTTTTTGTTTGTCCTGGCTGCTTTTCCTTACTTAGGAACCACTTATCAAAATGAGGGGAGGGTTTACAGGAGGCTCAGGACTGATTTGCTTACTCACTCTCACCCTGCCCACTCCTTGGGCTAGAGCGCTGGGGGGCAAACGGTGTCCCTCTGGTCAGTGTGGTGGTGGCAGCTGGGGCCATCCAGAGGGTCAGGCCAGCCACTTCTCCTCAGGGCAGGTGAGTCTGAGAGCAGAAGCTGGCTTCAGGGCTCCCTGGCTCTTCTGCCCTAGAAAGTTCTCCATCCAGTATCTACTGTGGACATGTGTGGGAGACATGTTTTTATTTGTAGAGGAAAAGGCCATTTCTTTAGGTCAGGGACCCCGAGGAGGAACATCGGTTCCAAACTTTTCCCGATGGTGTCAATCCATGTCCCCGCACCCTGGCCTCACTGTCCGGTTACCCCTACGCAGACCTGTGCTGACGGGGAGGGTAGGTCCGAGGCTCCTCGAGGGCCGGGGAATGAGAGTACCCCTCCTAGAAGGAGGTGGATTTACAAGCTGAGAAAAAGAGGGGAAGGGACGTGCACACGCAGACAAGCAGCACTCAGGTGAAATGCGTGGCTTGCTGCTGCACCTGCCCTTCCTTGTCCCCCCTCCTCCCTCCACTGGACTTGTGTCTGTGTGACTTTTTGGTCCAGCAGGCTGCCCATTCTAAGCTGACTTCACACGAGGGTACTGAATGGAGTGTGAGCGGCTCTGCTGTGTAAAGATTCGTCCAAACTCTCTGCTTTCCAGCCTAATTCTGTGGTCCTGGGCAGTATTTTTCCTTCCAGGTTCCTTCAAGATTCCCCAGTAGACAGTCCACCTGCTGCCACGCCGCGGGCCCCACCCTCTGTGAACTTCCTTGCCACGTGGCCCGTGCCTTCATCAGTGATTTTGAAAGGGAGTTGGAAGATCCCTTTATAAAGGTCTTCCTGATGACTCAGTATTTTCAAGGGATTGTAGAAAATTCTAACAGCTGCCCACTCTCAGTTCTTAATCCCATTTACTTCCTCTCCATGTTTGGTCTGACAGTCAACAACCATAATTACCATAACAATACTTGATACTTTTTAAAAGCCATTTATATTACTTCAAGTACTCCTCCCAATAACTTATATGATAATGTATGTCTCTGAGGAACCAGGTTCAGAGAAGCTAAGTGATCTACCTAAGGTCACACAGATAGTAAACAGTAGAACTGAGACCCATTTGGGACGTTCAAGGCCAGGTGCTCCTTTCCAGCACCGAACTTCAGGATAAAATGAAGAGCAGAAACGTTAGCCAAGTCACATTGCTTTTTTAAAATATTATGGACAATTTCACATACAAAAATAGGGAAAATGGAACAGTATATGCTAGAGCCAGTTCCTACTACCAGATCCCGAGACCTGAGAATTAAATATTCAGAAATCTTGCAAGCTGCCATTAAATAAACCATTTGGTAGCTTAAAATCTGTCGTGATGGGAAATCACAGTAATTGACAAATGCTTCAAAGTAGGGCTTTCCACTTCCCCAACTAGTTTACCAGCAAATCACTGCCTGTCTCTCACCCAGCTTCAAGACCCATCATTAGCGGGCTCATGTTGTTTTATCTACACCTATACACTCTTATTTCTCTTGTCTATGATGGTTTGTTTGGATGCAAATCCCAGTTAACCATTTTCTCTAGATATTTCAACATATGTGTCTCCAAATAAGTACTCATTTAACATTTATTCCAAATATAATGTCTTAACATCATCAAGAAAACAGCCCTTTACTTAATGGCTTTAAGAGCCATTGCTGACCTTTGCTTAGAGCTATTGTTTCATAAGGGGTTCAAAATGTAATTTTTAATTCTTTTAGCTATTTTGCATTTATTGTCTGAAATTGTCCATAAAGCACTTTCTGATATTAACTACTTGCTTATTCTGAAGGACAGTTCATGCAGGCAAGACAGAATAGAAGTTTCATACATTCCCTTTATTAATCAGATTTCAAAATAATGAGTTGGTACCCTAGCATCCTCCAAAAGGACACAATAAAGATTGCTTTTTAGCATTAGAATTAACACATGTATTTTAACATATATGATCACTGTAATTACTATTCCTTTTGATGCCCCAAATTCCCATCTTCACACAGTGAGAGCCCCTTTAGGTTAGCTCCAATTCTTCTGGCATGGCTCCAGAAGTCCTTGATGCTCTCTTTGCTTTCTGGTAAATTAATGTGTTCTAAGTTCATCTTGTGCATTTCTTGTCCCAAAGAGTATCAGCCATTTCTCCAAGTAATGCTGGTGCCTTTATATTGGAACTTAGTACTTAAAGACAAACATCTGAGTGCTAATGATGTTCATTACTAGATGATTTCTAGACATCTCAGTGGGTAGTGGTAGGAAATCTTTTTAAGAGAAAACATATCATGAGTTCATATCAATATTTTCAACTAAAATTTAGAATTATAGGGATTTTACTTAAATCGATTTTATGCTTCATCTCTTTTAAACTAAAAACCTTGGCTCCTAATAATTTTAATTAAATTACCTATTTGCACACACACATATATATGTACACACACAGTTTCAGATGAACCCTAATTTATTACCAAATAAATATATGATAGTATGTAATAATACAGTTTGACATTTATTTGTAGTTATTTAGTCCTTGAAATATAACCCAGTAGTGATGTACAACTAAATTACTACACTTCAAATTCACATGAAATAGCTCCTCTTGGTGCGTTAAGCCATTTACTTAATATATGGTCAGGTAACCTTGTTTGATTGCTTTCAATTTTTAAAAATTGCTTTGTATTGTGATTCAATTTTATTTGGTAATTATATAAAACATTCACTCAAGTCCAAAGTCAAATCAACAAAACACGGTAAATTCAGTCTGGCTTTTATTCCCACCTCTCCAACCTGCCCCTCCCCCCTAATAAGTAAACATTTTTATCAGTTTTTTCTTTATTCCACCATATATATAAAAAATTAAGCAAGTAGGACTCTGTGTGTCTGTTGCTCTTCTTTCTCATATACAGGTTAGCATTTTATCTGCTCTGAAAAATTCCTCTTTTTTTCACTAAATGTACAGAGAGGTTTGAAATGTTAAGTGTTTCTTTTAATAATGAACTTCATCATCACACACAAAAATGTTTTCCTATCATAACAGCTCCAAAATCGACAGAAAGATGGAATGTCCCTATTGGTGTTAGAAGTTTTTCATAAGTGAAAAAGGAACTGTCAGCTCTTACTTCCTTAGGCAACTTTTTAAGTTTTAACTGTTTGTAACTTTCTAAATTCTAAGAAAATATTTTCTAATAACAATACCGTCCAGTTATGTGGCATTTGAGCACAGCAGGGCTTAAGGGAAGGAACTGTGGCCTGGGCAAAGCTGGGCTCACTCCTGGTGTCACAGTTTCCTAACAGTGTGGCCTCAAATAAGTTAATTCCTCATGAAGAGATTAACGTGAGACTAAAATGAGGTCAGTTCAGCACTCAGGCACAGCTTCTGGCAGAGAGTCAACACTTAAGAGGTAGTGCTTATAATTGTTGTTCTTAATAAGTTCTTTCACATATATTATCCTGTGTTAATTTTCAGAACAATCTTTTGAGGTAATTATTGTAATTGGCGCTATTTAGTTTTGGGTTAAATTTATAATGTGGTGGGGTTGTATTTGTATATACCACATCTTCATTTAATAGATGTTTAGGTTCCTCTTAAATACTCCTTATGAGCAACACATTATGCCATGTGCTGGATTTGAACAGTGGTTTTACTAAATAAAGTAAGGACATTTTAACCAATGACTAGCTGCTTTTCTGACAGACCACTACTCATAGTTCTGATTAACTAATGTAATGTTTCGTCCTTAATTAAGAGTCAACTAACAGTTAGAGCAGGGTCACTGGGGAATCCCATTTGTGACAATCTATTATGTGATTTAAAATGCAAGACAGAACTATGGGGAAAAATGAAAGCACAAACTTCATTTATGAATTAGACTTCGATTTTCACTTTAGCTATTCTCTTTAATTTGATCATTCTCATGATTCAAAAGTCATTTTCCTTTGAAGTAAATATTCTCCCTGTGACCTTTTTATGCAATGAGAGATGACATGATCAAATAGTGTTTTTAAACAGACACATTTCAAGACATTAAATCCAGCATGTGTGTGTGTGTGTGTGTGAGTGAGTGTTTTGAACTGGTCTCAGCACATTTCCCTTAGCCCACTCATTGGTTCTCAGACTCATCTGGGCAGTAGAATTCAGGAGAGGGGGATTTTAAAAACTGATCCCCAGGCACATACTGGACCAATAATATCAGACTCCGTGGGGTGGCACCCAGGCCTCAACGTTTTTCTGGCCCCCACCCCAGGTGACTCAAATGTTCAAACAGTTAAGAACTGATTTGCTTAGCTTGTTTTAAATTGCAGGGAAAGATGGAGGTGATAAAAAGTCCAGTAAAATGCCCAGCTTTCCTTTGATGTGACCTCCACAAACTCAGGGGCTTAAGACAATGGCAACCAATCTGGCAAATTCAGACCTGTTGGAGTTTGTCCTTTAAAGAGAACACTGCAGGAAATAGTGCTGAAAAAGCCACTCCCGTGAGCTTAGAGAAGGTCTTCTGGCCTCAAATGTCAACGTATTTAAAGCAGCACCACCTCAGATAACCCCACTTGTGGCTGGGGATAAACTCCTCCCCTGCGGCCTCTGGGAGGGCCCCGGGCTGAGGGCCAGGGCAGGCTTCCACCCACAGGGCCAGAGCTTCCCACAGCTGTGACTCAGGCTGACGCTCTGGAGAGGCCCTGAGGAAAGACCCTGACAGGAACCACTGGAACTGTTTGATGATGACAAACAGTGATGAGCTGCTTGCTCTCTGCACATCCCTCCTAATGATAAGCACTGTGTCACCTTCCATTTCTTCACAGTAACAGGTTAGGGCCAGGCGAAATCTCAGGAAGGTCTATTCTTGTGGCTGGTTATGCTTTCAAAGCTTGAACTTCTCTCTTCATAAGGAAGCTTCCGCACTGACCCCTCACTTAAAGGCAAGTCGCTCAGGTTAAAATGGTTGGGTGCCGATAGCCCTGTCCCCACCGGAAGTCTTTCATCCCTGGCTCCCAAGAGCTTTGGGAAAGGCCAGGTGGAAGAGCCCTGTGCCAACACAAATTTGTTTTTTTAGAGGGGAAAGTGAGGCTCTCAGGAAACAAAAAGTCCAACACCTGTTACCATTCTGGGTTCCCTAAGGGCTTGCAGGGAAAGCAAGCTGAGGGCGGAACTGGTCTGAAGTGGGATTTCCCCTGGTAGCCCAGCCGGCAGGCTTTGTCGTCATGAGGAAATAAACTCCAGCAAACTTTGTTAGTGCACAGGGCCATGCGGGGAGGAGGTGGGGTGTCAGCTGGACCCCCAGAGCACGAGGCAGACCTTGGGAAGCAGCCACCCAGCTGCTCTCTCAGCTCCCCAGCCTCCTGAGCACAGAGACTCCCAGTTACACCAGAGCCCTGGGCACTGGGGGCTGACCTTCTGGGCCTGCAGACCTGGCAGTTTCTTCTGGAAATAAACGTCTGCTGGAGTTGTTCTTCCTTGATCTCCACCCTCACACAAAATAGTTCTCTGTGGAGTGTTCAGGGTAGACACCACGGAACCCTTCTGGAGCACCTTCCTGTTGCCAAGTGGAAGGTTATCCCTTGTGCACAAAATGTGCCACAGGAAGCCGGGATGGTGCTCATTTCCATCGCAGATCCGAGGAGCAGTTCCCAGTCCTGTCTCCAAGGAACCCTCAGGAGCAAGTTTGACAGGTTTTGCCCTAGTCCTACAGGAGGTACTTAGAGGGCAAGGGCTGAGTCCTGTCCACCTTTGTATCCCTACATACAAGGGTGCAAAGGAACAAAGCATTTTTGGTTGGTGAATGAATGGATGAGGACTGTTGTTAACACCTATATAGCATCCCTCTCATTCCAGGCACTATTCTGAGGGTATTAATCCTCTCAACCAGCCATGATAAATGTCATTCTTCTTATTTGACAAGGAGGAAATTGAGGCTCAGAGAGATTAAGTAACTTGCCCAAGTCATTTGGCCATTGATGGAAAGTGCCAAGATTCAAGTCCAGTCTGTGCTTTCCCTGCTGATCTCTGGCTCAGATTGGATGCTCCATAGCCAAACCACAGACCTGAGCAACAGAACAGATATCAGAAACAGACCCTACTTAAGTAAGCTGTGCAAACTAAAAAAAAAAGATGTATCTCCCCCAACACACACTGACCACCCACCTCTGACACTCACCCATCCCAGCATCAGTTAGTAACTTAGACATGCACCCATACCTTCCACCACTGGGGGTCACTTCACATGCATAATAAAAGAAATACTCTTGAGACCCATTTGAATACACTTTTAGAAATAAACTTATTTGAGAATAATTGTAGGTTTGCAGAAAAGTTGCAGAGATAGACCAGCGGGTCCCTCACCCAGCCTCTCCTAATGTTCTTACTGTGGTACTTCATCAAACAAGAACATTAACACTGGCATATTACTATTAACTGAAATGAAATTTTGTTTGGATTTCACCATTTTCTCTTTAATGCCCTTACTCTTCTAAGATCCAATCCAGGACCCACATTGATTTAGTCATCCTGTTGCCTTTGGCTTCTCAGGTCTGTGATAATTTCTCAGACTTTTCCTTTTTTTTCAGAACCATGACTGTCTTGAGTACTGATCAGGTATTTTGTACAATGTCCCTTCATTTCAATTTGTCCAGTGTTTTCCCTCATGCTGGGACTGTGGACACCTCAACAGATTTGACTCAGTAAATCTAGGGTGTCCAGGAATCTAGATCTTTAACACATACCCTAAGTGGTTCCAATGCAGGCAGTCAATATTGGAGAAATATTGTTAGTCACCAAAACAAATTGCAGGAGGATTAAAGGATAAAAAATTTTTTAAATTAAAAATTGCTTTTAAAAATCAGGAATGAGAATAAAACATTAAACAAATCTGTGGAGATGATACTTTTCTAAGATTTGAAACATTAGGAGGAATCATACAGAAATTGACACATTTGACCATGAAAATATTAATTTATAGTAGCAAAATCATTATTTGCCTCAAATATAAATAGCAAAACATTAATATCTATAAAGAAGTCCTTCCAATGTAGTGAGAAAACATGAAGTACCCACCAGCATAAATTGGGAAAGATATGAACAGATAATCCCAAAAAGAGAAAATGTAAATGTGAAATGAGTATTTAAGGAAATGTCCAATCTCATCAGTAAGCAGATGTAAATTAAAAGAACTATTTCATACCCTCTAAATTAGTGAAGGCTTTATTTTTAACACAGGACCTCATGTTGGTGAATTGGTGATGAAATTAGAACATCCTTCGTTGCTGGTGACATTGTCAATTTATACAACTATTTTGCAAAGCAAAATGATAATACCAACTTATATAAAATACTCATATTCTGTGATCCAACTATGCAATTCTTGAGTATATATTCTAAAATTATATCCTTAATTCAAATGAAGAAAAAGCTCTATGAAGGAAACATTTCAAAATAACAAAAACTTGGAAAAGAAATACATATGCAATTGAAGCAAATGACTAATAAATTATGATATTACCTCCACATATACAGATAGTTGATAATTACAAAGACTGCAGACCATCATGAGAAAGAGTACATAATTTAACATTGAAACAATATGAATTATATAAAAAGGTGTGTGATGTTTAGTTTTATTCAAATGTTTATTGAAAGACAAAAAAAAATGAAAAGGATATTTCCCAAATGAAATGTTTAAGATATTAAACATTTTACGTCCTCTAATCTAGTCTTCATTTATTCAGTTCAAATTATTTTAGTATCTATCATCTAAAAAAATAAAGACCCATAAAAGCCAGAGGTGTTTCCTTCAGACTGCATTCCTGCCTCCTTTGGAGATTTTATGATTTGCCTAGTGACATGAATTGAATGTTAGGGAGGTTGAGCACATGTCCATTTTGTTCACTGGAGGTGGGCCAGGTACTTTTAAAAATCCCTTTGGCCATTTTGGTGGCAGATGGAATTAGGGAAATGAGTGGGTATGCCTGAGTCACACTGAGAATTTCCCTTTTCATAAAGAATCATGGGGACAACTAACTTTAAAACTCCACCTGACTTCCGCACGCTGCTCTTCCCTTTCTCCCTTCCACCATCTGCCTACGCTGTGTTCGGCATAGGCCTCATTTCCCTCCTGCCCCCGCCCCATTACAACCAGGCCTGGCATTGGACCGTTGACCAAGGGGGACCAGCTTTCTAGCAGGCCTACAAGTAAGATGCTGCCTTTTCCCTCTGCTGTAGTCCTGTCCCTGATCTGCTGCAGAAAAGCCACAGTGTAGATATCTGACCACAGTGGACCTTAAGCCTACACAGACCGGAGGCCTTGCATGAGCCTACACTCCTATCTGTTGAGTAATGTACCAGTAATGCTATTAACTTGAAGGGAAGCAATGTGGGACATTTTTCTTTATGATTAGAAAGTAGAATTAAAACACCTCCCTAGATGATGTGATGACAGGACAGACCCAAAATGAATGCTTTCAGATATTTACTCTAGAACTGGTCAACAGTTTTCCGTAAAGGAGAGAAAGGATGTTTTGATCCATCTTTAATTAGTTTAGATACTGAAGCTATTCAAGAAAATTTGCCTCTGGTTTACTAAGATATCTCTATTGAGATTTGACAACTTTCTGACTAATTCCATTTCTCTGCTCTTTTTCATTTTGACTTTTACTCTACTTATGAAAGGATCCATTTGTCCTTGAACACAAACTGTTGCCCCAAGGGACACAAATCTGTGGATTCCCTAATATTTCCCTGGAGGAAATGAAATAAAGCAGAGCTCACTCCTGGGGTCAGCGATTTCTGGCCAGAAAAATCAACTTGTCACCCAAGGCCAAACAGGAAAGGACACTGAACTCAAGGCAGACCCTACAGCTGACCCATGTCCTCCACTCCAGAAGTGATAGGGCTGAAAGGGGAATATTGGGAGCAGGGGTGGCCTTGCGGCCCCCCTCCCCAGGCGCTCCCCTCGTCAACACCATCCCAGAGGTCTCTCCAGGCACACTTGTAAGCAGCTGCTGGATGCAGCCACTTCAGAGTGCTCCGCAGCTCCTTGCCGTCCAGGGAGTACAAGCCAGCAGATTCACTGAGGTGCTTTAAGGCAGATGCTCATAATCTGAGGTCCATGGACACAATATAGGGGCCTGTGATCATGAATGAGAAACTTATTTTTACTAATACTTGTGAATTTGTCACCAATGGAAGCCACCGAAATTCTCACAGCCCATGACATTGTGGCAGATGTCTCAAAATACCAGTTTTGTTCATCACCTTTTCTCAAGCCTGGTGGTTCTGAGGCCTGTCACTGGAGCCTGGTGTTGACGTTGCCTCAGTGAGGAAGCTCAGTGTTACAGGCTGTCTCTCCCCCACCCCACTCCCCGCTTCATATACTGAAGCTCTCACCCCCGATGGTATTAGGAGGTGGGCCTTTGGGAGGTGATTAGGTTTAGATGAGTCGTGAGAGTGGAGCCCCCATGATATGATTAATGCCCTTATAAGAAGAGACACCAGAGTTCTCTGTCCACCACGCGAGGATAGAGCCCAAGGGTGGCCACCTGCAAGCAGGCCCTCACCAAGAACTGACTCTGCCCTCACCTTGACCTTGGGCTTCCAGCCTCCAGAACTGTGAGAAATAAAGTTGTTGTTTAAGCCCCCAGGCTGTGGTATTTCATTATGGCCACCCAGCTGCCTAAGAGACACAATAATACAGTATCATATTTTTAAATAATTTGATAACTTCAGGTGCACATAGTGGATTTCCTTTACCATCCTTTGCATTTCCTCTTAAGCATTGGAAAGCGTCCTAAGAGTGGGTCCGCGGGCTTTATCAGTGGGGTCCTTGGCCCCAGAAACATCACAAACCCCTGCCTAAGGAGCCTCCCCTTTCTGTCAGCCCCTCCATCTCAGTCACCTCTCTACTTGAAAGCACAGTGTCCCCCTGCCTAGCAGGTTGAGCAGGGGGTTAGAGCACAGCATTAGGGGCCTTTTGTGTGGTCCTTTTTTCTATGGGTCAGCATCTTCCCCCAGCACAGACTTCCTCCTCTGACCTCAGCCACCAACTGACACCGGGAGCTGCAGGGGAGGGTGCACGTGAGCAGCGTAAACCCAACACCCTCCTCCCCCGCCCCCGGGGAAATAGCCCCAGGCCCACCAGGCCTCATCAGGGCTGGTCTTTGGGGAGAACAGTGCATTAGCACATCCAGCCAGGACCCTGGGGGGAGCAGGGGGAGCAGCTGAAAGGCCACCAGCCATTTTCTGGGAGGAAATTTTAAGTTTTATATTGATTCAGGGTGGTTAGTTCATCTTGGAATAAAAGAGCAAGCCAACTGGCACCATCTTGCCAGCCGCTTCCTAGCTAGCCGACCTGGAGGAGCCTGCTGCCTCTGGGAGCTTCCGATTCTTCATCTGCCAAATGTGGATGCAGCTGCAAAGGCCCGTTTTTCAAACACGAAATTTCTCTCTCTTTCTTTGTTTCTATTTCTCCCTTTCTTCCTTCTTTTGAAAGCTTATTTGAAAACGAAACTTGAGCTTTTTCATTTTAATAATTTCACTGGGTGATTTTGCACTTTCAGAAATGGAAAGGTAGGCATCTGAAGGAAACTAAATGTTGAGGTCCCTAATATTATTGCTCTAAACCGCTCAGACTAAGGCAGCTTGCGCCCACTCAGGGCTGGGGTTACTCTCGCTTCGATCTCCGGCCGCCCTAGAATCTGTGCTTCAATGTACCAGCTCCAGGTGGCAGTAATGTACTGTGGAGATTTGTGCTTAGCTATGCAAAAGCCTTGCCGTTTCAAGTCTGAGGAAAATTTCCCTGGGATTACTGAGTTTTACTGAGTGCCGAGGCTGGCCTGAGGCTCTATGAATAAATCAGCTCACCACTTTTGTCTCCTCTGGTCAACCGTGTTGGAGGAAGGAAGGGAAAAAAACACAGGCTCATCAAGACATCATATGTCATATGAGGGATACAATGGAATAAAATGAGTTATATGTTGTGGGGGTTGGTCCAAACCATCTTCTGTAGGTACCTTCACTCTATTATTTGTCTCTCTCCAAATATACATTCAGTCACACACATACACACAAGCACACTGAAACATGTGAGCCTAAGAAGAACATGCATTTGATGGACAGTTTATTTCATTCCCCTGGGCTTACTTACAAGAGTCTATGTATCACTATCCTCATGTGTAAAATGGGGTTAAAAGTTCCAACTTCATAGGATTATTATGAGGATTAAATTAGTTAATATATATACAGAGAATGAGTTGCCTGACACATCATAAGCTCCATATAAATATTAGCCACTACTATTGTTAGTGTTACCCAAGGTCTTTGCTTTTTATCTGAAGGAGTAGGGGGAGATGGCCACTTAGGGGAGAAATGAAAAAGGATACAGAGAAATGCACACACAACACACAGATGTATACACATACACACATGCACACATACATGGCCTCTACAGAACAGAAACACGTGTGGAACCAGATAAATAAGAATATCAAAGGGAAAAGTGAAAGCTTGAAGGAGGGGTGGTAAGGTCTTAGCTAATTTACCTTGTGAATGGATGGATAGCATACCTATTTTTTTAGGGTGAAAGACCAGAAAAGAAGAGGAGAGGGATCATGAGCTGATTATACAAACAAACCTCGTTTTTAAGAAGCAGCTTTTCTTTCAGCACCTCCGAGATCACTAGGGGGTGTGTGCAGTACCGTATGATGGCGCAGCCAAATGCATTTAAAGTGGTCTTCCTTTCTGCAACCTGAGGCATTCGCCATCCCGTGCCCTGGCAGTGCCACGAATGGAGATAGGCTGTTTAGGGGCAGAACAGGCTCACTCTTCTTGAAAGCTTCGTTTAGGGCTCCATAGAGCTTTGGGTCATAGGTTAATTTATGTCTGCTTCTTTCAGACAATCAACTACATAGAAATCCAAACTTAAAAATCAAAAGTGAGTGGGAGAGTCTTCCAACAGAGGGAAAAAAATCTGCACTTTGCCAAGTAATTCACCCTTGGACTCCTCTGAATCACTGATGGGCTCATGATTGCATCTCCATACCACCTTTCAGAACCATATTGTGCGGTCTTCACATCTGAGGACCTTCCTCACAGCAGAATCATTAGAAAGCAAAAGGATTTATAAACAGCATTAGTTTCCATAAAGATTAGTCCGTTGGCATGGCCCACACGGACGCTGTGCTGGAAGCATGTATGTGCAGCTGGTGAGGGGTCCACAGAAGGCAAAGGTTTCCAAGAATCCTTCAATTCTCTCCCAAACCCCCCCTCTTTATTATTATTTTTCTTCCTCTCCTTACTGTTATCAATATCATTATCATTATTATCCTGCAAAGGCTTTTATCTCTGTGTGAAAGTGGACAGAATTTTAACCCCTCTTTCCCAGCAAACAGGTTTTGCTACAAATGCAGTTGTGAGGTGGAAGGAGTTGCTGAAATGGAAGGCCTTCCGCTCCCAGGAACCCCCACACTCTGCGCTTCCAGAGGGCTGTGCAAAAGGTAGGCCCCACACTCAACCTGCAAGACTGCTTCACAACTGCAAAATAAAGATCTGTAAAATGGTACATTCACTCTTCCTGGGAACAGTTTAATGTTAAGGACCATTTTAATTAAATCAGTGGCCAAATTCACAAATATTCCCCATCATAACCTGTTACACTTGGCAGGACGAAGCGTCCAATTTGAAAGCCTTCTCTTTCCGAGACAATCGTAGCAGTTTTAAGAAAAAAAAATTGCATCCCTGCCAAACTAAGAGAAGAATAAAATAAAAGCTTTTAAAACTCTAAATCTAATTTGCACTTATTATCTTTCCAAAAAATGCTATGGAAATCAACCTGCCTTTAGAGGGCAACCAATTAATTAGTGTGGAAAGCTGGAAATTTGTTATCCCAAGATTGCTATGTTGTTTGTTATCTGAGACATACATTTCTTTTTTTGCTTTGTGGACAATGTGGAGACAAGACTATACCTTCTGCTTATTTTGTATTTCTCGCTGGTTCCAGCCATGTGCTGGTCAGGGTGTATAATTAAATGTTTGCTGATCTGATTTGCTGGAAGTCTACAAAGTCTCCGGTATGGAGAATATTATATTAGAAAGAGAGCTGGGCTGAAACTTTAGAGATCTAAGCCTAACCCAGGTTCTGCAAAACCATGCCATTATTGTACTAGTCACTTTAATCTCTCTAGACTTCAAATATCCCAAATAAAAAAATAACAATGCTGACATTTTCCTTTCTCTCCATCCCACCAGGAAACCATAAAAATATATAAGGCAAGAATAACATTATAACATTTCACCTTTGTATAATCCTTCATGATTTATGAAGTATGTACAGCACACGTACCCTATTGCATCTGATTCTCATATCCATTCTATATGGTAAAAGGCAATGTATTAGTTATCACAATATGGATAGGCTGAGAGGTTTCCAAACCTTCAAATTGCGGTTCCCTTCTGCTGAGCAATTTCTTAAATTTCTCCCTCTCTTCTCAGATTTTACTGTAAGCAATCAGAAGAAATCGGGCCACACCATCAACACTTTGTTTAGAAATCTCCTCAGCTAAATATCCAATATTATCACTTACAAATTCTACTTTCCACAAACCTCTAGAACACACTCAGCCAAGGGCTTTGCCACCTTACAGCAAGGATTACCTTCCCGATGCCCATGGGAACATGGTCCTCACTGCCATCTGAATCTTCACCAGAATCGCCTTGAAAATCCCTGTTTCTACCAACAGCCAAGACAATTGAGGTTTTTCCTAGCATGTACCTCAAAACTCATCCAGCCTGTCTCCACTACCCAGTTCCAAAGCCACCTCCACATGTTTTGGTATTTGTTGTAGGAGCACCCAGCGACAAACCAAAATCTGTACTCGCCTCTAGGGCTGCGGGAATGACGACCACAGGCTGGGCAGCTCAAACAACAGCAGTTTGTTTCCACACAGCTTCGGAGGCTGGAAGCCCAAGATCCAGGCGCTGGCGGGGTTGGCTTCTCTGTGGCCCCCCTCCTTGGCGTGGAGATGCCGCTTTCTCCCTGTATCTCCCTCTATGCGTGTCCGTATCCAAATTCCCTCTTCTCATAAGGATACCAGTCACATTGGATTAGAACCTACCTTAAAAACTTCATTTTAACTTAATTACCTCTTTAAGGACCTTGTCTCCATATTTTTTACATTCTGGGATACTGGAGGAGAGAAGAGGTTAAAACAGCATATAAATTTGAGGGGAGGACACAACTTAGCCTATAATAGGCAGTAGACTCGCAGATGAGAATTAAACCCTCAGGTGAGAACATTCATGTGTGTAAAAACTTGAAGCCATATGGCTTATATACTCAAGAGCCAGACCATCTAAGTTTCCTCATTCAGTCTAGTAAGGTGGAAAAAAATATGTATTGGAAGTGTGCATCCTAAGAAAGGAGACCTATGAATGGTTGTCAGGATATAAAACAAAAAGATAAGCTGTGGTCACGAGAAATGCCAATGATTTTGACAGGGCTTCTACCAGTCTGACAGATCAAAGCTTTGCAGCATGACGAATGTCTTCCACAAACGGTTTGAAAGGTTAAATTCATGGCAATGCTTTTAGTTTAAGGCTTAACTATTTTTGTTGCATTTCTAGAATTAAACGCCTTATCTGCCCCAGAGTTATAATCCTAAAAATTATTAAAGAAAGAAATTATATTTTCATTTCTACCCTTAAAATGATAGAAATCTCTGCCAAAAAAAAAAATTGGAAACTAAGCTTAGTCAATATAAGAACAGGCAGCCTGGGGCAAATAAAAACCAGCTCAAAAAAAAGAAACACCAGCTCAGTCACTATCAAGTCAATGAAATTAGTGAGAACCCTAGCACTGGATCATCCTGAGTCCTGACCTGGAAATCATTCAACTTGAACTAGTTGCCTCATTGCCAAGGTCACTGGCTTTGCCTCCATCCTAGAACAACTCATCCTCTAAGCATGCAGATCACTGCTTTGTAAACTGGGGATTAACTATCTCAGAGGCTCAGGATCACAGTGGAAATTAAAACAGATATGCAATTATGAAAGGTAAGGGAGAAATATTTTTAAATGTTGCTTTTCAAGTATGAGTATGTTCTTGGATTTACAAATGGGTGCCTTAACTATAACACCAAAGAGCATGTTTATGTTTGAAAAATATCATCCAATAGGTTAAAACATCACTTTTCAAATGCAGAAGAGACATCAATTTGTCTTTTAGACCTGGACTGAGGTCCCACAAGTTGTGTTCATCATGATGAGCACGTGATGCCAAATTGTGATGAGCACAGTGCCTCTGATCTAAGGTTTTTCTTTCACTGAGACTTCATGAATATTGAGGTAAATTTTCTGGTAGGTCCAGAAATATAGGGGACTAGGAACATTCCTTACCAAGGTCCCTTCGAGTCAAAAAATGATGAGTCAATTGCACAGATTTCTTCTGTAGTCAAGACCACATAAAACCTCAAGATCCTTGCTTTTGAGGACATTCTGCGTGGGGCAATAGCCTGTGGTCATCCAGCAGCCTCAGAGAAGACGACAACATCTGATGCTTACAAGATTTCTCCCTGAGCTTGTCTTTAGTTCTCCAATAATTAATTTAAGAGGACACTTTAGCACTTGTGCCAAATAATAGAAAAATTAGATTAAAAATGCAACCAACTGGCTTCTCAATCTTCCTGGCAAGTCATGATCAGAGCTGCCCTTTGGCCAGCCTCTTCTGTGCCAGACTCCTCTTGGCAGGCTTCCAAAGGAAGGTGGGCATAGGGATGGGAGCAATCACATGGCTTTGCTGCTGCTGGGGCTGAACAATCCCAGGGCTTTGTGCCTGTGGGCCGGTCACTGGCTCTTTGAAGGCTTGCTGGAGTTTCCTCCAGCCCAGATATCCACCAGAGAACGAATTAGTCCCATGGTCTCCCAACTGGTCTCCTAGCTTTCAATTTTGCTGCTCTGGAGTCTCATGTTCCACACAGCACCCAGAGGTTATCCTTGTAAACACATGTAGGGTATGCAGTCCTCTGCAGAGCAGACCTTTCAGTGTTTTCCCAGCACAAAATCCTTACCAGAGCTTTGATTGGATCCCCATTACCTCCCTGACCTCATCACCTGCCGCTTTCCTGCCCTGTCACTGTGCGGCAATCTTACTGGCCTCCTCGCTGTTTCTTAGCCACCCCAGGCTTGCCCTTCCTCAAAGTCTTTGGATATTCTATTTCCTCTGCCTGGAATGTTCTTCCGCATATCAGCGTCTTGCTCCCTCCCTTCATCCAGGTCTCTGGTCAAATGTCACTTTATTATGGAGATCCTCCCTCACCCCAACTCTATCCCCTCCCCATCACTCTTTCTTGCTTGATACTATGTCAGACTTAATGAAGAGTAGCAAAAACAATACAAAGAACTTTTATCCTGAACTATTAGAGAGTAAGTGGCCAACACGATGTCCCATTACCCTTATATATATAAGCTTGGAAGCCCCCCCATCAGGGACATTCTCCCACACAACCATAATCTGCCATCAGAAGAAGAAAATTGACAACAGTGCATTACTGCTGTCTAATCCCCAGGCCCCAGTCACATCTCACCAGGTGTCCCTGCCCCAGCCCTGGGAGCCAGAGGACCCGCACTGAGTCCTGCCTTGCCCTGACTCATCATGATCTTTAGCCTCCTTCAACATGAAACAGTTCCCAGTGACATTCACAACCTTGACACTTTGAGTACAGGCGACTGATTTTGTAAAGTGCCCATCAGTTTGGGTTTGTCTGCTGTTTAGATTCAGGTTACCCGCCTTTGGCAGGAGTACTGCAGAAGTGATTCCGTGTTCAGCTGCGTGGCGTGCAAGGCTCAGGGAAAAATGAAAATGCAACCCCTTGCTTAAAAAATAGTAAGAATTTCAAGATGGCAACAGCAGAGCAGGAAACCAAGCAGGAGCCCTGTGGGTCTGCAAACATCGCACACCCAGGAAGTTGGCCCTGACTGTGTTCTTCACGTTGCATCAGATGGCAAATGGTGTTGACTTCCATCACTCCCTTAAGGTGGGCCAGCCAGGCTTCTCAACCACAGTTCATCTTTCTCCCTTTATATTTAGTAAGTGTTTAGGAAAAGATACATTCTTTTTACTTACTTATATCAATATGAACTAATGGCTTCTGATTTTATTCACTAGCTTATAACTCATTATATCATTATTATTTTTTAAAATTTACGTACAGTCCACTTGTCTCTCTTTGGTGTACAGCTCTGTAAGCATTAACATGCACACAGACAAGGGAGCCCACCATCACGGTCAGGATACAGAACCCCTTCAACGCCTCAGAAAAACCCCCTCATGCCGTCCCTTTATAGTCAAATGCCCTCTGCATAGTCCCTGGCAACCACTGAACTTTGCCCCTATAGTTCTACCTTTTCTAGGATGTTATAAAAGTGGAACCATATTCTATGTAACCTTTTGAGATTTGAGTCTCTGACTCAGCCTAACGCCTTTGTGAGTGGTCCATTTGCTTCCTGAGTAGGTGTCCATGGTATGGATGCATGCAACATATTTATCCACTTACCCATTTGTTACATTACATTACCATCTTCACATTGACTGTGCTTTCTGTCTTGGCCTGGATCCTTCCTGACAGAGAATATGGGCCCTGAAACTCTGCCTTTCTAACAAGCTCCAGGGGATGCTGGCGCAGCAGGCCCAGGCTCACACTTGCAATAGCAAGGCTGTGGTAAGGTCCCTGGGACAGTGACAGTTGCAAGGATTAGGGCTGGAATCAAGGACACAGGTTGCAAAGGACGGCACTGAGGCAATGTAGGTGAGCAGTACTGAAGGCCTGGACCAAGCCGGTGGCTGCAGGGAGGACAGGAGAGAGGGAGACTGCAGAGATAGTAAGGAGACAGACCAACAGGCTTGAAGGGTGGGAACCCCATTCCCAAGAACACAGGAATGGGGTGGGGGGGTTACAGGGAAAGAAGGAGTTCACTTCAGACATGTCCACTTTGAGGCACACCACATGTGAAGGGGGATGGCGGGACGTGGCGTAGACTAGCCAGTAAGAAGGTGGCTGGGAATGTCTGGAGCCGGTGTGAGAGAGTTGCCCAGGCTAAAGGCATCGATGGGAGTGCAGTGGATCCCAGGAGTGCGCGTGGAGCAGAGGGAACAGAGGTGGAGGGAGGGCAGGCCTCCTCCAGCTGCTGGTTCCCTCTAGGTCCTCTCTCGAGCTTCTAGAAGCCCCTTCCCGCTTGCCCCCCACTCCATCCCTACTTTGGGCAGCCTTCCTTCTTGTATTACATTTATGTGTGGTTGGGCTCATGGTGTCTCAGGAACTTGCTCAGTGACAAAAAAAATGACTGTAACTTTAAGCTGCTGACATTAGGGTGCATACTTGTTTGAGCAGAAGAGGCTGATCTTGGCTGCCCCTGTCTAGGCCCCAGAAAAATGCTGCTTCCTTTATTTTAGAGGTAAAGGATACACCAATGCTCTTTTCTGCATTTCTTTTTAGCACAGATAACAAAAATTCACAATTAAAAAGTATTTTTACTACTAACTGACTAAGCTAAAAGAAATAATTACAGAAATATGCATTCATTCGCAATAGTCCAATTTCCAAAATTAAAGATTCTAATTTGAATGGCACTAAAAAAGACAGTGATAGGATTCCAAGACCTCACATTACCTTTTCCCAGGAAGAGCATATTTGAGATGAAAGAGCTGTCCCAGCTCTCTTGGTTTCTTCTATCCCAGTCTTGCATTCCCACAGGGCAGAATTTTATTTGCCTCCAATACAATGAGTCTAAAGAGACATTTTGTTCCCCTCTTAGGACTAGTGCAAAAGCTTTATTAAAATTAAAACTTTTTTTTTCATTATATGATTTTAAGTTTAAAAAAGCATTAAATCAAGTATGATCCCAATTTTGCAACCGCATGTTATAAAAGGTGCATACATTATGTAACTAAAAAGCCTGGGGGACTACAATGAATATCTTTGATGGAGCGGATTATGGATGCTTTTCTTTTACTTTTGCTCTTCTGTATTTTATTAGTGTCTTCCTCAATAAATACTCTTGGCCGCTGTAAGAAAAAGTCAATGGAGGTTTTTAAATATTGAAAATTTCACACAGATCCGATTCCAGTTGGCTCTTGGTCCTTACTAATTAGATGAGGGTGTAAGGAGAGTAAGTGGGGACGAGTGAACGCTGTGCACAGCGTCCCTGGCTCATCTGATGGATGGATGGCTGCCTTCTGCACTTGCAAAGCAGTGATTTCAGCACACCTCCAGGTTTGCCTTGTGTTGCTGCCTGCCTAAACCCACAATCAGATCGTAAACAGATAAAAAATAACGTCTCAGAGGGGAGTGAGCATGACAGGAAGTTGTCTGGCCTTTGTGAATCAGAGCGAGGCTTGGAGGACCCCACCCCAGTTAATGGCAGGGATAAAGGGGAGTGTCTCCGGGAGGAAGCAACCTGAAGCAGCTGGGAGGCCAGTCCCTGCAGACCACACCCCTGCTAGCCAATCAGCAGGTGCTCACCTGCAAGACCTTCCGCTGGGGCTGACGGAACTGCTGGCATTTGTAAATTAGCTTTGTTAGGCATTCTTCCAAACTGAAAAAAGTGGGCTCAAACTGTGAGCTGAGTTTCAAAACTTAAGCTGTGCCTCAGAGGAAGGATGTTCTAATGTGCCTTAAGGCACATACTAGGCTGGTTAAATGAGTCACTTCCTGGGCTGCAGTATTATGAGGATGTAAGGAGAAATATTCCCTTTTCTCCATGGTGGCTTATTCCCCCACTTCTCCCACTCACATAAACCTGATTCTGCAATCTAAAATCTTCCCTGGGCTAAGCACTGTTGAAAATCTCCTGTTACTACATATCTAGTAATAACACCTGCTCATTGGTGTTGATGTTGTCAGTAGAACAATCAAGGGTATTTGGGGGATGCAGGGGAAGGTGCCAGAGAAAAATGTGTCCTTGGTTTGGTGGTTGGGTCACAAGATGGAAAAGCCAGTGGCACAGAAGGCACAGTCCCAGTTCTTGCCTCACTAACTAGCTGTCTGGCTCCACGTCAGTCACAGGTGAGGACCCAGGACTCCTACTGAAGAGAAGCTGCCTGTGGGCAAGGCCCTAGCTTGGTTCACTGCTCTCCCCAGAGCTTCACATAGTGCCTGGTGCATGGTAGGCATTCATTTAATATGTACTAAATTGGATGATGATAAATACAAATTCTGCCTTTCATTGCTGTCATGAGGATCAAAGCAGTTTGCATGTATACAAAGTGTTTGGCAAACTCAGTTTTTTAAACCACTATGTTATTAGTTTCCCCCATTAAAGAGCTGATCTCCAGGTATCACTGCCTTGCTCCCCCCTGGGATTTCCTCTCTCCAACCAGGAGCATCTCTGCAGACACGATCCCCTCTGTGTCCCCAGAGCAGCTGAGCAGTCCCTCAGTACAAAACCTCACACTGCCCTGGAATCCCTGATTCTACACCTACCTTTCTCACTGAACTGTGGACTCCTTCAAGGCAGGAATCTGGTTTACTCACCCCAGTATCCTCATCTCCTAGGACTGTGGCTGGCCCTGGTTGTGTGCTCCCAGAGCAGTGACTGAAAGACATGGGGACTCAGTCTGAGACATTCAACTCATTTTCATCTGGAACGGGTGCCAGACCAGTAGGCCAAGTGAGCTGAGCCATCCTCACAGCATGGAGGCTGCCGCTGCTACAAAGCAGAAGATTTGGGACGTATTTCCAGTAGACCGATGGCATTGTGTGGTTTAAACAAGCTTTTGTGGGCTAACCTAGGAATCTATCTACCATTTTTAACTGTTTTTTCAGGCATTTAAAGAATAAGCTGTGTGGACAAGATTGTTCCTAAAAAAACATGCCACCCTATCATATCAGCTGGCCCCAAATATGCCATCACTCTGAGGGGTCGAATCATTCTACCCCAAAGATATACATCTCTACCTTCTCCATGTGCTGGAGTCTACACTGAGTTAATTAAATAATAGCACAGCAGAAAGAAATCCATTTGAATTCAATGCAGCTGCATTTGTGAGAATTATTTCTCCCACTGAACTCACCATGCCAGGTAATGAAAACCCATGCAAGTCTCCGCCGATGTTCACAATCGGGAGGGACGCCTTCCCCCCTGTGGAGCCCCATCTCTGGTCACACCCTCACTTTCTCCCCTTTGTCCTTTGCTGCATCCCAGGCTCACTCAGTGAAGTGTGTCCATGTGGTGGCAAGCAGAACAGCTGCTGGAGTTGCTGGAGTAGCCCCCAAACGGGGACAGGTTGGCTTTAATTATTTGTATTAACTTATCAGAGCAACAGAGATGTCTGCCAAATGACAGCATACATGAAAGGCAGCGCCCATAATTAATCTTCACGGAGTCTCCGATTCCTGGCAAGCTTAATGAGCTGATGTTCACCTTGCACATGGACGTGGCTCTCTAATTCCTCCACACATCAAGTAAATGTACATGAGCCGAAGGCCGTGGCAGTCAGCAGAGTCTACAGCTCAGGTCTGCAGGATCAGGAGTACCAACATGGGGAGCTCCCGGGGCGCTCCGAACAGGTGCGTCAACAGCAGGAGCGGTGCTAACTGAACAGGAAGCAGTCACATCTTCTTAATCGTGCGGCAGAGCCACTCCCTGCCTGGCCAGCAGAACAATTGCAGAGACAGGGGTTTGTTTTTAGCAAAATGGAGTCTTTTTCCTTTCTGCCGTTTGTTCAATTTTGCATGGTTCTGTGGTTCCGTGTGAGACCACCCACACCATGCTGGTCTACACTCGCTCTCTTAATTTCCTTTCCCTCCAAAACCTCAGAGATCAGAGAACTGACAGGAAAGAGAACATCATCTAATCTTGGCACATGCTCACCCAGACTCCAGGAATATATGCAAAGAAGACAGCATTTTTCAGTAGAAATGGAAAGCTGCACCCCCCAGGGAGTGTGGGGGTGCCCACAGTCCTGCTAGGGAACAGACTGGTTCCCATCTGTCCCATCTGTGTGAGCAAAGGTGAATTGAAGCTTAATACTTCATACTGGGCAGTCTATTAGATCCATGTGCTTCCTGACACCTCTGGTCAAACCATCAGCCCCCCCTCCTGTTGGCAGCAGGTAGATCAGTGTGACCTGCTGCTAGCACTCCCTGCATTAAAGGCTCCCCAGGAAAGCCATCTCAAGCCTGGCCTGGGGGTGGTCCATAAAGTGTTTCTCTGCCCCACCCGCTGCTGCTCAGTGCATGTTAGCTGCCCCTATTTATCGGCCCTGCCCCAGCTCCCGTTTGGGATTCCCGCTGTCCTCTGCCACCCATTCTCCATACCCAGCATCTAGCCACCAAGCCGGGGGACAGGGTGGGGCCAGGGGAGGGAGGAAGCAAGGGGCTTTCAAGTGGAAGCTGTGACGCTGTTTAGTAAGAATCAGTCTCCCTTGTTATGTCCATAATAAATGTGTACTATGAACATAGGCAAGGATGAAGAAGGCTTCCTGCTCCCTGCTCGAGCATTTGAGGCCATTCCAAGCTCCACCCAGGGCCACACAGGGAATCCCAGGCTCAGCGATCTACACGGGACTCCAGGGCATGCCTCTGAGAAGACTTGTTGGAAAGAGACCCCAAATCTCCACTGATCCCCCCTGTGTATCTAGAAGGCAGGATGCAGTTTTGAGCTGATACTGGGTGTTGGAGAAGACATGGGAAGGTACAGGCAGAAGCTCCAAAGAGAATGCTCTGTCTGAGATGCTCACTGCCCCGGGTCAGCCTAACCAACTCCTAGTCATCCTTCAAAGCTCAGACTACAATGTCCCCCTTATTGCAGACTGCCCTGCCCGCATCCACCCAGCCTCTCTCACAGACTCCCGGCTCCTTCCTGTGTTCCTAGCATAGAAATAGTCATGGCTGCTCAGCCTGGGCTTCAAAATAATTCCCCAAAATACCTGAATTTTACTCATTGTTAACCTGCTGAGCTATGTCCTAGTGTTACCCTCAGATTATCCCCTTATTATTCCCGTGGGCCCCCACGAGTTACCATGAAGACATTCAGCAGCCTCTCCCTGGGTGAACTTCAGTCTTTGTCCTCACCTGCAGATACAGCACCCCGAGTCCCAAGGCAGAAGGCACCCCGCTCTGCCCAGCAGATGCTCTTCTGAAAACCCACCCACGTGGGTCCCTCTGCTTCCCTGGAGGAGGACGGGGAAGTAGCTCACCTTCCGCCCTCTGTCCTTATTTCATCACCAGAACCTGGCTGCACTGTGTGTGCACCCCAAGTCCGTAGAGCCCCCCTTCACTTTCTGTTGCCCCCCCACTCCCTGTTGATCTAGCCTCTCAGACCAGGCGGGAGAAAGGCACCGCGTACACCCTCCCCCTGAGCTCCTGTCTTCCTCTCAGGATCCTGGGCCCACCATTATCATTAATAAGAGGAAAGTAACTTCTGTAATTTTCTGGAGCCATAAAGTCTTATAGTCACAAATTTAAGATCATTCAGCCCAAGTACCACTCTGAGGTCTCCGTCCCACAGCCTGGTGATCCCCTAACAAGACGCTCTAACGGACCCACCAGGAGGCTTTGTATAAAATGGATTCCTGGGATATCCTCCTGGACACTCTGATCCAATATGCCTTATAAAGGTCTCAGGAAAATTAGTCTTTGAAAACATCCCAGGCTTGAGAATCATTGCAACTGATAACATCTCCCGACAGAAGTTTCTCCAGGCTATGATCAAATGCCTCTGATGCTGCTCAAAGTTGTCCAAAACAAATTCAGACAATTCTGAGATTTTTTTAAGCCAAATTCTCTCCCTGTACCTTCTCCCAATAGATATGTTCTTTGGACATAAACTGAACTGGTCCCATCTTTCTTCCACATGACAGCTCCTCAAATATGAATGGTATGAGTGACTCCCTAGAGCCAATCTCCTCCGGATTATAAAGCACTGTTTGTGCTGACCATTCTTCCTGCAGCCCTAGTCCTTTTCCTCTAGATTACTGCCCTCTAGAAGGCCAGAACCATATCTTATTAATGTTTCATCACAGTAACCAGCTCTGAGATATACTTGGTACTCATTCATTCAGCTAATACTTGCACACCACCTCCCATGGGCCAGGCATTCTGCTAGACCCAAGCATGTAGACCTAAGGAAGTCCTCGATCTCATGAAGCTTCCCTTTAAATCATGGAGACAGACAAAAGGCAAATAAATAAATGGATATATGTAAGATGGCCTTCAAGGTAAGAAGAGAGATTAGGTAAGGTAAGGAGATGAGGGTGCATTTAATAAATATGTGCTAATTTGAAATCCAGGTAGACCTTTACTTTGGTCCAGATGTACAAAATGCATCAGATGAATATTTATGAACACAGGTTATTTATTCTTTAATCCTCAGAGAAACTGCCACTGGAGAGAAAAATTCATGTTCCAGTCAATAGAGGGCAGCTGCACGCAAGACGTATTTCTGAGAGCTGAGCTCAGAGTAAAGCATCTCATTCCAGCAACGTGGAAACAACCCCTTATTGTCAAGAAAGTAAATTAGCCTCCAACCAGGAAAAGCTTCTTAATAGTTTTTTTATTATTAAATTGTCAGCAGGCCATAAGAACACCTCTGCTATGCTGAGAATTTTCTTGCCCTTCTCATGCAGAATCAGTAGACCAGTCTCATAGGATGGCAGGGCTTAGTTTTGGAACAAAGATTTATTTTTTCCAGGATTTTTCTGTGAGCTTGAATTAGCGAGCTACTCACACAGAAATAAGAATTCCATTACTTCTCACAGCCTAAAGACATTTTATTTGCAATGTTTGCATGGCTACACTCTCACTTAATTGACTCATGAGCTAGTCCATTGTTTTAACACAATGTAGATTCTGACATAGTAGTTGTTGAGAGAAAGGGAACTAGGAAAAATGCCTGGATCTTTAGAGGAAGGAGTGGAAAGAAATAATAAATTATAATCTTGATTGCCCCCAACCTACAACAGCGACCCCATTGTTAAGATATCCTAGAATTCAGAGTTAGGTATCTAGTCATAGCTGACTTGGTCAGTGTTAGCAAGGTTTCAGTATAACTTAGCACTCCCACATCACCACTTGCAAGACTGTCATGCCTCCATATGTCCCCCATAAAGTCTAGCACACATGGGAAAAACTCAAAGCATTTTGGACTACAAGGCAGGGAGTGGGCATCTGATAAACATTCTCCTTGCGGATGAGCCCTACTGGACTAGACTGAATTAACAGCCCAATGGTTTGGCCTCTACAGTCACCTTCCAGAGTCACCTATGTTGCCTGCTGACTCCACCTGACTTCCCATGCTAGGTAGGAAAAACAAACAGGAACATTTTGAAGCACAATAATAATTTCAATAATCACTGCCATTTATTATTGAGCACTTACTATGTATTATGCTCTATTACACATTATTCTATTTAGCACCCAATAACACAATCAAATAATGATGTGGGCTTTCATACATATTTTTAAATGATAGAGTTTCAGAAAGTTTTAGTAAGTGGATGGGTAAGTAGCAGAGGTGAGATTTTAGGCAATCCAACAAAAGCTATAAAACCTAGACTTCAATCACTACCTAATACTTATTTGATGTAATTTTCAGGGCAAATACTTTTTGAGATACATAGCTTCTGTGGAAAATGAAGGGCATTAATCAGTGATACCTTAATTTTAAAAAAATAAAAAAGAGTTGAATAAAAAAATGAAAGATATTAATAACAATAATAAAACAAATTTAGAACAACAGACACGAAAAAGAAAAGAAAATAAAGGGCATTATAACCTGGAGAGTCATGGCTCAGAGCCGTGGGGATGGAGACCCAGTGGGATGGCCCAGTAACCTGGAGAAGATAAGAAATGAACTTTTATTTTCTTTTTCATGAGTTTATTTGTCAACATAGTGCACCCATTATTAAAATCTTACTTCACAAGGAACTGTTGTCAACCAAGTAAAGAGGAAGTACTGATATAAAACAAAAGCATTTATTTGGGTCTTAGAATTGCAATTCCAGGATCAGATATCTAAGTAGCAACCCAAACTGTGTCCCACCAGAGGGGAAAAGTTGGGGGTTTTGTATTGAAAAAAGAAGGAAGTTAAGATCCCATACATCAGTTGTTTACCAACAAGTACAACTGAGAGATCTTATTACAGTTTACAGTATATTGGTTTTCTAGGAATATTGCCTTAGTTGCTAGGAAAATCCCTTTTGCAGAATGTCCAATATTTGTTAAAAATGTGGATACAGAAGCCCTATATTCAGTCATATGCGTTTGCCCAGTTCAGTAGTTCGATGTAGTTCCTATTGCAAAAACAGGATGTAGTTTTAGTCCCAAAATAGAGTGTCTCATGTTCAAAGGTTTCACACACATTCGCATTTCCCTTTTTGACTGAGATTTTTTTCCTTTGAAAAACATCACAGATCAATATTTGATCCCTGGTTGCCAAAGTGGTGGCCTGCACCTGCTCCACCATATCCCCAGGAGAAGGGCATTAGCGATCCTGTCCTGGTATCCTCAGTGAGAAGGTGGGTTCATGTGGGTTGTCGGCTTTGTGAATTTAGTAATGTGGAGCATGGCCACGTGGGCAAATGTAAGACATGCAACTGAGCAGGGTACAGTAGAGACAATAAGTCTAGGCATACATTAAAAATCATTATGATAAAGAGAAGTATAAGAAGCATAACAAAATAATGATTATAAACCACTGAGGCCACATTTGAGTAAAAAAGGAAATTAGGAAAGAGAACTCTCAGGCATTTTCTGTCTAAAGTTTGTATGTTAATCAAGGTCATAAGCTTTAGAGATCCTCTGGAAGGACTGAGCTAATATCACCTTATTTGGTGTACCACTTTGGCAGAGACTTGACAGGCAACAGATACAAACTTCTAAAAATAAAAATCAAACAAAACAGAATTAAAAGTAATATGACAAATCTAGTTCGTATGATGGCTCTAAACCAAGAGCTCAGAGCTGAAGGTAGCCAGCTAACTAGATCAAAACACTGGGGTAATTAGGTGAGATTTGTTGTAACCAGGGCCCTGGACCCTGGTCTTCTGCAATTGGGTTTCTGTTCTCCAAAGGAATTTATCCATGTGCAACGGGTGGTATTTGCTATCATATAAATGCCTCCTTGCTCAGAAGTAGATAATCAAGGGCTTGGTGCACTGGGCATCCTGTTAAAAGGACAACAGATTCTTAATGAACTTATGCAAATACATGCACTGTCATGAAAAATAAGAATATTTAGTAGGAGTTTCAGAAATCTGGAGGGATCAAGTAGGGATAAAATTATTTAAAAAGATAAAAATGTTTCAACCTTTGTTGTAAAGGTACATTTTTCCAGATTATTGTAAATTAGATAGCTTAAAGGGGAGGCAAAAAAGGGATTCTTTAAATCTGGAAAAACAAAACATTAAAGCAATCATTTTTCCACTTGTTTTAGAATTTTTTATTGCCCACAAATGACAAAAGACACAAAAATAGCAATGGTTAGAGATCTGATGAGAATTCATTATGATGTACTTGCCAAGGAAATTTGGTTATTTCTGTGACACAACATCTCAAGATAATTACTAGAATTGTGACTGATAACGTTATGCCAGGACATATCAGAATTTTAGAAATTTCATTAGTTTTTAGAACACTTATAATAGTACCTATACAAATACAACATAAAGAAGGCTTAGAATTACTTTTTATTTGGCAATAATCCAACTTAGTGTAGTATCTCCTTTTTTATAAGGAGATGGAACACATCTTTTGAGAAGTTCCAGGGACCCTCTGAAAGTTCTCAAAGTTATATTTAGGTCAAAAAGACTTTATTTAGAATTTGATTTGGAGAAGTTTACAAAAAATATCAAGTTTTTGGACATCTGACCAAATAGGATAAAAGATCATTATGAAACAATATTTAATTATCAAGTCGACTAAGGTGACAATAAAAGATTTCAAAGGCAAATACATAGGGACACATAGTTGTGTAAGAAGTTGGTTTGATAAAACACAGAATCTTTGCTTTCTAAGTAGATTATTTTAAAAGGTAAAGAAAGCCTTTTACAATATCTTACCAAAAGCAGACCATAGTCCTAGTAAACTTTGTCCTTTTAACAAATAAAAAAAGTTTTAGTATTAGATAAGCACATTATTGGTGTTGACTTAATTCTGAAGTCTTTAAAATAACAATTTAATTTTTAGTCAATTAGATCATATATAAAATCCTTTTCTCAAGATTCCTTTCCCATTAATCTTTTACAACTTTCTATTTAGATTTTGTCCTATCATTTTTATTTTTCATTCTGGAACAATCATTTTACTTTAGAACACAGTAAAACATGTTTTCCTTTACAAAACAACAAAACAAAACAAACATGTCCTTCATACCTTTCCTTAACCAAAACATACTTTGATTTTCCTTACCTGCTTTTCATTCTTTTACCCTTATTATTTCTAGTTGTTTTGTTTAAAAAACTTATTTGCTGACAATTTCAACTTTATTAGTTCAAATGCTATTTTCTCAATTATAAAAATGTACAAATTTATCTAAAAAAGAAATGATGTAAAATAGTTGTTACAGAATAATTACAGATTTTCACTTAGGGGATAGGAAGATTGCTTATGAATTACATTAAATTAATATAAACTCCTTCTGAATAATATAGTTAAACCATGTGCTTTTTGGAAATTACACTTTGAAATTCACTCATGTCCATAGGTTCATCCTGACATTGCTCTTTTTGACAGGGAATGATTGAACAGGCAGCTGAATCGTTGCTCTAAGTTGAGTAGGCAGAATACACATTTGAAAATGGGGTGACAACTTCCACACTGATGTCAGACCTTTAAACATCCGGGATGCTGCTGTGAAAACTCCCAGCCTTGAAAGTAGTTATAAGAAATGGGGAAGTTCTTTAAACAGAGATCACTGAATGGCTGCAAATCTGAAAAGACAACGCAACAGAGCATGAGTCTGTCAAAGAGTGATCACAGCATGGCCTTGAGGAGTTATCGCTGTGTGCGCACAGGACAGAAAAGGTGGTGGTTCTTGCACTGGCCTTTTAAGCTGACCACCCAGACTCTTTTGTTGCTCAATTTACTGCAGTATAAGTTCGGTGGCTTTTAAATATGTTGCATCTTTTCAGGCAGAAATAGAGTGTATTTTATGGCCCAGCACATACTTTATATATATAAGATCATATAAGGAATTGAAATAAAAGTCTAATAAACTAATATGTATTTCCTATTTTCAGCATATGCCACGCATGTATCTTATGAGATTATTCTCTTATTTATAGATAGGTAATAAATAAATATATACTAAATCCATTTATAAATTATACATAAAGTTAAAGATATATATCATCCATTACCTATATAGATATAGGTAATATTTATATTTTCTATTTAAATAAATGTTCATCATAATTCATCAATGGTCTGAGACCATAGTTTGAAAAGCAAGATGTCACAGAAATCCTTCCATTGTAGAAGGCTCTCCTGGGAGCCCACTGTTTCACCTCTTCCAAAGGAGTGCCTGCTGCTTTGCCTGCATTCTCGCAGCATTAAGGTGAACAGTTTGCACAGAGCTCATTTATGCTTATTATTCTAAGTGTCCTGGCTTTTGTTTCTTCGGTTCATTTTGTACTGTCAGCTCTTCTTCCAATTTTTTTTTTTTGTAACTATGTGCAGTGAAAACTAGGAAGCAGGCAATTTGAACTATTGTAAGTTAGCATCCTATAATATGTTGTAAACTTATAAATACATTTCAAAATTTTAAGAAGTATTGTCTTCCTCATAATACATTTTCCAATGTAGCATAAAATGTTTATTAATAGGTAATAGTAATATATTTTTGTCTCTTTATAAAAATTAGAAAGTCAAAAGTAGATAAACTTATTTTAGCATTTAATGATAAACGTTAAATTATTATTTGGAAATGATTTAGGTATTTAATGAATATATATTAACTTAGTATACACCTTTATCTTATTTACATTTATTTAAATTACTTGCCTTTAACAATTATACTCAGACTAGACATTAATCTGGTAACCATCACATTAAGTTATTTCTCTTATTGACAAATTTTGTGACATAGATAGCATGAGCTTATGTGATCGGTAAACCAGGTAGAAAAGATTGCTTACGTGCATTATATTTAAAGCTGATAACTCTGAAGACATGCCTGTTTTTATTAAACCAACAAACCTAAACTAACAATTATTTATCAAAGATCAGCCTAGATAATATGAACTTGAGAAATGTCTGGGCTAATTTCTATATTTCTCAGAGAATAAGTGATTTCTATAAACATCATTTTCTCTAAGCCAATTAAACATAGTTCTTTACAAATTAATTTTGGTAAAAAAAATCATACACACACACACACAGATATTGTTATATAACACATAGATAGACACAGAGGTCTCATAGCTTTTGTTTAGAAATTTTATTCATGCCTCGGGTACAAAACTCAAAAAAAAATAGATCCAAGTTGTGTTTCTGACACATGGGCTAAATTAAGGATACCAGCTCAGACGGCTTACCTTTTACTTAAGACTTTCTGTTTTTGTTTTGTTTTGTTTTACTTGCGTGCTCTAAGGATCCTTTTAGAACTGTGTTTGAAGTCATTCTGTTTTAGACGTTTCTGCACGCCAAAGAATGCATCCACTGTCTCCCAGACGTTTGGAATCTTCTCTCATAAGGTCCCCTGAAGGTGGACTTGTCCAAGTAAAAGCTTCTCAAATGGCCATTACAGTTCCAAATGTCCACCCGTTTTCCAAAATACAAACAACAAAAAAAGGCATAATGTCTAGGTGCATGGTGACAAAAGCTTACGGGAAGAGGGACCACAGTTCTTAACAAATAAAACCAACTGGAGTCATAGATGGGAGCTGCCCTTCGGCCACATATGATGACACCAAAAGCCCCATAGAGTACTCACCAGACAGTGCTCCTCTGCAGAAGCCAGCAGCAAAAGACAATCCAAAATGGCTAGGACATCAACCACACAGGGGATTTCAGAGCTAAGAGGACTCGCCACAGGACCTGCCACAGGACCCGGAGCAGTGGGAGACCGCAGATCGCCAAGGTCAAGCAGGCACCTAGCTGGGGTCCCCACGCACCGGAGTTGAGGTGGTGCATCACCTCAGAGCCCACTTTGGCTGACACCAGACACGTCCACCGAGAAAAGAGGCAGAACTGAAATAACACAGAAGCATGTTTTGGGGAGTCTTGGAATTGCAGTTCAGGTTCTCCCACAAACATTGTTTTCTTGTTGACATCGGCAATCAGTCAGTGGTGGGGTATTTTATTTAATTGTTTTCCTTTCTGAACATAAAGTAACCATTTTTATCTGTATTTGTTCACAAGACCTTACATTTCTCAGACTGAGTAGGAAAACATCATCAAAGACCACTGGACATGTGAGCCCTTAGTGGGTTAGGAGGCGTGTGTTTACATGACAGAGAACCAAAACAGCTTCAGCGGCACCCTGTCTTACCTTCCCAATGTCCTCACCCATATTCTGTTGCCTGTACACGCTCGAAGAGGTTATTTTGGGCAAGTCACAGTAGACAAACGCTCCTTGTTCCCCAAGGAAATCAGCTCACCTGGAGGGTGGAACAGAGGTTGAGGGGTGGTGGAGAGGTGGGTAAGGCATCTGCGTCTGTGCAGTGGCGCCCCCTCTGGAGGGTAGGAGAAGGACAGGCTGACGGTCCCACTTCCTTAAAGGGAACTGTTAGTAAGGGAGCTGGACCTACTCCCCAGGCACACAAAGCCCTTTTCACTTTAGGGGCCAAGAAACACTCTGATGTGCTCCAGTTCAAAGCTGTGTTGAAAGCAAGCAGACGTTTCTGCTTATAATAGTATCAATCCCCCACAGCTTTATGGAACTCTGCACTTTAACAAACACTTACACACCCATTATCATCTCATTTAATTTAAATGAATGAATCAGTTGAGCAAAAGCAAAATAATTCTTTTCTCAAAAATAACTGTGAATGAGCCAGCGGTTTCTGTTCATTAGGGCTTTGCACTATTCATTACACCCACATAATTAGCGTCACCTCCGCTACCAGCCTCCTGTGGGCCTCATGTTCCCCTGGGGAGAAAGTGAACCTTGAAGAAAATCAACCTGGAGAAGGGAGCCTGGCTTAATGTCCCCAGCACCGATGTGACTCCGATTCCTCGTGGATCAATCTGTGCATCTGGGTGACCCTTCGGGGTTGAGGGCTGTTGGAGGCCCCTACTCAACAAGTGCCAGCCACACAGACCTTGCTTCCATTCTACAGAAGAAAACCTCACTACACAGTATGTGAAGAGACATATTTCAGAAGACTCAGTGCAGAGAGGATTCCTGTGGGCTGCTGGGGGCCTCGTCCCCCACCCTCCGTCCTTCCAGGTCTCCCAGCCTCTGGTTTCTCGGGTCCTTCCCTCCAGCTCTTTACAGCCCGTCTTTTTCTTTCAGGGCCTTGCACTTCTCTCCTGCCCTCTCTATTCCTGTCTCTTCATTCATACTTATTGAGCAGCTGCATGTATCGACACCATTCTAGGAACCATGGTTATAGCCGACAACAAGCCAAAGCCCACACCCTATGTGCTTTACATTCTAGCCAGAGAGACAGTAAACAGATCCACATATAGTGAATATCTGGCTAGGGAGTTAATGGTGCTGTGAAGAGAAATAAAATGAAAATAGGACAAGGGGAGATTTGAGACAGGGCAGCAGTTCTCAGTCTGGGGAGACTTTGCCTCGGGACACCTCAGGATGCCTGGGAACACCTTGTATTGGTACAGCCATGAGGGTACTCCTGGCATTTGTGGGCACAGGCCACAGAGATGCTGCTAACCTGCAAATCCACAGGACAGCCCCACACAACAAAGAGTGACCCAGTCCCAAATGTCACTAGTGCTGAACTTGAGAAACCCTGAGATGGAGCATTGTCTCATGAGGAGGCCATAGCCACACAGTATCTTCATCAGAGACGTTTAATATAAAGGATTATTAAAGGGCATTGACGGTGAGGGGAACTGGCTGGTGAGAGTTAAGGAGAATTCTAATAGATACAGGGGCAGCAGCTGTAGCAGATAGACCAAGGAACGGCCCACCCCAAGAGCTGAGACCTGGGCTTTCCTGGCGGGGTCCCAGCTGTAGTCCACTGGCTGGCAGGGAAGTTCAAGGGTGAGGGTCTAAGTGGAGACCCTGAGTGCCCCCTCATGGCCCTCAGCAGTGAGGCCTCTCCTCACAAGGCAGCAGTTGGGGACTGTGAATAACACTTGTATTCCTGATGCTTCCACGATTTAACTTCTGATTGGTGCTTAATTAACGTATGTTTTCTTGCTGTGTATTTGCACAAAATCGAGTACGATACACTGTACCCAGTGTCTACACTTAGATCTGATTCTAGTTCTTCCATTCACTGGCAGAATTATTTAACTTCTCCAGTCTCCATTTTCTTATGCTGAAATGAGAACTGTGTCCTTTGCAGGTTTACAATAAGGATGCACCGAGAGGATGCATGCAGCTCTGCGGCCCCGTCACAGGCACTTGGTGGGTCGGACCCCTGGCCACCACGGTGATGGTGGGGTGAGGATGATGGGAAGACTGTATGTGGGTCCAAGGCAGACACATTCTGAGCTGAGGAGCCCCACATGAGGCACTGTTCCAAAAAGCAGGGAGGCGATACTGCTTCTTTGAAACTTTATCTAATCAACACAACACTTGTAACACATCTTTCTAGACATAGAAGGAAGAAATAAAATTCAACCTTTGTCCCTGCCCACCCACCTCAGTTTCTCAAAATTGGAGCGGCGGGAAAGACCTTGAAGAGGATCGGGTCTAACCCACCTGATCTACAGATGAGGAAAATGGGACGTTGGGGCCTCAGTCAGAGCAGGGTTTGGAGCCTGCTGGGCTGGGGCCTCCCTATCTCTGCTGGGCACAGCAGCAGGAAGAGCTCCCAGGGAGAGGGCTGCATTGGGTGGGGAACTTCCAAAGCAGGAGTTAGAGATGAAGGGGAGGGGGCCCACTAGGTCACCTTCAAAGGCTCAGGGAGATTCCCTGTGGTGGACTACCTGGTAATTTCTTTTCTGTGTACTTGCTGTATTTTTCTATTCTTTTCTCCTCCCACTAAAATACACACCCTGTGAGCACAAGCTCCTTTGTGTATCTGGCTCATCTGCATAGCCACAGTCCCTAAAACCCTTTCTGTGCACTAGAGGGGGTCAGGATTTAATAATATGGGTGACTGTTGAACCACTCTGTTGTATATTTGAAGCAAATATAAGATTGTATATCAACAGCACTCCAATAAAAAATGTTTAAAAGGGAAAATTTATAACAAAATTTACAACAAATTTGTAACAAAATACATGTATGTATTTTACCAAGAAACTTAAAAGCAGTGTAATTACTAAAAGTTAATAATGTAATATATAATTAATAATGTAATACTAAAAAATATACTTTATATACTAATAATGTAGAATATATATTAAAATGTATTTAACATATATTTTAAATAGGTGAATTCTATGGTACGTGAATTATATTTCAATAAAGATATTTAAATAAATAAATAAATAAAAATAAAACCCTCTCAGGCTCTGAGCAGCTCCGTCATTGCCGAAGGAGAACTCACCGCCTTCGTGGGCCAAAGGCTCCCTCGGCAGCTCAGAAACCGTGACAAAGACCTGCCTCTTCACCTTGATGCCTCATCTTCAGGTGAAATCCCCACTACAATTAAACCACAAATGCAGTTAAACACAGCAGCTACTTATTTGTCATTACTGCCTTCATCGGTAACAACAAGGTTCTTTATATGTATAGAAATCAACAGTAAAACAAGTACTTTCACATATGTATTTGGATTCTTTCCAATGTATTAGCAAACTCTTTTTTAACCATGAATATTCTGTTGTTAATCATCTTATTAATTGGGCTTTTGTCTTGTCCCAAAGGGTTGGGCTGAACCTGGTAGAATCAATGCCGGAGGGGACGGGACCGGATTGGAAAGGTCAAGAGACCAAATACCGCCAGAATGATGTGAGCTCGGGCAACCTGCAGGTCCAGCCAGGACAGAGCCAAGACTGTCATCAAGAGAACCCAGTTTCACAGCCAGAGACACCATGCACACTTCACATCAACTAAGAAATAAAACAAAGAAGAGGAAGAAGAAAGGATGAAACCAGGGAATAAGCAGCAACATCTCATCTTGACTGAGTCCAAATAAGGCGGCATGACTGAGGACGGGAGAAGGGTTCAGCCTTTAAAGGGGCTAACAGAGTGGCCACCCAGTGGGCCCCTCCCACTTCACAGGCCCCGGGGAATGGAACATGGGAGAGATACATTTTGATGGGGGATTAGGTCTGATAGGAACAAGCACGATTTTTCTCTGAAGGGCTTCATCATGTGCCTTTAATCCCATAAAAACTGTACTGTGGGGCAAGAAGCAGTGTGAACATTCAGTAGTGGTGCGTCTTTGCAACTTTTAAATAATTCTACTAAAGCAAAAGCCTGTTTACTAGAGAAAATGGAAACTTTCTCTAACCTAACGTGGGTTGTCTGGTTTTCTACCCCCATTCACTCAGCGAGTGTGGCTCTCTCTCTAAACACCTGTGCTGACTAGATAATTCCTATGCTCTTCTCTATGCTGCTTGTGCAGACATAATCCTTTCTCTCTCCATAGCCAAGAGAGCTGCTCATGGCCAGGTTCAACCACAGAGGTCTACAGAGGCAGCCGGACCTTCAGGAATTCCCTTCTCACTTGCTGTTGGCCGTCAGTTTGGGCAAGTGCTCCAGAGCTTCACCAGTGCAGCCCAGGAGGCGGGACCCAGTGACCTCACCGGGCCTGCAGAGAAGTCACTGATCAGGATGGTTCCAGAGCATCTCTTCAGATGCTCAAGAGTAAATGCTTCCGGTAGCAGTGCCCTCCCCTCCGGATGTCGACATAGGGAAGCATAACAGAATCATGGCTCCCTCCCTGGTGACAGAATCACTGCCCGTGACCCCAGCTGTACTCAAGTAATCAGTTTTTACACAACCTGTTTAACAAAGGACACGTGACAAATCTCTCAAAGGGCAGTGGAAACAGGCACAATCTGTCTTAAAATCTCAGTTTAAAAAAAACCCACAGAGTAAGAGAACATTCAAGATTAATGATCTCCCCACACTGCACAGAGAAATCAACACCAGCTGGGGGATAGATCTGTCAGAGGCAATGAATGCCATGGGCAAAGGCTGCTGATAAGTTCATTTGGTGCAGAATTTAAAATACGATTTACAGATGCACACAGCACATACAGGACTATCATTGTTTGCAGGGTATTAACACCCCCAGAATGCTCATGGTCCAGCTACAGAGTGTATTTTTTTGGTTTCTTATTTTGTTTTGACCGTGTACCCTTGCTGCCATACAATTTACAGGGTATGAAGCAGAAAAATTGTGAATATCGCTTTCTTTAAAGTAGTAATGATGGCAATGTGTTTGTAATAGGCGTTTTCATAATAAACCCATCTGGAAAAGTCAACTTTATTTACAAGGACACTTGTTTATTCAAATATTTTAGAGGTATAAGTATACCAAGTACATATTATTTCCATGTCACACATAATGTATTCATTACATTAAACCTGAAGCTAGTGAGGGACTCCAATTTAAGCTTTGTTGGTACATTGGATGGCATATGTTCCCGGCTTCCCCACTTTTCCCTAAGGCAAAAATATCTATAACAATAGCATGATTAGCTGCAGGGAGAAAATAAATTCAAGCTACGTTATATGGTTTAATTCTTTTGATGTCAGACCAATGTAACTGATTTTAAATTATTTTTACCAGACATTAGTTTAAATTAACTTTAGAATTTAAATCCACAAATAATCTAATAAAACTAGGGTTGGACGCTGTCAGTCATCTAAATGTAGACAGCATTTAAGTTCCTTCCCCAAACCTTTTGCCAAAGCTTATCAAACTTAATACAACGAATGGCCTTTGCTTTCCCTTATCCCTGCCCATCCTCATGATCACAAGTAGTCAAGCAGCGAAAGGGTCATTGCCTGACAAGGTAAATGAAAGAAATATAAGAGGACAAAGATTACCCACAAATTCGGGCTGCCCTCCGCAGCTAAGGGTTAGTCAGGGCCCTCTAACCTTTGAATATGAGAGTGAGATAATCACTTGGAGATTCTGTGCAGAGCCCCAAAACCAAGGAGGGGTCCAGATCACCCAACTGGTTGATGGACTGGAACCCAGCATGGCTAATGCCTCTCCTGAGCTCTACCTGAAGATGTTGGATTTAAAAACAAAAGCAAAACTAAGACAAACAGAAACTATGGCTAAGGAGCCTCCAAACCATGCAGTAACTCCAGCCCCAACTAAATTCCTGCCAGCATATAAAGCATGAATCCTAACGCATCAAGAGGCTTTTTCAGGAACAATAAGCAAAAATTAAACCTCAAATTTGTGATTTTAGCCTGAAAAATATTTTTAAATGGCAGAAAGAGAAAGTGACTTTATACTTAGGAAATGAGGAGTACCACAGCTCATATGTAGATAAAAGGGTCAGCTAAAAACAGGTAGCTGGGGGTTTTTAACATAAAACTTTTATCAGAAAATGAGAAAAGGTGAAACTTTCCACAATACCTGTTGTTTCCAGATCTTGGGGACAAAAGAAACATTCTTTGGAAGATTCTTGGAGATGGTGAGGAGCCACAAGCCACTCCTCCCAAAGGGCAGCACTGAGGGGGGTCCCTGTAGGCACAGCCCCACGAAGTGTGATCTGTATATATAATAGAATATGTATATCCTATTTTCAGTGAATTACTAGGACACTGATGTGCTTCTCCACAGAAAGCTATGCTGTTGTGCTGTCTTTCTTCTCAGGACAAGATGAGACCCCAGCAGGTAAGCTTTGATATAGAAAACCAGTAGAAGACAGGTTTTACTGTTCTGAGAAGGAAACCTTGATCCCACGCTATACTGGTACACTCTTCAGGATGCAAATACAACCTCAAAATCTCGGTGGCTTGACACAGTGCAGATTTATTCCAAAGATTGGTGGCTTTCTCTCATGAGGTGACTGAGGAATCTAATTCTATCTTGTGTCACCATCATCTTAAATATGTGGCTTTTGAGTTGTCACAGCAGGAGAAGAGAGCAGGGACCATTGCACACGGGACATTGTGCCAGGCCTAGGAGCAGCTTATGTCTCTACTAGCCACAGTCCACTGGCCAAAATCCAGTCATGTGGCCCCAGTCTAATTACAAGGGCAGTTGGGAAATGCATTCTCCAGGATTGATATGTAGCCCACCTCTGCCATAGGTGATGTGTTCTTCAGTCTATGAAGCCATTAAACTCTGAGTGGGTTAGATAAGCAAAGGTATGAAAAGAGCAAGGAAAAAGCTAAACAAGAGATTTTGTTGGTCTGATACAATTAGGCCTTTGATTGGACGTGATACCCTGAAATGCCAGCCCAAATGAGAGCTAAATCCAGGTAGAAACACCCAATATAAAGACTTGAAAGAGACTTTTCATTCCAGTGCCTAGAGGGCTCAGCTTATGGGAAACATAGTGTCCTCTAGTGAAATTAGGACCAGGCCTTCAGGGGGAGATTGAGATTAGACAGAGCCATCAAAGGATGTGGGGGGTCTAGGACCATCCTTGGCAAGGTGGGGGAGTCCAGCAGGGAACAGCTCACGCTGTGCACCCCCGTACACAACAGGTGCACCTCCTGTGTTGCCCACCCTAGGGAACGACACCGTCATGCCCCCAGTTGCCCAAGCCAGACTCCTCTCCGCCCTACTTTCTGCCTCCAGAGCCCCCACCCTGCTGACTCCACCTCCTGGCTCTTTCTCAACTTCATGCCGCTGTCTTTATCGCCCTGCCATTGCCTTAGTCCAGGCTGGTCAGCATCCCTGGACTTCTGCAACAGCCTCCTGCCTGCCTCACCCCATCCCATCTCTGCTTCATCCTGCAGCCAGAGCACTCTTTCTAAAATACAAGCTGATCATGTCAATCACCTGCTTAGAATCTTTTTGCTTCAGAATGAAATTCAGAATCCTTGATGTGACCTGCAAGGCCGCTCATAATTCATTCCTTGCTTGGCCCTCCAGCCTCACCTCTCACCATTGCCCCTTCTCCCGAACTCCCCACGTGCACAGTACACTCCAGCCAAACGCTACCACTTGAGGTTCCCAGAGGAACACAAGCTCCATCTTCCTGTAACACACATGGGCTCATCTCCTCTCTCTGCCTGAAACTTCTGCCCGCTCAGTTACTTCCCACTGTCTCTGAGAGGGTCATTGTAATGCCTCTGTGGCAAAGCAGAAAGGAATTATCTGAACGTGGTGCAGCCATTCGACTTGAAGTAAGGATGTGAGCAGCTTAGCATCGTAGCCCCTTGTGCGGCAAGGCCTGTGGTCAAAGTATTGCTCTTAAGAGGACTATGCCTTCTCTCATATGGACAGGACCACAAGCTCTGCCAGAGGGGTACTCCACAGGGCAGCCCCCTAGGTTTTCTTTTATGTCCTTGAGGAGCACTCACAGGTGGCCTGGGGCATCACTGGTGGAGAGAGACCTCACTGAAATGGAGGCACCCACAGGCCCTGCCCTTGTCCCCCTTTCCATGGATCCGACCCATCTCAGCCCTCTCTCCTAGAAGTCTTCAGGAGCTGGAGCAATTGGAGACGCCAGTGCTGTGCCACGGCCCAATGTGGCAGGGTTTGCAAATCTCAAGGAGGTCTGAGGGCTGGAACCCAGTGTCCATTGGGTTGTGCCCTGAAGGAGAAGGCATGGCACCGAGCAGTGAGGGCTCAGAAGAGGCTGTAGGAGGACAACGGGGAGGACCGGGGGGATGAGAGGCTGTCGAAATGAGAACACTCTGAAGGCATGACTGGTCACTCCCCCACTGATGGCCCGAGGAGGGATGAACGCTGGCCAGTGCAGCCACCCTCAATGGAACAGGGGGCACCATCTCTGCGGGGCTTCCCCAGGGCGCCCTAAATCAAGGGCATGACCGCAGCCTGTCTTCACCTGTGGGCTGCCCAGGTGAGCAGGGCTGCTCGGGGAGAAGGGAGTCGGGAGGATTTCCCGTTGTTTGCAGGGCCCTGTGTTGCCTCCCCCCTCAACAGGAGACGGGGGGTTCTCGCTCCCTTCCCGAAGCTGGATGATGGGATTTCAAGGGAATTGCTTGAAGAATCTGATGGGACCCTGGGGTCCGGAGCACCCAGACAGACACTGGGGCCTGACCCCTGCCTGGACAGGAAGCGATGTGAGAGCAAAGAGAAAAAGAAGGCGACGGCGAGAGCAGCCTGCTTTCCCAGAGGTCGAAGGAGGGAGTTTTCCCAAAGGCCAGAACAGCGGACCCTGCAAAAGGGTCTGAGGCTCGGGCTGTCAAAAGGGACTCTCCCAAATGGGCCTGCCCAGAACAGGAAATGACCACAAAGGGGAGTCTGTGAAGGGTGGGCCTTCCGAAACAGACCGACACGGGTAGTCGGCGTGACCTGTCCGAGGGCACACCGTGCACCAGGGAGCCATGTGCTGGTAGACAGCCCGCGAGCCGGGTGCCCGGAGGGGCATTTTCAAAGAACTCACAAAGTCAGAGCGAGCATTTGGGCATCTGTCCCTTTCAGAGGCAGGCGAGTGTGATGGCTCCTATGCCCGGTCCCTGCTCTCTCCCTCTACCCGAGGCTGAGCCAGTCTGGGGATCAGAGGGTGAGAGGAAGGCAGAAGGAAGGAAGCAGGCTTTGCTCTGCTCCCCATGGTGGACTTCCAAGCAGGAAGCTTTAAATTGGAGACGCTCGTAGTTTTAGTATTACACTTGACTAGATTTTTAAACCTAAAAGGGAGACTGCTCATTAAGACCTAAAACTGACCAGGAGAACTGTGGGGCCAGACAGATAAGTCAGAAAGGTGGGGAAGGAGGGGCAGTGGATGGGAAAGAAGCATCAAGTGTTTCCTGCTTATGGTGCCCCAAGTCCAGCTCATCCGACGAGCTCAGTGCATCAGCTGCACTGGGGAGACGTCCTGTCATGGAAACCCTGGGCTTCCTGTGGATAAAGGAGCCTTCTGGCGTTGCTACTCACTTGGGCTTCAAGTAAGCTGAAATTCTGGCCTGTACACAAAGCTGCTCTGTAACCTAAAGCTTGGGCGTCCAGCAAAGGAGACCACTCTGGTCTTGGCTCTCTTGAGGCTACTGGGCTGCTTCTGCAGAATTTGATTCTACTTGGAGAACATTCATCTCTTAACATGAAACCTTGAGTTGCACAGCACAGTCTTCAGGGGAGGGAAGGAAAAGCTGCGTCCAGGCAGCTGGAGGGCTTCTGTGCGGACACCTTGGGGATTTGTCAGCCTGCCTGGTGAGGGTTGTTGGTCCCCGGCATGGACCCAAGAACTGCATAACATCAGGCTTTGTTCAGCAAGTCCCCTCTGGCACCGAGAGGACCGAGGAGTTTGGGGGGAATGCAAAGGGGACAACTGCTCAAAGAAGCGGGATGAATCCACCAGACTTTCCCGACCCCTTAGAGGGGGCAAAAAAGTGCAGTGGAGGATAATTTCCTTTGATGGTGGACACTTTTCTGTGCACATGAATTTCTCACAATCTAAATTTTAAGAACTGGTGAATACTTCTCCCTACTTACAGTTTTCTTTCCATGGTTTTATTTTGGCAGAACTCTGTGTATGTTGTGTGTGTGTGTGTGTGTGTGTGTGTGTGTGTGTGTGTGTGTGTTGACATATTAGTTTCTCAGGACAGCGGTAAAAAATTATCACAAATTGGGTAGCTGAAACAACAGAAATTTATCCTTTCACAGGTCTGGAAGCTGGAAGTCAGCAGGGCCACCCTCTCTGCAAAAGCTCTGGGGAGGAATCCCTTCTTGGCTCTCCCAGCCTCCGGCAGCTCTCGTGCTCATGCGCTCCTGGCTACATGACCTCAGCCTATGCCTCTGTCTTCACGTGGCCTTCTGCCCTCCGTGTGTCCACATCTTCTCTTCTTCTGTGTCTTATAAAGACCTTTGTCATGGGATTAGGGGCAATTTGGATAATCTATGATGATCTTGAGAGCCTTAATTTCTTCTGAAAAAACTCTTTTTCCAAATACTGTAAGTTCACATTCACAGACACCTGGCAGATGTGTATCCTTGTGGGAGGAGGAAAGGGAACACCATTCAACCCACTGCAGAAAGCAAAAAGGAGCAATAAAGTGATGAACTATTTAGGCTTCAGGAATAAGGAACTGAAAGTTCTCCCATGTTGGAGGTATGAATCCAGCCCCTCCTCGTCTCCATACAGAATGTCCCACTGAGGCCCCATACCACCGCCTCTCTTGGAGACTTTAACTGAAAATAATAACACCTCCCTCTCTGGTTGTCCTGAGAGTAAAGACATCTATCTGACTAAGGTCACACAGCCAGAGAGTGGTGACGGGACTCAACCACAGATCTTCTGATTCCAAAACTGGTGAACTTAAGTACTATGCATTTTCTGCCTTCAGTGTGACTTCATAGAGCAAAGGACAGTTCCTGCCAATGGGAGAATCTGGTACTCTTGGGTATTAATTATCTTTGTCCCGTTCAGGCTCTTACCTGTGAAGACACATCGAGCCATTTAGGAAAACAAGGTAGATGCACAGGGAGGGGTTAGTTGTGGCCTGTTGGCAGGGTGAATCCAGCTTTCTCCATACCATGGCTCTGCATGCCTCTGACCCACCTGGTGGAGAAGGGTTAGGACCTTAAGCACCAGGCTACCGTTCCTTAGGTATTCGTGGAAACCCTGTGAGGGAAGGTTGACCTGGTTGGGGAGAAGGAAATCAGGGCATCATAAGGGCATATTCTCAAGTGTTAGGAGGAATGCAAACTGTAAGTAGTGGGGTGTGCAGGTCACAGACCAGCAGGTGCATGTGCCTTGTTCAAGCCCCAGCACATGTCCTCCCACCTGGCCTTGAAGGAGGCTGGCCCCCTTTCTGGGGGCCATGTGCCCTTAGCCAAGAATTGGAGCCAGTGGCTCTAGGGTGGAGAACTGTGAAGTGAATCTGACTGACCTCCCAGTGCCCAGACCCCTTTGCATGAGTCCCATGCTCACTAATGCCCTGAAAAGTGGGCCAAGCCTGTACTCCACGAGTCCCCAAGGGATGTTGTCAGCTCCTGCCTGCTTCTCCAGCCCATATCAGCTGCCTGGACTGGACACTAGCATTCCCAGGGCTTTTACTATTCCCAGAACCCTCTGCCCAAGCTTGAGACCTGGACCACCCCTTCATTCTAAACGCAGACTGTAATAATGAACAAGACTTTGGCAAAGGCTTGGGGACAACAGAAAGTTCAGTTGCTCTTGGAGCTTATGGCCAAGCTTTCTTCAGGGTCTCTACTGGGCACCACTCTCCCTAGGCCCCGTCCTATGGCCGTGATGGCGAGGCCAGCGCAGCTCCCAAAGGATCTCGTCTTTCCAGCCTGGAGTCTAGGCAGGTCTTTTCTGAGGCTTCCATAGGAGGGGGAAAAAATGTTGCTTCTAGAAGTAAATCACCTGAGATTAACAATACTGCCTTTAATGAAGACATTTTAATCATATAAAATGTTTAGATTCTTATTGTCTTAAGCCACTCTTTTCCAAAAGATGATGTGGGATTTATGAGTTTCATGACCAAAAAGTCCATTGAAGTGTTATTCTGCAGTTAATGAAAAAGTCTGTCCTCTCTCTCTCTAGAGAAAAAGAAACACTACAGGCAACCTGAGAAAGAGCAGTTCCTTCCTATACTGGTGTTTCTTAGGAACAGAGAGAACAGACTCCAGGCTCTCCTGGAGCACCCTGGTAAGTGCAAAGAATGAAGGGATGGAAAGAAGGGAGGAGAGAGGGAGAGAAAGAGAAGGCCTCCTGGTCAGTTTGCAGCCCTTGGTCATGTAATTTATTTGTGTCCTCATTTGTCTCACTCACTACAGTAAACAGCCAAGGGCAAAACTGTGACCTAATCAATTGCATATCCTCACATGCAATAGGGCCTAACAGGTGGTCAGAAAGTTGGAGGGAAGGAAGGGAGGGAGGGTGGGAAGGTGGGAAGGCACGGATGAAATAATATCTTAAGACATGCAATTGGGTTTTTTCCTTCCTTTATACCATTTGAAGTGAAAACAATTCTACCCACCTTTATAGTCTTGTTAGTGATTCTTGCAGAGGTGAGGCATGGTGAGAGGGTATGTGAATTCCCTGGGTGCATTTGGGAGCCTTGTGTTGTTTGTTTACAACCCACAGGTTCCCCCTGCTGGGGAGGGTGCCTGGATCCTGGAGAAGCCAAGCAGTATGTCTTTTGCCTCTGATGCCTGACATCTGCCTAAGCGTCTGCGGAGCAGCGGTCTCCTGCCATGATCTCATTCAGATCCCCACAGCTGCCCTGTGAGTTCGTGAGAGGTATCTCCATTTTTCATGTGAAGAAACAGTGCAACAACTTATGCGCACCATTCAAGGTCAAGTAGTGGAATTTGAATCTCAGTTTTCTGACTTTCAGTCGAGGAATTATTCCATTTCACCATGAGCAGAAATACATTATTGATTTGTGTGTTCTTGTCAGAGGAAACAATGCCTTTGTCAGTGTTTAGAGTCTACAGAGTCGATGTTGCCAAAAAGGAGCATCAGTTACTGATCTGATGCATCAACAGTGAGAGAATAAGCTGTCTCCTGCTTCCTAGGCAATTATTCTACTTAACTGTATTTAATAACACCCCACAGAGAGCTGGAAAACAGTCAAGTCAACTGGAGGAAAAAAGCGAAGTGCCCTCATACTGCTAGTGCTGGAGAGACCCTCTGCGCTTGCCCCTCTGAACATCAAAGTGGTGGAAGGAAAGATCAAGTAGCTGGGACCACCCTTGTGACCGCCCCCACCACGCTCAGTCTACAGTGACAGGCTTGTGCGTCCTTGGGCCTGTCACTCTGTAAAGTGTGTACAATGCAAAAGCAAGATGAAGGGGGGCACCTGGAAGTGGTGCCTCGGCTGGGCTGCCAGGCCACGTGGGATAAGGGAACGGGCAGCAGGAGGGAAAGGCACACGGGCTACACTGAGCCGCGTAGCGGTGTGTTTGTGTACAGCGTCACCAGGCATTGGCTTAGGGCAGAGGTTTGTGTGTACGTGGAAGCCGAGGCTAGAGGGATGAGATGGCTGAAAGCAAACCACAGCCAACACTCCCCACCCCATGCTGCCCGCCCGCACCCCTTGGGCAGGCATTGGGGTGGCTTCCGTACTGTCTCTTGACTGTAAAATCCACTGGCTCCTTAGTATTTGTGAAAAGTAGTGGGAAGACGATGATGTGACAAAAGGAAACAGGTTTCTGAACCACAAGGCCTAGTTAGATGCTAGCTCTGCACCCATTGGCTGTCAACTTAGTTCAGATTGTCCAACTCCTCAGAGCCCCAGTGCCCTTACCTGATGGAGGGAAGATGGAAATCCTCCACCCCTGAGAGGTGTACATCCTCTGGGAGGCCTGTCAGGTATCTGCATCGGCTAAAAGCTTTGGCCGTCATCCAAAGATCCCTCCATTCCTAAAGCCATGGGGTGCTCACCACACAGGTGGCTGCTGGCACCGGACATGGCGGCAGAGGCCCCGCAGGTAAACTGTATGTCATCATGAGTAGTAAAAAGAAGAAATTAAGGCATGCAACAATCCAGGTGTGTTATTTTCTCTGAAAATTAACACCCCTTAAAATGGTGTTACAAATTAGGAATCCAATTTGTAGCAAGATTTTAAAAAATCAACCCACCGACACATACACACACACACTCAGAGCCAGTACTGCCCTGCATTAGAAGATCGATGCAACGCAGCTTGACGCTGGCTCGCTAGTTTACATGCTTCCTCTTAATATCCTAAATCTTTAGATCTGTATGTCCTTAGTAGTACCATGGCTATGAGGCTCCACAGAGCTATGTGTTTAAAAAATAAATAAAAAGGGAAAGGAAAGGGAGGGGAAGGGAGTATAGGGAAGGAGAAGGGAGGGAGGGAGGGAGGAGAGAAAGGAAGGAGGGGGGAAGGAAGGATGGAGGAGAAAAGCCCGCGGATTTCGCAGGGCGGCATGTTACCATTGCTTTCAAGTTCTACCAATTAGCTCTGGTGCACAGTTTCTCTTGGCAGCTTTCCGTTTCCTGTCACAGATGGTATGGAAAAGTCTGCTGACTCTCTGGCTCTTCTTTCTTATTTCCTCTCCCCACAGCTAATTTAAGAAAGTCTACATGATACTGGGACAACAGTCAGCCCTGTCTCATTTCCCCTGCTTTGCCTTCTCCAGCCACCCACAGCCACAGCCACTGCCGGTCCCCTCCAGCACCCGGGCTTGACCTGACAGTGACAGAGAAACGTCAGCACCTTAGCCACATGAGCCAGTGCAGCGTGGAATTAAGTCATACCCTCAGATGGGGAACCAGTGACCCAGAACTTCTGGGCTCCTGCAAGCTCCACCTGCCCCAAGTCTGAGCCCTCCCTGCCCTTGCAGCCTGGACCTGCTGTGTGGAGCTGGGCTACTCCTTGGCCCTGCCGACAGCACCCCACCACCACCACCACCTCAATGTGCCAGCGCCTCACTCATCCTGGGCAGGGCAGTCCTAACGTCTGCAGTTCATAAGTTGTACCCTGGCTCCCCCCACCTCGCTCTGGGAGGCCCCCTCATTTCTCCGTGCCTATCAGGAAGTAGACAAGATTCAGCAGGCCCTGCGTGGACCTATGATGACAGGCCCTGGCCAGGGCAGCATCTCCGCTGGGTAAACTGCTAATCCACATGCTCACTTAGCTTCCAGAACACAGTGCTAGCTGCGTAGGGCAGATAGGACAGAAAGGAACCTTCTGCAGGGTGGGAGGGAGCAGGAGAGGTGAGGTGGGAGAGGTGAGGCAGGACAGTCTCAGCAGTGTGATGATGAAGCCCAGTGTGAGTCCACAGGAATGTGAAGAGAGTCCCAGCTTCCCACACACTGCAGTAATGGGACCAGAGCTTCTTCCTGATGGCCGACGTAACAGGACGCACTGCTGCCAGCGATGGGGGCAGCCTGAGGTTGCTGGCTCCCCAGAACTAACAGCTCCCATCAGCCCAGGACTAGAACCTGCTCCTTTAATAAAGGGGCCTTTGTTAAATGCCCCTCTGCCGCATCACTCTGCTACTTAATGACCTGTGATGGTTTCCCACTGCCTGTCAAATAGCTTGCCCCACAAATTCTTTTGTTATCTGGGATCAATTTGTTTTGGTCAGGGTTCTCCAGAGAAACAGAACCAATAGTGTGGTGTGTGGGGGTGGGGGGGGGAGTGTGTGTGTGTGTGTGTGTGGGTGTGGGTGTGGGTGTGGGTGTGGAGAGGAGATTTATTTTAAGGAATTGGTTCATGAGAATGCAGAGGCTGGCAAGTTCAAAATCTGCAGAGCAGACCAGTGGGCCCCAGAGAAGAACTGATGTTGCAGCCCGAGTCCAGAGGCAGCCTGCTGGCAGGATCCCCTCTTCCTCACGGACAGGCAGTCATTAACCTATCAAGGCCTTCGACTGATTAGATGAGGCCCACGCACATTATAGAGAGTAATCTGCTTCACTCAAAGTCCACTGATTTAAATGTTGATCTCAGCTTAAACAGACCTTCACAAAACATCTAGAATTATGTTTGATCAAATGTCTGGGTACCATGGCCCAGCCAAGTTGACACATAAAGTTAACCAACAGCAACATGGTTTTCCAGCCCCTTTTTCCAGCTTGCTCCTCCTGGGCCCTTCTTCTGGCCAGGCAGAGACTGGTAACTGTTCCTTGTGCGCACCAAGGACTTCGGTAGTTCTGGGCCTTATCCATCCCCATGCACGCCCCGAACCCTGTTCCTCTGAGCACACTGCATTGTAATTAGGTGTTCCCCTGCCTGCATGTCCACTGGAATTTTTACATCCTCAAAGACATGTCCAGTCTCTTATTCTTCCTCATGCTGCTGGCATATAATGTAATAGCTGGGATTCAAAGAGCTTCAGTGGCTGTTTGCGGAACAAAAATTGGTCCAGAAAGCTGAAGATCCACACCAGAGAGGGGGGCTGAGAGGGTTCACCTTGGTCAGAGATGGACAAGGAGACTAAGGTTCAGAAAGTCATGAGGAAGTGAGAATCACTTCTGGCTCCGGGAATGAGAGGGCTTTACAAGGGAACAGCATTTATACTGCACCCTGGAGAATTCATCAGGTAGAGGGCATTCCAGGGAAGGGCATGTTAGAGCACAGAAACGGGAAGATGCAGAGAATGTTCAGGAAAGTGGCTGTAGGCTCTATAAAGTGGGGTGGGGAAAGCACCTGGAAAGACAGCTGGGCCCAGACGAGGGCAGGCTCCTGCGCCAGGCTCTGCACCCTGGATTATTCGGATGTGGTGGTATACCTTCCAGGCTGTCTACCCCGGGCAAGGATGGGAGAGCGACATAATGGTTCAGGCCAGACTGTCGCTTCTGCCTCTGCCCAGAAACTTATTAAGTGAGGTCGCTACTGTGCCAGTCCTGAGGGGTGAGCTCACTGATGCCTGAGTAAATTAAGTGCCGAGGTGGGTGCGGGAAGCCACATTCACTGTCATTCATTTGCCAACCCTTAGACAGGGCCATACATCTGACTGCTCCAGTTTTACTTGGTGTCTGAAAGAAGACAGAAGGAAAACATTTCAAAAGCTGAAAGACCGAAACAATGGCTAGGCCTTAGTCCTGGCTGCAAATGCAGGCAAACAAAAGTATGGGTGGAAGGACATCAAGGTCATCGAACCCAGGCCCTCAGCAGGGTCGGGAGGCCTGGGCCTCAGAGGCCCCCTCTTCTGCAGGCTTAGGGTGACTGTGGTCTCTCCATGACCCTGGGCTGCCAGCCTCTGCCTGGCTGGCTGGTGCCTGGTGGCAGCCTTGGGAACACACAGAGCCTGGGCTGCACATGCCGGAGGAGCAGCTGGCCACAGGGGCTGCGGCTGCTCTACAGCTCAATTCCTCCCCGCGCCCACGCTCCATTTCCCCAGTGCAGTCGTATGTGTGATCGTGAAGCAGGGCTCCCCTATTTCTCTTGACCCTTAGCACTCAGGGAAGGGGAGACTGCTTGCTGGCCTCACTCCTGACCGGTGGGGAAAGGCTTTCCTGTTGGCACCTGCCCTGGGGACTGAAAACTGGGTGGGGGCAGGGGCTGCAGAAGCCTGCCCCATCCCATCCCCACACTGGACTGGCTGGCCCACCGGGCACTCCTGGCACCTCTGACACGGTCAGTCTGGTTTCGTGGGCCAGGGCTGGGCAGCCACACATAATTCCCAGGGCTGTGTTGGGGGGTCCCCCACTCCCTAAGATAAAGCATGTGAGCATCACCAATTCTCCTCCCTGAAAGAAGACCAGCAAAGACTGACCAAACAGCACCACTGGCTGTTGACGCCCCAGAGCCCGGGGGGAGGGACCCCACCAGGAATAAGGCCCCTCCCGCTCTGCCTCCTGTTCTCCAGAGCTCAGGGAGCTGCGCAGGGTAGCAGTCCTGAGAGGGGGCCGCACTGGGCGCCAGAACAAGAAGAGCAGGTCCTTCCCTGGTTATGCCATTTGCTGCATTATCTCGCTATAGCCGCGGGGGTTAAGGAAGTACGATGATTATCTCTGTTGTTTTCACAAGAAAACAAGCCCAGAAAGGTTAAGTAACTTATCTAAGCTCACACAGCTAGTAGAATTCCAATCCAGGACTGTCTGAGACCAGTTTCTTAACCTGCCTCATGGGCTGCTCTGGGCACTCCTTTCTGTCCAAGCCCTGCCAGTTGGCCACTCACGTGGGGGAAGAGGGTAAAGAATATGGGTGAGTGGCACAACCAGAGCCTAAGTATAGGGGGGAAAAGCAGGGACACAGATACAGGCAAACCCTAGTGTACTCATTCCTCCAGCAATGACCCCCACTCTCCACACTGTTCCCTGTACCTCTCGGGACAACCTCCCATTCTACAACTCCAGCTAGTCATAGATCACCTTTTACCCAAATCGCCTGGGTATTACAAATGTAAACAAAAACATCAAGCCTAGTGAGATGCAGCATAAGACAAACCAAGTTAATGTATGTGACCCCTCCTTTCACCCCCTCTCAGTCCATGTGGGAACATGCAGGGAACACAGTGTATTTACTAATGCTGGTGTTTTTCTTCACCTTCTCTACTCTGTTCTGTTCAGCTACCTGGGTGGGACTTGTCAGGGACAAAATTAATATGAGGAATCATCATTTTCAAATGTTTGACCATTTTTGAAGACCAGCTGCAAAGGCCAGTGGGTAAACCCACACCCCTCTGCCCTGCCGCGTGGCCTGCTCTGTGCCTGACCAGCCCTGGTCTCAGCCTGCTCACTGTGGGGCTGCCTCAAGTCGGGGACATGCTCCCTCACACCGCACAGTGTTCATTGTTGATGGTGTACAACGTGATGCGCAGGATTTGTGTAAAACCAGGCGGAAGTAACATGAGGCCTCACACTTAGCATCTGTGCTTTCCTGTGCTGAGAGAGCGGGGCATGGGGCGCCTCCATCTGTGTGAGTAGGCCCTA